>NW_028327177.1:15027234-15330660 GCF_987537825.1 Furipterus horrens | reverse complement strand
ATGTCGTGGTGAAATTTATTCCGCAGCTTCTGCTACCAGAGCAGAAGGGACATTGTGCTGCAGTTGCTAATGACTTGATTCAAACTGCTACCAATGAATCATATTTCCTCAAGAAGGTCATAACCAGAGAGGGGTGGTGGGGTCTACAGTTATGGTCTGGAAATGAAGGCCTAGCCATCCCATTGGAAGTTGCCTGGTTCTCCATGCCCAAAGAAGGTGCTGCAAAATCTCAGCAAGATCAAGACCATGTTAACCATATTTTTTGATTGGGAAGGTGTTGTCCACCATGAGTACACCCCTCCAGGCTAAGCAATTAATAAGAAGCACTACCTCAACGTTCTTCATTGATTGAGAGATGCAATACCACAAAAACGGCCACAGTGATGGGCAACTGGTGAGTGGCAGCTTCATCACAACAAAGTGCCTGCTCATACGTCATGTCTTGTGCAGAGTTTTTTGGTGAAATTTCAAATCACTCAGGTGACTCAGCCCCCGTACAGCTCAGATTTGGTGGCCTGCAACTTCTGGCTTTTCCCAAAACTAAAATCACCTTTGAAAGGGGAGAGATTTCAGATTTTTGATCAGATTCAGGAAAATACAATGGGACAGCTGATGGCGATTGGAAGAACTGTGTGAGGTCCCAAGGTGCCTACTTTGAAGGGGACTGAGGTATCATAGTCTTATGTACAGTGTTTCTTGTATCTTGTATCTTCTTCAATAAATGTCTCTGTTTTTCATACTACATGACCGGATACCTCCTGGACAGACCTTTTATATCCTTTTGAATTAGTGTTTTTGTTTTCTTTGGGTAAATATCCAGAAATGGAATTGCTGGGTCATATGGTAGTTCTATTTTAAATTTTTTGAGTAACACCCATACCGTTTTTCACAGTGGCTGCACCAATCTGCATTCCCGCCAACAGTGCACTAGGGTTCCCTTTTCTGCACAGCCTCGCCAACATTTGTCGTTTTTTAATTTATTAATGATAGCCATAATGCAGCGGTGAGGTGATATCACATTATGGTTTTATTTGTATTTCCCTGATGATTAGTGATGTTGAGCATCTTTTCATTTGTCTTTTGGCAAATATGGCAATTTTGGGGAAATGTGTACAGAATGATTTTATAAATGGCACTAAAATTTAATTGGTAACATGATTATGGCTCAATAAAGGGCAATATGAACTTTGATATCAAACATACCTATACTGTCACAGCAAAAAAGGATACAAAAATCTGTGCCTGGGTCCAAAACTTAGAGAGGATATTAAGATCTAGTGGGTAAAATACTATTAGCTGCAAGTGACAGAAAAGTCACAACAACCAAATCATATAAGTTTTTAACTGAGTTGTATGAGTCCTTTTCATATTTTAGATTAAACCCTTATCAGATAGATGATTTGCAAATACTGTCTCCTGTTCAGTAGATTGCCTTTTTCTTTTGTTGATGGTTTCCTTTGCTGTACAGAAGCTTTTTAGTTTGATGTAGTCCTACTTGTTTAATTTCGTTGTTGTTGCCTTTGCTTTGGATATCAAATCCAAAATTATCACCAATACTAGTGTCAAGGAGCTTACTGCATATATTTTCTTCTTGGAGTTTTATGGCTTCAGGTCTTAACTTCAAGTCTTTAATGTGTTTTGAGTTGATTTCATGTATCATGTAAGCTAGTGGTCCAGTTTCACTCTTTTGTGTGTGGCTGTAAACACCATTATTTAAAGAGACTATCTTTTCCCCATTGTGTATTTTTGGTTCTTTCGTTGTAGATTAGTTGACTATATATGTGTGCATTTATTTCTGACTATCTTCTATTCCATTTGCTATGTGTCTTTTCATGGCAGTACCATATTGTTCTGATTACTGTAGCTCTGTGATATAGTTTGAAATCAGGAAACTTTGTTCTTTCTCAGTATTGCTCTGGATATTTGGGGTCTTTTGTAGTTCCACACAAATTTTAGGATTGTTTGTTCTATTTCTGTGGAAAATGTCATTGAAATTTTGATAGGGAGTGTATTTAATCTGTTTTAGGTAGTATGGACATTTTAGCAATATTAATTATTCTAATTCATGAACATAGAATATCTTTTCACTTGTTTGTATCGCTCAGTTCCTTTCATCAATGCCTTCTTGTTTTCAGTGTACAGGTCTTTTACTTCATTAGTTAAATTTATTCCCAGGTATTTTATTCTTTTTGATGCAACCATATATGGAATTGTTTTTTAAATTTCTTTTTTCTGATAGTGTGACATTACTATATAGAAATGCAACTGATTTTTTATATATTGATTTTATATCCCGTAACTACTGAATTTATATATTAGTTCTAACAGTTTTATGGTGGAGTCTTTTGGGTTATTTCTATATATGTCATCCACAAATAAAAACAGTTTTACTTATATCTTTCTTTCTAATTTGGATGCCTTTAATTTTTTTTTTCTTGCCTAATTGCTCTGGTTGGGACTTCCAGTACTATGTTGAATAAAAATGGTGAGAGTGGGTATCCTTCTTACTGTTATTGAAGGAGAGTCTTCCAGCTTTTCACCATTGAGTATGATGTTAGCTGTGGGTTTGTCATATATGGCCTTTATTATGTTGAGGTACTTTCCCTGTATACCCAATTTGTTGAGAGTTCTTATTATGAATAAATATAGAATTTTGTCAAATGATTCTTCTACATCTATTGAGATGATTGTACAATTTTTATATTTTGTTTCATTAATATGATGTATCATATTGATTGATTCATGTGTTGGACCAGCCATCCCTGCATCCCAGGAATAAACTCCACTTGTTTGTGGTGTCTAATTCTGTTCATGTGTTGTTGAATTTAGTTTGCTAATATTTTGTTGAGAGTTTTTCTATTTCTATTCATCAGAGATATTAGTCTATAGTTTTCCTGTGGTATCTTTGTCTGACTTTGATATCAGGATAATGCCGGCTTCATAAAATGAGTTTGAAGTGTTCCCTTCTCTTCCATTTTTCGGAAGAGTTTGAGAAGGATTGGTATTAATTCTTATTCAATTGTTGGGTAGAATTCACTAGTGAAGCCATCTGGTCCTGGGATTTTGTTTGTTGGGATGATTTTGATTATTGATTCAGTTTCCTTACTAGCAAACGGTCTGTTCGGATTTTCTATTTCTTCATGATTCAGCTTGGGAGGCTGTCTGTATGGGTGGGGTGGTCCGTCAAGGCTTTTCCCTCCAACTTTGTGGGTTTGGGCACTTTTGCCTCATCATTTTTCATTAGGTAGAAGGATTTTCTGGGCAAGACCAGGGCTGTGCTTGGTTTCAGGAAAAAAAAAAAAACTTGTGGGTCTTGAAGAAACAGGAGGCTCAAGAAGAAAAACACATCAAATCATTAAACTATTCCTTTAGTGATACTTCAAAATTGTCAAAACCACTCTGAAGTCTGTCTCGCTAACGCGAAGCATCCTTGGGGTTTCCAGACACTGAGTGGAGAAGGGATTTCTCTGTGAGATGGCTGAGGCTGTAGCCAGTACAATGATCCAGCAGAGCAATATTGCCCTTGGAGCTGAAGGGTTCGAGTCCTGTTTGTGCAGGTGCAGCACTCGTGGAAATCTGTCTGCTCAGCCGCTCTGCCACAAAGGTGGCTGACACAGCCGGGCGTGCCCTGGGCTGGCGGGCTGAGCCTCGGGGAGACTGCACCTCGCTGGAAGGTGGGGGGATCCGGGGAGGGAGCCTGTGGCCCCTTGTGGTGAAATGATGTGCCTACAATAACAAAGGAAAGAAATCAAGACAAAACAAAACAAAGCCACAGCCTAGGAGTTCCAACCAAGCTTAGAAGTGATGAAAGGGAACAGAAAATATAGCTGGAGTTCAAACTGTGGGCAGGGCTGTGACAGTTCATAAATCAGTGAGTCTGGAAAATGTTAAGTCTCACCAATAAAATTAGGAAGCAATACTGTCATTCAACTAGTGTTATTTTAAAAAATAGTAACTAGGAACACGTGTATGTCTCCTCTCTGCAGTAAAGCTCGCCTTCTCCAGAAGACAGTGTTGGGTATTTGGAAACTGGGATCTGCCACTGCTAGCTCTGCGGCCTTGGGTAGATTATTTAAGATCTCCAAGCCTCAGTTTTTCATCTGTAAATTGGATTTTATAGTAACTTCTCTTTAGGTGGTGGTTTTAAAATATTTGGCAGTAGCCTGGAGTAAGGAATATGACCTTATATCATGATGTAATATGCTGTATAAACACATACACCACACGTATAACCAAAATACAACTCTGATAAATATGTTTCATTACTGCAGTTGATGCATATTTTTATTCTTCTTTTCATTGTATTTTAAGAAATACTGGCTGTGATCCACAAAACTGATTTCGTAACTTAATGCTTCATAAAGTTAATGTTTTAAAAATACTATCGTAGGTTCATCTGCCCATTCAAATATATCCTATGCATAAAGAGCCTAGCTCACAGAAGGTAGTAGTACGAGCTCTGTTCCTTCTTCCTCCTTGGGCAGCCAAACTTAGCTACGATTTGTACTTTGTGTTTCTATGACAACTGTATGTGTAATGCTCATGTAGTTTTCATAATTCAGCCCACTAAACCCTTATTACTGTGGGTTTCTCCATATCAATGCCGATTTGAAATGGGCTGATGACAACAATCACCTTTGACTCGACACCAAGGAATTTTTATATGATCCTGGCTTGTGTTTAACCTGCAATCAACTAACCAGCCACCCAAGAAGTAAACATTTTTAAAGGATTGCTGCACATCAGTTGTCAATGTGGGAATACAGCCTTACATTTTCATAAAACATTGTACTTTCTCATGTATTTTCATGTATACCATTATTTCATTGGTCTCTCACAGTAACTGCTGAACAAGAAGCTATGACTCTCAGTTCGGATGTGATGAATCTGGGAGCCGAGGATTGCACATGTGCTCTTGACCCTGGCTGCAGACTGGAATCACCCAGGGAACTTAAAAGATAGAGCTAATGCCTGTGCTCCAGAGAGTGATTCAAACAGTTTGGACAGAGCCTGAGAGTCGGTATTTTCCCGAATGGCTTTAGGTTAGTCCAATACGCAGTTGGGGTTCGGAGGCACTGGGTAACACTGTGCTGAGATTAGGAAGCTGATATGGTAAATAAAACCAGGTTTCATAATGTTATGTGTGCTTTTTCCACTCCCTCATACCTCCCAAGTGCCATTAAATGCAACTGAGAGAATCTATGCAATTTGTTCGAATCATTGCATGTGTTCACCTGTTATAAAACCCAGGTTCCTAGAAAATATTCTCCATGAAGACTTCCAGCTCATTCTGATTGGCTTGTTTTCTGTGATGTCTACCTTCTTGCCATCCTTTCTTCACAGGTAGACTCAGGAAGGCACAGTGTGTCTTGCTATCTGAAGGGAGCTGACAACAGAAACGTACTCGAGTCCCTCCTCTGTTTTTGTCCCCAGTGTTTGGGATTTCCTCCTCGTTATCACCCACCCCCTCCCGGGTTATACTGAACTTGATTTTTGTCTGAGCTGCCTTCATTCATAGGTTGCGAGTCCTTCAGAGCACGCACTCGGTTTTAGATAATTTTATGTTTCCCAAACCAAGCATGAGGCCTGAGCCGAGGCCCAGGCTCAGCACATTTTGTTGAAGGAATAAACACATGACTCTAGAGCTCAGAGCAGATCTGTGACTCTGTTCCTTCTACTGCTCAGCCCTTTTGCTGTGAAGATGGGTTTTCTTTATCGTGATGTCAAAGAAAAATAAGCCGAGACCCACTGTCTCTTGCTCACCATTAAGAAACTGTAAAGTATAAAACTCTGTGTGTGTGGTAGTGTTCCTCCAACTCCAGGATGGAGCTCTGGTCTCTGAGCACCAGACCACTGCCAGCTGCCTCCTGTTTTGGAAGCTGAGCCTACACTGCAGACAAACCAACGCCCTGTGAAACTAACGCCTTTCAAATGCGCACTCCGCCCCCAGGCTGGAGCTGGTGTCTCTGCCCCAGGGCCTGGGGCTCTGGCCTTTGGCAACGATTATAATCTAACACCACAGGCAGGTGAAGGGGTTCTCCAAACCAACCAGGAAACTGGCCTTACTTCTCCTTGCAGTTCAAATGCCCCGACTTGGGGATGAAGAAGTCTGGTTGATCCTGGTCCTAGCAGAAAAGCAAATGAGAGCATAATATTGCAAACATGAAATGTATGTTTATTTCTCTCCCTCCCCCTTTCTCAGGAACAATTTCATGGCTTAAAATAAAAGAAACATTATTCGAAAATTTTTTTCTTATCTGATCATAAATGCTTCTGTATAAAAGTCTATAGAAGACACTAAAAGCAAATCATCTCACTCTATGGAGAAACCATTGATAAAATCTGTTTTTCAGTGTTTTTATTATGTTTGTGTGCATGTCTGTGTTTGTATATACAACAATATTGTAATCACAGCTTTGTTACTACATTTTTTTAATTTAAAAATCTACTATAAACACATCCCCATTTTTTTAATTCTCAAAATTTCCCTTATCCTCAAATACCCCCCTCAAGATGGACTTTGCTGGGAATTATTCACGGTCTTTGCTTGGTGCAAACTCCTTGTCTTTCAGGGCATTTATGTCCTTCTCTGGTTATAGAAGTCATACTATGTTCATTGAGCACAGTACGTACTCAGTGAACACAGTAGATGCTCAATGAAGTGAATGGCATTGAACAATGCACCTCTCTCCACAGGGAGCTCAGATGCTAAGGTGAGCAGGAATTCATTTGGCAGATGTACCAAGGCTTCTTTCAGAAGATGAGGGCCCATCTTAGGGCACATTTTTTCATGAGACAACCCGTCACCCTGGTGTCTGAGAGACGTAGCTGCCTGCATTTGGTCCACTGACACGCTGACGTAATATAGGACACCAGGGTCTGCTACACCAGGGGTTTATTCTCTAACCTGAAGCTCCCTGTATCTTCATTTCTTTATTTATAATAGTGGTGATCCTAACACCCAACTCACAAGGAGGTGACATAATGGATGGGAAAGTTTCCGGGAACAGTCATAAAAATGATTCCTCTTAGAAACCCTGAACTGAGTGGGGTTTCTACTCTTTGTAGACCATACATCAAATCGCGGATCTTTCAAGTTCCCTTTGATGAAGAAATATAACTGAATAGGCATACAGGAAAAAATATTGTTTTTCTAAATTAAAATTTAGATTTTACCTAGAAATATGTTTACTTATATTTATGACACATGCAACCAAGGTACCTTTGGTCTCTTTGCATCTGGTTTATTTTATAACAGCATGATAGCTCTCTCCAAGTTTTACTTGACATGCTACTAGACATACTTACCACTAAACATAACTTTAGGTTATGCTTATGGGAAAGGAAATCCTGGAAGGTTGTGTGGTGCATTCACGTATTTGCCTATGTGTTAATTCAGTCGGCATTGACCATTCACTTTTTGCCAGGCACTGTGACAGGTGTTGGAATACAGAAGCAAAGGAGATTATCTTTGCCCCAAGAGCTCACATTTCCTGTAGAGGAGGCAGACACACCAACAAACAACTGTAGTGTCATATAATAGGACTATAGTGATATTACAACTATTTGTTGAGTTCTCAGTGTTGAGCCAGAGACTATTCTGGGGCTGAGAATATATTGTGTACACACAGCACTTGCTATCAAGAGCGTATAGGCTAGTATTAGGGGAAAAGTTACAATTTGGTCATTATAAGCACAGAAGTGAAGGCTGTTAACTATCCCTAGGGGAATCATAGAAGACTTCCTAGAGGAGGTGATGGCTGTGCTGAGCTTTAATGATTAAGTAGGGCATTCCAAATGAAAGCTATGTGAGGTGAAAGCTGTGGGGAAGGTTATGTGGGAAAGAGGATTTTCCTGTCAGAGGACACAGCACCTGCCAATGTCTGTGTGGTTGCACCTGAGGGACCAGGAAGAAATGAAAAGGTCAGATCATAGAGATTCGTGCACCTTAGTAAGGAGTTTAGACTTCATTCTGTAGATGCTGAGGTTTTATGCAGAGGTTCAACATTGTCAGACTTGTGTATTATGATGATTTTTCAATAGCAATGAGGAAAATGGACTTCTTGGGGATACAAATGGGCAAGAATGTTGTCAGCGAGAAAGGGTAGGAGTCTGACCCACTTATCCAAAATAATGGATAAGTACTTGAACCAAAAACAGTGATGTTGAGTAGAGAAGAAGGAATAGGGATAGAAATCTCAGATATAGAATGTATAGATCAATATAGAATGTTAGTGCATTGGATGGCAAACATTAGAAAGGGTGCCATTCAAAGTGACTGCTAGGTTTCTGGTTTCAGCAATTTCAGTGGTTGATCTACGATGACACCCTAGGAACCATACGAAATTACTCTGGGTGTTTCTTGGCTAATTTTCAGGTCGCCATTTGAAGAAGCCATCACTGTCCATGGTGCAGACAGACAGCTGGTTGACTTGTGCAAGTTCTTTTAGGCTAGGAATATAGTTTTAATATATATAATTATTTACATATATTTTACATTTTTCTATAATATATTTATTATAGACATATGCTTACCTATGTATATGTGTGTGTGTTTGTGTGTGTATATACACACACTGACCTGCACATATTATATATTGAATGTACCCGTAGACCTGGCATCATATATAATGACTACACTTGTTTCAGTACAACCCATGTGCTTAAGGACATCACTTTTTTTATTTCCTTCATGCCATGAGACTGCGGCAGTACAGTGTTAAGGTGTTAAGGTTACGGGCATGGGTTGTGGAGCCAGACTGCCTGGGTTCAAACCCCACCTCCAACTCTCACTTGCAGACTGAACTGGGGCTAGTCATATCGCCGCTTCCTCCCTGAGTCTCCCATCTCTATAAAATGGTCGTAACAATCCCACATGCCCCCTGGGGGCGCTGTGAGTATTAAATGAGTTCATTCACAGTAGCTCACTTAGCCCATGGCCTGCCTGGTCTGTGCTAAGTGCTCTATGATTGTTCTCTCTCATTGTCATGCCAAGAACACCTCCATGGGGCAGATCCTCAGAGGACCCCTGAGGCTGCTTGACTGACACCTCTACCTGTTGCTGACATGCAGACCGTCCCTGTGCCAGGCTCTGCCACAGGATGTACATGTATCACTTCCATTGGTTGCACAACAGTGATGAGGACTGTTTCTAGTTCAAGCACTTAGCGATTTCCTTTTGGGAACTGTATCAGATTCTTTCCCTTCCTCATTGACAACATTCTTGCCCACTCCTACCCCCAGGAACTCCATTTTCCTCCTTGCTGTCGTGATCCCAGTGTTACAGATTAAGAAACAGAGACTCGAGATGTTAAACAACCTGCCCTCAATCACACACACAGTGAGCAGAGGAACCAGGACCCCAAACTCCCAGGACTGCCTGGCTCGAATGCCCTTGGACATAATCCAGGAAGTTGCTAGGGCAACCAGTGACCAGAGCGGTGAGCCATTTCCAACAGGACACTGGCTAGCAGGGCCTCATTATTCCAACAGCAAGAGTTTCCCTGGTTCTCCAGAGGCGTGGGCAGTCCAGTGCCATGGGATGCTGAGGTGTCCTTCCCTGTTAAAGAGAACAATTATGCTTCCTTCTTCATCTCCTCTCTGCCACCCAGACCACCACAGCCAAGTCCCCCGCTTCATCTTGTCATTAAGGATTTAGCTTATAAAAGCCTTCAAACAAAAGATCCAATTGAGCAGGCTGCAAAACAATGTAAGAATATGATCTAGGAAAGATTATTTTAAACGGCAATTGCCTTGACTGTGTTTAGCTAATCCACAAAAGCCACTTAGAGGTGAATACACTTTGGATACACATTGCCTGTGTGTTCAGCTTATCCATTTCCACATCATCACCTTCACGGCTTGCTGGAACTGGGTAAATATCAGGCCTCATCTTTCATTTTGCCTTTTAGTTAGGCACATGCTGCCCACGGCGCCGTTCAGAGTGTGGCCATTTTTCAGGAAGCTTTCTCTGATGTACGATGTTCACAGGTTGTTTGATAGAAGTGTGGACTATTACTCAACACACCGTCTTTTTCAATTGCAAGCTGGGATACTTAGGGGAATTTAGGAATAAGTTACCAATATAGGTTATGTCCCAGGTGCTAGGTCTGGAAACTTTGCCCCATTACAGGCCATTGTTTATATATAATCTCAGAGCAGACTCTATTTCTAAGAACGTATTCTAGCCAAAAATTCTTCTATAGACACTTTCCTAAGATTACAGAAGGTGACTTTCTGAAGCTTTGAATCTGCCATTGAAAAAAAAGAGACACATTTTTTCCCACTAGGATACTATTTACCCTCCGAAGTCTCTGATGCTATTCTCTTGGAGAAAGAAATCTGGCTTCTACCCAAGTCAGGTGTGCCACTTTAGTTCAACTGGATATTGAAATTCTGCACATTAAAAAAAAAGATAAAATAGACAAACTAGGTCAATCTAGCAGCAATCCATTACTTTTCTGAAAGTGTTCGCTCCTGAGATTCTTTATACTGAAAGTTTCCCTTGAACCTTTGAGATGTTTTGCAAAACCCAATTTACACAAAATTTTCTAAGAGCGCATGTGTTGAGCAAAGCCCTGTTAGCCTGTGTTGTTTTGAAATCCTTTCTTAGCAGAGCTTGAGTGTGGATCTGGAAAAAAAGAAAAAAACAGAAAAGATGTACATCTATATAAAAAATATGGAATCTGGGCACTATCGGCGACAACCAAATGAGTTCACAAAATGATTGGTTTGGGGAGGAATGCATCCTCCTGGACTCAGGGCTGGTTCCTGTACTTCGGTTATGTACACATTGGCACGTGTGCCATCTGCTCATGAATCTGAAGGTGACTTGAAAAGTACACACCGAGTGCTAGTGGCCAAAACCAAGAGAAGAATGTATTGCTCTGTCTTGATTTCTTTTCAAGCTTCCATTTTATTGGGCGCTCATTATGGGCTGAATCATTGACAAAGTGCTTTATCTACATCATCTCACTGCATCGTGGCATGAAACTGATTGCAGACGGAATTAATTGTTCTCATATGTTCCTTGCAGGAGTGATACTGTGATCCCCAAGGTGGTTTTCCCAGGGCGAGCTTATCCATTGCGCTTGGATGTGCTGACCCCTGGGATTTCCCCAAATGAGCGAAATGCAAGTGCATAATTGGTGGTTGTGGGGACAGTGTTCATGCTCTCCCCTGGAATAAAAAGATTTCCTCTTCTTGCCCATGAAAAAACCGAGGCTCTGGGAAGTGAAGTCCTTTGTCCAAGGTCACACAGTTAATTAAGAGTTCCCGATTCAAATACAGGCTTGTAAAGGGTCAAAGGCCATACTCTAGGTCAGTAGGCTTGGCCTCAATTGCACCTCCAGGCTGAGCCACTCAATTGCGGAGGGTAAAGATTTGGTTTATACCTGTTTGTCTCTGTTCCCTGGCAGGTTTGAGGGGGGCAATAGTATTTGTCATGATTGTGGTGACGGCTAAAAGGGATCCTGGGAGAGAAAATGCTTTCAGAGCACCTGGATGTTATGCAAAGAGCGACAGTGTGAATGTGATGTCCCCCTGTGAGCGGTGAGAGGCTTTACACCACCCTGGATTGTGATACTGTGCGTGTGCTCCTACCGTATTTCTTGAGAGGCCAGGAAGGCTTCTCACTATTTTAATACACCTCATAGCATGTAGCAGGTTAATGGGTGCTAAATAATGAGCGAGTAAACAAAGTGTTAATAGCTAACATTTTTTGAGCTCTTACTTTGAACTTGGGCACTGTTCCAAATACTTTGTGTGTGTGTGTGTGTGTGTGTGTGTAGTAAACTCGTTTAATCCTTACAACATCCCCATGTGTGGGGAGTTCCAGCATCCTTCCCATTTCACAGATGAGGAAACAAAGGCACCGAGCATTAAATGACTTGCCCAAGGACACACAGAAAATGGGAGAGGTGGAATAAGAACCTACATCTTTTGGCTCCAGAATCTCCTCCCCAACTACTATGCCCTGATGCTTCCCTACAAAACCCTGCCTCACCATTTCTCCCCTCCCACCGCACTACGGAGCCTCCGCCCCTACTTTTGCTGTAACCTTTCTCATAACTGACAAACTTTGAACTTTTTCTGTTTTCCATTTTGGTTTGTCTTCCCACACTCATGCGTAAGCTCCAAGAGGACAGAGAGTTCTATCTTCTTCATTTACCGCCATATCCCTGGCATTGTTTCTTCCTGAAGCATCTATGTGCTACTGTTAACTATAGAACAGTGCCTGCATATCATAGGCAGCGATAGGTCTTCACTGAATGAGAGAATGAATGAGTGATGCGAATATCTTTAAGCTCCTCAGAAATGTCAGCTCTTCAGGATTTATCCTGCTCTAATTCTGCTTGTAGAGGTGATTTCAAATACAGAATAGTGGAATGGTAGGTATATAAACAAATGTATATGGGCTGAAGATTGAATAAGAAGTCAAGAAGTAATTCAGCTGAGGGGAGGCAGGGTATAGGGTGGTAGCTGGAAGGGGCGTCAGTGGGAGGGGACATATCTGTGAGTGGAAAGATTTGCAGACTGAGGGGAAGGGACACGTGGAAAGAGATCTCTGAGAGGGGGTGACTGATGGCTCAGCAAAGGGAGCCGGGAACTGGGTTAAGAGAGCTGGGCAGGGGGGGGGGACCAACTTGCCAACGTGGAGGGCTGCCCCTGCTTCTGTAACAGGGCACAAGGAGGCAGTGACTGGTAATTATGCAGAGAGATTTGAAGTGCAGGGAAATTAAGAGAGATCCTCTTATCTGCCCTTGATCTTCTCAGGATAATAGCACTGTGACGATCTCTACATATGATATTGAAGCACACTCTGGCTTTAAAAAATGATGTCAGATACAGGGATGGTTTGCCACTACTGAAACCACGGATGGGTTCATGTAGGCAATCAGTAACAATGACAGGTAATCAAGGTTGGGCTGTAATTAGTGTGAAATTGCTCTCTGTGAAACTGTTAGTAAAAAGAGATTGTGTTTGATAAAGGAGCACAGGCCGTTTGCATCACCTACTTTTATAGAAACAAAGCAATTACTTCATGCCTTGATATTCCTATGGGATTAACCAAAGATTCAAGGCGGTGGGGAAAAAGACAGTCCCCTCGCCCCCCCGCAATGATGTGGTCACTGATTGCTCAGACCAGGAGGGCACTTTGTGATTCTTGGTTACTGTGGCAATCAGCTGCTGCTCTTACTAAGATCATTGATTATGTTGTTCTGGTCAACTTGAGATCTGCTATCAACTGAATAGCTTAAAATGTGCTTATACCCCATTTCTGTACCTTCCCCAATATTCTCCAAGGCATTAATCTTTCCTGTTTCTTCTCTTACAAATTATTATTTCTGTTCTCTAGGAATCTACCTACTCATGAATTCAGTCTTTGTACTAGTTATTGTTTACTAAGCAAAAAAATTGCCCCAAAACTTAGAGGCTTATACAACAAACATGGATTACCTCACAGTTTCTGTGTCAGGAGTTTGGGAGCGGGTTAGCTGACGTCTTCCCACACTCGCATGGGAAGGGTTTTCTCAGCAGGTGTGATCAGAGTTTTGGTGGGGGCTGCTTTAGCAAGGTATAATTTACATACAATACATTGAATTTAAACTGCATTTGATGGATTATGACAAATGTACAGACCTGTAAAATTATGACCAAAATAAAGAAACAGAAAATTTCCATCATGACAAAACTTTTCCTTGTAGCCCTTGGCAACCCATTCTTCCTTTTGTCCACAGCCCCAGGTAACCACTTACCTGCTTTTTGTCACTACGGATTAGTTTACATGTTTTAGATTTTTAGAATTTTATATAAACTGAATCATGCCGTATGACTGCCTTTGTGTATATCTTCTTTCACTTAACCTGAGTCAATTTTGAGATTTATTTATGCTGTCATGTGTATTCATAGTTATGCCTTTTTTATTGCTGAATATTATTCCAGTGCATTGACATACCACAATTGTTGATCTAGTCACCTATTGATGGACATTAGGGGTTTTTTTCTTTACCAATTTGGGGCCATTGTTAATTAACTTTCTGTAGGCATTTTTGTGTAGCCAACATACTGACATAGGCTTTCATTTATCTTGGGTAAATACCTTGGAGTGAAAAGACTTGGACGTACAGTAGGCATATGTCCAACTTTTTAAGAAATTGCTAAATTGTTTTCTAAAACATAATTGTACCATTTTGCATTCTCACCAATGAGACTTCCAGTTGCTCCATATCCTTGCTAACACCAGGTTGGGTCGATTTTACTTTTGCTACTCTAGAAGGCATATGGTATAGTGTTAACTTGTGCTTCCCTGATGACCACCATGTTTTTCACATGCTTATTTGCTCTCCAAATCTCTTTTCTTAGTAAAGGTTCTATTTAATCTTTTGTCTATTTTTAACTGGGTTGCTCATCTTGTTATTGCATTGTGTTTCTTATATACTTGTGTTTTCTATATACAAGTCCATTGTTGTGTGTATAGATATAAAATATTTCTTGGTCCGTGGTTTGACTTTTCATTTTTACAATGATTCTTGAAGATCAAAGTTCATAAAACTAATGACTTTTTTCTCTTATAGTTCACATTTATTGTATTTAAGAAATTTCTACCGAACGCAGGTCTCCTTGTTTTCTTTTTGCTTTCACAGTTTTAGTTTTACATAAGTTTGTAATTCATTTCAAGTTAATTTTTGTGTATGGTGTGAGATAAGGATTGATGTTCATTTTTTTTTTTTTTTTTTTGCATATGGCTAACCAATTACTCCAACACCATTTATTGAAAAGATTATCCCTTCCCCCATTGAATTGCCCTTGCTCCTTTGTCAAAAACCAATTGACAATATGCATGTTGGTGTATTCCTGAACACTATGTTCCATTTTCTTGATTTATTTTTCTATCCTGATCCAATATGACATTGCATTCTATTATTTTAGCATTACAATAAGCCTTGGACTCAGAAAATGTAAGTCTTTTAACATTGTCATTCTTTTTTCAAAGTTGCTTCAGCTATACTAAGCTCTTTGCCTTTTCATATTCTGCTAGGCTTCTGATTGGAATTATGTTGAATTTGTAGATCAGTTTGGGGAAGAATTGACGACAATGAGGAGTCCCTTTGATCCAAGAACACAGTATATTTATTATGTATTTTTAAATTCTCCTAGCAATATTTGGTAATTTTCAGTACACAGCTGTTATATATCTTTTGCCAAATATACCCCTAATTTTTTATATTTTAAATATTATTATTAAACATATTTTTTAAAATTTCATTTTCTGATTATCTGTTGCTGACATATAGAAATACAAGTCATTTTTGTATATTTCTCTTGTATCCCACAACTTTGGTAAATCATTTAAAAATGTATTTCTTAGGAAGTTTTTACACAAAGAGTCACATTGCCTGTGAATATAACTGTAGGTTTTTTGTAAATGCCCTTTATTAGGTTGTGGAAGTTCCCCTCTATTCTTCATTTGCTGCTAATTTTTATCAGAAATGAATTTCTAATTTTGTGAAATAAATGCTTTTTATGTATCTATGGAAATAATCATATGACATTTGGATTTTAGTCTGTTACAATGATGAGAATGACATTGACTGATTTCCACTTATTAAAAACAACTTTGAATTTATGGGACAAATCCCACTTGGTAACTGTGTACTATACTCTTTATATGTTGCTAGATTCAATTTGCTTAAATTTTGTTGAGAATTTAGCATCTATGTTTATGAGCAATATTGGTCTGCAGTTTTACTTTTTGTTAATGTTTTTTTCTATTATTTTTCTCTTTATGTATTTTATTATGTTCTGCTTTTATCTTTTTTTTTTTTTAATGTCCTATTCTTCCCTTGGTTTTAATTGGTTCTTCTGTTTCTGTTTTCCTAAGGAGAAACTCAGGTTATTGATTTCAGACCCTTATTAATTCACCAGGATGAATTTCTTTCTATGTATTATTAAGCTGAGTTCTACAAACTTTAATAATTTTTGTTTTCATTATTACCAGTTCAAAACAATTTCTAATTTCTCTTTTGATCTCTTCTTTGAACCATGAATTATTAAAAATCCATTATTTAGATTTTTGGAAGTTTTCACACATTTTTCTGTTGATTTCTAATTTAGTTCTATTGCGACCTCAAAATATACTTTGTTTTTAATCCTTTAAAATTTTAAAAATCTTGTTTTGATCAAATTTGGCAAATACTTTATGTATAGTATATTTGGAAAGTATAGGTATTCTGTTGTTGGTAGGAGAGATTTATAAATATTATTTAGATCAAGTTGATTGATAGCCTTGTTCAAGTCTTTTATATTCTTACTAATTTTATGTCTACTCTTTCTCATAATTTTTTTGAAAAGGATTATGAAATCTCCAAATATAATTGTGAATTTGTCTATTTCTCTTTGAACTCTATCAGAATTCCTTTCTGTATTCTGAAGCTTTGTTATTAAGTGCATAGATATTAAAGATTCTATATCGTTTTGATTAATTAACCCCTTTATTATTATAAAATGACTTTGGTAAAATTCTTTTCTGTGAAATCTAATTTGAAATTAACATAGTGACTCCAGTTTTCTTTTGATTAGTGTTTGCATGTTATTTCTCTTCCCACTTATTTTATGTTTAATCTATGTATATTTTATAGTGAAAGTGAATTTCTTGCAGGCAGCACAAATTCAACTTGTTATATTCCTGATGAAAATTCTGCTATTATTTTTATCTTGATTCTTTTTTATATGGCATTCCTTTATTACTTGGCAGTTTAAAAGATTTTTCTCTGTATCAGTGGTTTGATTTTAAACAGTTGCCTATGATGTACCTGGGTGTAGGATTTTTTATGTTTCTTGTATTTGGGGCTTGTTGAACTTCTTTATAGTTTTCATTACATTTGGGATATTTTGGGCCATTACCTTCTTAAATATTTTTCTTCCTTCTCTTCATCAATTTGTTAGGTTGCCTAAATTTTCCCCAGAGTTTACTGATGCTTTGTTCAATGTTTTTCAGTTTTTCTCTGTGTGTTTTATTTTGGGTAGTTTCTATTGCTATGTCTTCATAGTCACTAATCTTTTTCTCTACGGTATCTAATAACCTATTATCCCATCTAATGAATTTTTTTATTATAATAGTTGTGTTTTTCACTTCTGGAAGTTCCATTTTGATTTTAAAAAATTTTACATAGTTAATTAAATATGTAAAATTAACATATTTAATTTACTTTATTCAACATATGGAATAGAGTTATAAAACCTGTTTTAATGACTTTGTCCATTAATACTATAATCTTTGTGCGATCCCTAGGTATTGATACCCTGCTCTCTTTGTATGGTTCTTTCCATAGTCTCAGGTAGTTTGCTCACATGCATTCACTGATTAGTATTCAACTAAAAATTCAAAGGGACCCTCTACAGAATGCTCAAGTTCTTTCATTGTGCAGTTATCTTCTTACAAGTGGCCCTTTGAATTCTAGTCACCTTGATCTCAACAGACTACCAACTCCATCTTTTCAAAGCAGGGAGACAATCAAGCTCCACTTGGGCTTCCCCTCTTTTCACGACAGCATGGAAGGTCTCGCCAAGTAGGAAGCCTGGGCAATGAGAGGGCTTGTCTCATTTATTTCCCTTCTCTTGCAGACCACTCTCCTGGGCTGCCTGATGTTCAAGCCTGAAACTGTTCTATTATAAATTTTGCCTGTTATTTTATATTTCATGTTGGAGGATAAATTTAATACCTGTGGCCAAAAGGAGACATTGCTCAGTGAGGTTCCCCCCACCACCTCTTACCACATTTAAGAATTATTTGAATTTCTTTTGCTTTCTTGTATGTTTCAGTCCTTTGCTTTTCCCTCCATTGAGTTGTTATTTTTATTTCTTCGTTTCTAGGAGCCCTTTAGATATGGAGATTAACCCCTCTTTTTTTGTAAACTTAGTCCAGTGTCTTGTTTGTGTTTTCACTTTTCTTATGGTGTTTTTATTCCATGCATATGGTTTTCATTTTTATGCAGTAAAATTGATCAGTATCTCCTCTTATTACATTTGGATTTTGAGTCAAATTTAAGAAGGCTTTCCTGTGGTATATTTTTAATATCCTCAGAGCTTCAATTTTTTGCCTGCTGAGAATGGATTTTATTTTTGCCAATCGCCTAAAACTATTTGGAATGCAATCTGGTGAATAAGAGTGGAACAACAAATTGAGTAATAATTATTTTTATTAAATCATAAAGTTTCTCTGTAGTTAGGAGATTGGTTTTCATGTCAAATGCATACATTTTTCCTGAAGCTGATTCCAAAGTGGAATTTTAGAAACATGTGGCTGGATAATATTTTTAGGTATTAACTTTCCCTCTTACTGTAGTTACTTCTTTCTCTTCCCCCACATTTGAGAAGGTAGTCTGTTCTATACTTTATGGCCTTGGAGGAAATTTATGGCAGGACAGTCATGGAGAGGTAGAAGGCTCTAGAGAGGAATAGCTAAGTAGTATCTTTAGGAAGAAAGGATGTAGGCAGACATATAGGAAAATTTCTGTCTCAAGCAACAGAGAACCACTAAACCAAAGGATCCATCAGAGAAGGATGGTGGACATAATCTGGCTAGCCTGTGGGGACAGATGATCAGCTGGAGGACTCCTCCAGAATGATGTGGGACTAGGAAGACCTGGAATTATGACAAATTCCCAGAGCTGGTTGGGTAGAAACACTAAGAATGACTGACATGATGTTTCTTAGAACTTGGTTGTCTGCGGTCTTGAATTTGAAATTTAGTTTATTTAGTTTTCTTTTTTTTAAGTATATTTTATTGATTATGTTGTTACAGTAGTTCCAATTTTTATTTCCCTTTGCCCACCTCTGCCCAGTACGCCGCTTCCTTCCAGCAATCCCACCCCCTTTAGTTCATGTCCATGGGTCGTGCATATAAGTTCTTTGGCTTCACTCTTTCCTACATTATTCTTAGCTTCCCCCTGTCTATTCTGTACCAACCAATTATGCTTCTTAATCCCTGCACCATTTCCCCATTTCTCTCCCCACCCCCAGCTGATAACCCTCCAAATGATCCCTATAGCTATGATTCCGTTCCTATTCTGGTTTGCTTAGTTGCATTTTGTTTTTATTTTTTAAATTCAGTTGTTGATAGTTGTGAGTTTTTTGTCATTTTGATGTTCATAGTTTCGATCTTCTTTTTCTTAAGTCGCTTAAACATTTCATATAATAATGTCTTGGTGATGATGAACTCCTTCAGCTTTACCTTGCCTGGGAAGCACTTTATCTGCCCTTCCATTCTAAATGATAGCTTTACTGGATAGAGTAATCTTGGTTGTAGGTCCTTGCTTTTCATCACATTGAAAACTTCTTGCCAGTCCCTTTCTTGCCTGCAAAGTTTTTAAGAAATCAGCTGAAAGTCTTTTAGGTACCCCTTTGTAGGTAACTCTGCTTTTCTCTTGCTGCTTTTAAGATTCTATCTTTATCTTTAACCTTTGGCACTTTAATTATGATGTGTCTTGGTGTGGTCCTCTTTGGGTCTAGCTTGTTTGGGATGCTCTGTGTCTCCTTGACGTGTATTTCTATTTCCTTCACCAAATTTGGGAAGTTTTCCTTCATTATTTTCTGACATAAGCTTTCAATTTCTTGCTTTTCCTCTTCTCCTTCTGGCACCCCTATTATTCAGATGTTGGCACGTTTAAAGTTGTCCCAAAGGTTCCAAAGCCTCTCCTTATCTTTTTCAATTCTTGTTTCTTCATTCTGTACTGATTGAGTGTTTTTTTCCTCCTTATGTTTCAAATTATTGATTTGAACCCTGGTTTCCTTCCCCTCACAATTGGCTTTATGTGGATTTTCCTTCATTTCATTTAGCATAGCTTCATTTCTTCCCTTATGCATTTGCCATACTTAAGCATATCTGTCAAGCCTGTCAGCACCAGTGTTTTGAATTCTGCATCTGTTAGGTTGTCTATCTCCTCATCTGTTAGGTTGGCTATCCTCTAGCTGTTGCCCTGGTCGTCGATCCCAGAGTGGGTGGGTCTGTGGATGTTCTAGCACTGTAGGGGCCCTTTAAATAAGCAGACTCTGCTGAGAGACTGGCAATTTCTTCCTCTGCCCCAACCCCCACTGGTTTGCACAGTCAGAAGCAATGAGGTCTGATTTTCCCTAGCGCTGGGATCGTGAGCTGTGCAGTCTCATCTGGCACTGGGAGTGCTCCCCAGGTGTCCCTCCCTACTTTTTACAATGTATGATTGTACTTTCTGCTAGCCCGCTGCTGCTGCCATCACACTGCATTCGTTCCACCCTGGCTCCACCCCTCCTGCCTGGCTGGATGAGTGTTTCTTCTTTATATCTTTGCTGGACTTCCATGCAGCTTGATTTTCTGGAACTTCTGGTTGTCTCTAGTTTTGAGGTAATTGTGTTCCTTCTTAGTTGTGGAGGGAGATGTAGCGTGTCTGTCTGGGCCTCCATCTTGGCTGGAAGTTCTGAAGTTTAGTTGATTTTTAAAAAGTACATTTGATATAATTAGAAGAGATCTCCCCTCTTTACACGTATCCTAGCAATGGTTAACATGAGTTTGTAGCTTTCCGAAGTGAGGGATTTGAAGGGTTGCATTTATTTGCCTGTCTGCTAAGCGGGAGTGTGGTGGGGCCAATCCAATTAGCTGCTCTCAATTTATCACAGGAGGTTTTAATTAGAAGTCATTAGATCCCAAGGGTTCTCTGAACTTGGATACTAAAGAGATTACTACTTTACGAACTTATAATTGAAATATCTAATTTCCTTCTATTATAAATGTAGACAATAAACCACAGGAGTATCAACAATACGTATCATTTCATCAACAATGGAAAACACGCACATTTTCATATTACAACATGGCTGCTGCAGCTATTTCAGCATATTGTTAATCCTCCTTACTGCTCATCACTTGTAGGATTATGGAAGTTTAACTTATCACTTCAACTATGGGAGTTTCTAGAAGTGTTGCTAGATCTAGTTAATTTATTAATAAAGAAGCACTATTATTACTATTTCATAAATATTTTTAATATTTTGATAATTTGCACTACAACATAATTAGTTTTCTTTGTAGTCATATATTTTATTTTGGACACATATAAATATTATTTCGACAAGCAGTCTGTAGACAGTCAAATAAGTTTCTATGGCATAAATAGGTCAGGAACCCCTGTTCAGTTGAACTTTGTGTAATTCCTGGCTGGAGTCACCCCTACACCTCCAGAAGAGATGAGATAGCAATAAGGCAGCTCCTGGCTTTTCATTCCCAGCTCATCCTCAGCTGGAAGACTTGAGGATGTAACTTAATTCTGAGAGAATCTGACCTCCTACACCCATTTTAAGCTCAATAAACTGCAGGAGCCCAGCACTTTATTTGTCTGATTTGACAGCTTCCACCAGGAGCAGTGCTTACTAGGTTTGGGGACCTGAAACTTTCCTGCAAGGCTTAGCCAGTGACAGATTTGCCTCTCTTCTTTCCTTCTGAGCTGAGGCCAAGATGACTTTCCACACCAGGGAAATAGCTTTAAATCTGACGTTCTGGGCTTGGGGCCCCCTCTCATTTCATCAGCACCGATTCCAGCCTCTGTCTTTGAACCCATTATACTCAGGGCACAGGGCCTGTGTCCCCTCCCATGCCTCTAACTCTGACTCTGCCCTTTCAATACTCCTTCTTCTGTGTCCACAGTGCCTCCAGCTGTGGCAGGTGATGATGCTGGCAGACTGGTGGATTTCAGCATCTCAGCCTTGCAGGCCCCTGTGGAGAGGAGCTATCAGCTTTCACCGTCTGACAAAAAGAGAATGGAAACAAAATCAGGTCAAAAGCAAAGTCCATGCTGAGTTAGAGTCTCTGATCTTGTCATTCTTTTGAATACAAACCTCTCTGACCCAGAACTCATTTTCTAAGATCAACCTGAAGACAAAACTTTTCAGCCTCTGTTATCTGAGAATATTTGACTGCATGCAACTCAGTTTTCTGTTTTTACTGTAGCAATGAGAGCTAACATTTCACAGTTAATCAAGTGCTTGCTTAGTTATGATGTTATGTACCCTCAGAGGAATTGTGTACATCACATTGTCTTGCTCCCATTTGACAAGTGAGATACCTGAGCCCTGAAAGTTTCAAGACTCGCTCTATAAGGCACTAGAAGTGGGAGGGGAGCTAGGACTTCTGCCTCCAGAGGCAGTGCTAGTGTGCTGCCCTGTGCTTCCTGCTGTAGTGAGAAATCATCGTGCAGACACAGATCAGACATCTAAAACTCAAGCTTTTTGTATTCTGCATGTAGGTTTGGTAGCTTTCCATGTTTTAAAGGAATTCACATGAGTTTCTAACATTTTGAAATTTGTAAATTTCAAGTCAAAATCCAGATTCCTGACTTTTCCCCAAGGTCTTGTTATATAGAACATACCCTACTGCGAGGCAACAATCAGCTAGGGCTAACTAGTGGTGCTCATTTTAGATGGAATGTGTGTGAATTAGCCAGGTGGCTGCTGTCCCTACTGCTCCCAAGGCTAATGTCAGTTATAATTTTTTATTCTTTTTTGTTCTGTTTTTCTTTAAATGGAATTTAAAGAGAAAAGGAAAATAATTTTTTTTGTTTTTTTAGAAGTATATTTTATTGATTATGCTGTTACAGTTGTCTCAATTTTTTCCCTTTGCCCCCCCTCTGCCTGGTACCCACCTCTACCTCCAGCAATCCCCTCCTTAGTTCATGTCCATGAGTCCTGCATGTAAGTTCTTTGGCTTCACCCTTCCCTACACTACTATTCTTAACTTCCCTCTGTCCATTTTGTTCCTACCAATTATGGTTCTTGATCCCTGCACAATTCCCCATTTCCACCCCTCCCCTCCCCTTTCCAGCTAATAACCCTCCAAATGACCCCCATACTTACAATTCTGTTCCTGTTCTCATTGTTTGCTTAGTTTGTTTTTGTTTTTATTTTTTAGATTCAGTTGTTGATAGTTGTGAGTTTGTTGTCATTTTAATGTTCATAGTTTTGATCTTCTTTTTCTTAAATAAGTCCCTTTAGCATTTCATAGAATAATGGCTTGGTGAAGATGAACTTCTTTAGCTTTATCTTGTCTAAGAAGCACTTTATCTGCCCTTCCATACTAAATGATAGCGTGATTGATAGAGTAATCTTCATTGTAGGCCCTTGCTTTTCATCACTCTGAGTACTTCTTGTCAGTCCTTTCTTACCTGCAAAACTTCTTTTGAGAAATCAGCTAATAGTCTTATGGGAACTCCTTTACAGATAACTCTATTCTTTTCTCTTGCTGCTTTTAAGATTCTCTCTTTATCTTTACCCTTTGACATTTTAATTATGATGTGTCTTAGTGTGGTCCTTTTTTGAGTTCACTTTGTTTGGGACTCTCTGTGCTTCCTGGACTAGTATGTCTATTTCCTTCACCAAATTAGGTAAGTTTTTCTTTATTATTTTTTTCATTTAAGTTTTCAATTTCTTGCTCTTGCTCTTCTCCTTCTGGCACCCCTATGATTCAGATGATGGAGATAGACAACCTATCAAGTGCAGACCTCAAAACACTGGTGATCAGGATGCTCAGAGAAATGACTGAGTACAGTCACAAAATAAAGGAAGAAGTAAAGGTTATACAAAATGAAATAAAGAAAAGTATACAGGAAATCAACAGTGATGGGATTCAAATCAATGATTTGGAACAAAAGGAAGAAATTAACATTTCCGTGGAACAGAAAGAAGAAACAAATTGAAAAAAATGAGGAGAGGATCAGGAACCTCTGGGAAAACAATTCTTAAACTCACTTCTACCTCAAAAGTGGGAAAGTGAAATATGGACCTAGAGAACTTTATTTTTAGCCTGATTTGCCCAGGTCCTGTAGGAATTTGAGTTAGTGATTCCCTGTGGAGACAACTGTTGCCAAATTTGGGTGCCCATTGTAAACACTTGAGAAGATTTTAAAAAGTACAAAACTCTGGGATATGCCACAGATCCAATGAGTCAGAAGATCCCGAGGAATCTGTAACTTTTTTTTTTTAATTTCCCCAGATTATCCTGATCAGGAAATTACTGATTTAAATCCACAGTCCTTCTTTGCTATGTCCTTGTATGGAGAGCAGACTTTACTTTCCCCTAAGCTCCTTGAACAGCAGGTGTTTGGAAACCCAGGTCAGCCAAAAATGGCTGACAGCCCAAGTCTCACGGGTGGAAATGGTCCCTTTGGAGTCTGTAATAAGTGGCTTATCAATTGATTCACGGATTTGGGCCTACTAAGTCACCAATAAGAAAGACATCAGGAGCCAATATCAGGGGCCCCCATCAGTGCTGATCCCCTCATCCCCTTGGCTAAGTCACACAGCGACAGCCTGATTCATGCAGAAGGGGCCTAGGAATCATCCAGCATTTTTGAGAAGTCACTTTCTCTCCCTGCTTCCATCTTCTTTATCTGAAAAACTAAAAAGTAGAGAGAGATAAAATCAGGGCTTGAACAGTGGTTTCCTGTGTCTGGACATTGTTCATCTACTATGGACTTCAGTTCACAGAATTAGCTTTTTTTTCTTTTTTCCTGAGAATTTTTAAGACAAGATCATGATGGCCTAGGCTAGGTTAAGATTTCTTTATTGCCCCAAGGCAAAAATAGGAAAATAAAACTTTCTCATAATTTATTTGCAACCAGTTTTCTTATATAAAGATAAATTAGTTATAATGTTGAATACCTTGCCATCTGGGCCAACTATGTAAGGGAATCAGGAGTGTGTTTGCTTTCATCCTTTGTAGTAGGGGTAGATACTCTTTATCAAGCAATGATTATGTGTCAGACACTTTCCTACTCATTTGCTATATATTCCCTTACTTAATCATTACAACAATCCTCTGAAGGAGATTTTTAAAAAATTGTTTTTCTATTACAGTTGTCCCCTCTTTCCCTCTGAAAGAGATAATTTGCATCCACAGTTGTATATGAGGAACTGAAGCTCTGACAATTAGGTTAACTTGGTTTATTCATTCAACCACTATTTATTGAGCAGCTATCTTGTGCCCCATTATAGACCACACAAGCAGCAGAGCTAGGCTTGGAATCTGATTTTCTGATTTGCAAACCCATTCTTGTCACTAACTCTGTGAAGCTTCTCTGTTTGCCAGGGCTTCTTCCCATTTCTCCCTTGAACCCCAAGTTAGTCCCCATTCCAGCATTCATTCCCATACTATTTCTATTCTCAATATCTCTCATTTTCTTGAATAAATATCTTGTTCAGGTCAGGTATCTTGGGGCTAGAGCCAGTGTGTAGGGTGGGGTTAATGGTGGGAGAGGAATACTAGAGGGTCTAGCTCTGTCCGGATGCTGGGTCACCTGCCAGAACAGCCACAAAGAGGCTGGGGGCTGGGTAGGTGTGATGGACAGACACACCTCCATAGTGTCAGGGTGTACCTCCTGTGACAGACTGGGGACAGGGGCTATTGTGCTATAAATCTAGAAGGTCACTATTCATGAAATACTTCCATGTAACTTGGAAACAAACTATATTGAGCAAACAAATACAGGTAGGGAATACCTTTAATGAATAATTATGACTCAGTTAATTTTGGAGTCATTTTAAAGCTATGTTGCATATATCATGTTATTCCATGCTCAAATGAACTTGGTAATATAAGTAGAAATTCTGTACTTAAAGTTGGTCTGAGATTGTTCATAACTGCTGTTAAGTCCTTTTTCCTTCCTCTACAATCAAAGCATCATAAACAAATTGCATAGATGATAGTATGCATCCTGAAACTGAGTTTGACAGAGTAGTTACATTATGCATGCATCACAATGGAAATGGCTCTGGGTAGGGACATGGCTGCCATGTTTGAAAGTAAAAATTTGGCCTGGACCTAATTGGTTGATGAGTCTGAGGGCACTGAGGTTACAGAAAACACTGTCAAACCAATGGAAAATTTGGAGAGAAAAAAATGTAGGGTGATGTTAGAAAACAAGATAGGCCACTTGAAAAGGGACTCAACTATATACCAGAGGGAACAGAAAGCTGAAACACAGTTCTCCTAGATTATACTTTACAATATAACCCTTTGGGAAAGCTGCATGTAATATAGCTCCTGTGTGAGGAGAGACCTGCATCATCTGAATGGATTTTTGATAGAATACCAAAATTTCAAGAAGTAATCCTCTTCACAACCCATTTTTCATTTTAGTGTGCTGGATGGAAGCTAGCTCATTGTTCTTCCCATTCTTTTTTCTTTCTCATGATGATCCTAAGTATATTTTTCCAAAAGACAGTCACTGACAACCCAAAGCCATTGTTCTGAGTTCTTACTCCTACTAGTGTTTCAGTTAATACCGTTCTTAGTATTCTGTGTCATCTTTTTTTATCCTCTCATTTAATTTCCTGGCTGCCAGAAGTCTCCCATTTATCTGTCTCCTTTTTCTTCTGTCAGGCCGTTCTGAGTGGTGATTTTTCATCCTGTCTGTTTCCTGATCCCAGTGGTCCATTCATTCTCTTCAGGCTCTTTCTGCTTCCTCCTCCACGTTCCCTTCATGACAGCACTTTCTCCAGTGAACTTTTGAAGTATTTCAAAAGTTGACAGCTGAAGATGGTTTTGGGGATAGAATGAGAAGATGACTTTATTTAATAGCTGTTAAAGGCTTTTAAACCAGCCAGAATTTTTGGCTGCAAAAGATGGAAACTCAATTCAAGGTAGCTTAAGTAAGAAGGAATTTATTGGGTCATTTATCAGAAAGAGATATTGGGGTAGAGCAGAACAAAATGAGTTACTACAGGAACCAGGACCTCACAAACTAGGACCAAAATTCAACACCAGTTGGTCAATATCTTGCTTTTCTCCATTTTTGTTTCCTGATTAATTTCATTCTGCAGAGAGGCTTTTTCTGTATGCTGGGAAATATGGCTACAGTTCCAGGTTCATATCCCCCAGCAGACGAAGGGCTTCCTGTCACCATGCATCCCACCCACCAAACCCAGATACATCTATTACTCCCAGGGAAGGCATCTGATTGGTTCTGTTTGGTCATGTGTTCTCTTCTGGGCTAGACTCTGAGTCTTAGGCAGACCTGAGTTTTGAGTGTGGAGTAGAAGAAACTAGGATATGGCACTATAACGGACAATCCCAGAAGAACCATCAAATGAGAGAAGAGTTATCTAAAGGAGAGGATGCCGGGGAGGCAAAAACAATGTATAAGCCTTGCACAATAAAAAAAATATTATAAATAATTTGTTTTCCTGCAAAATTGCTCAGGAAAGAAGTTACACATTCTGGTGTTACCTTTATATTCAATAATTAAATAATAACAAGGGGGAGACCCAAAAATCACGGTATTTATTTATTAAAAATTGTGTTTATATTCTCACATATTTAATCTTCAGTCACCTTCCAAGTCTCTCCATTTGATACAATACACCTATCAAGACGTTTTTCCCACTGCTTAAACAGTTTCTAAACTTGTCAATTTTGATGCCTTTTAGTGCTTCTACCATTTTTATTTCACCTCTTCCACATTAGCAAAACGTTTCCCTTTGAGGACTTTTTACATCCAGGTATACAAGAAAAAAAGTTGATCGAGGTGAGATCAGTTGAATAGACAGGGTGGGGCATAGGGCTCATGCCATTTTTGGTCAAAAAGTGCTAACACTCAGTGCGGTGTGGGCAGGTGCGCTTGTAAATCACCCGTCATGAAATGGGCAAATGGATTGAAAAAGTCTTTTAAAAAAATTAACTGAAGCCGAATGCAGCCTCTCACAACAATGCCAGCTGGTACACTGACACAGATGGGTTTCTAGGGCACCCACCTACCAGGGAAAACCTGTACTACTAGGGGCCCACCCTCCAGAAGATAATTGTAGTTTTGTTGTTGTTGTTGTTTTGGATTTCCCCTCATACTTTGAGGAGAATTACTTTTTTCCCCCCCAAACACCATGTTATATTCTTTTAAAATGTCCACCATTTATCCCCTCCTCTGAGTCCACATTGAGACCCACTCCCACACTGACTCTGGACTTGGCTATCTGACTTGATTTGGTCAATGAGACATTAATAAACATGATGTAAAACAGAGGCTTGAAACGTGTGAGCACTGGGGCTTGCTCCCACATGCTGCTTTTGAGAACCCTGTTCAGCTTGGGTTAGCCGCTGGGTTATGTGTAGCACGTGGCTTCCTTATATTCATTGTCCCTCCCAACAGCCAGACATATAAGTGAGGCCCTTGATCAGACTAAGCAAAGAGCAGAAATGGGCCATCCCAGCTGAACCAAGCCCTCATTTCTGACCCACAGAACTGTGAATAAATGGTTGCTGTCTGAAGCCACTAGACTTTGTGATGATTTGTTACACAGCAAAAACTGCTTCAAGTACCATGTGCGATGTTCTTGGGCCTATCCTGACTTGGGAGGCCCTTTTAGCTCTTCAAAAGTGATCATTCTGGATTCTTCGTGGGGTGTCTTCTTATTAGTTACCTCTTCACTATAGCAAAGCTTTCATATTATTCCCAATATCCTCTTTGATATGGTCCACAGTTGTTAAGTTTCTCTTTAACCCATATTCTACCTCCCCCAAAAAAATCAAGAAAAAAAAATCTACATAATGGTATTTTTCTCCAGGAGGTAACCCTATAATGAGGACCAGAGAATTCCAGCCACCTCTCTGGCTCTCTAAGACATACTGTCTGAGTAGGACATAAATTTAGAATTATTTTTCATTCAGTAGAAATGTTTGCAGCTAGGATTTGTATTTATGAAGTAACTGCTTGATACTATCTGATATTTTTCTCTTTCAATTTAATTTTTTAACTTTATTTAGTTTCATTCTTATTAAGAGGAAGACAAGCAGTGATCTGAGGACAAAACCAGGGGATCACCAACATTTAACAGATGGAGACAGAAAAGAGGATAAGGAAGTAAAAGGAGAATGAGTGAAATATGGGTGAGGTGTGTGTCACAGTAGCCAAGGGGATTTAGAACTTCAAAAACAAGAAAGCTTCAAGAATCACTGAGTTCAGCAATTCTGGAGTTGCTGGGCTTGGCATGAGCGACGAGCTCTGAGTGCTGTCCATAGCGTGGGAAGAAAGGAAGTCCCGCCCCAGTGACTGTGGAAACACAGCGTGTGAGCAAGTGCAGTGTGTATTGCTGTCTCATTTCAGAGGTGTTGGAGAGAGACGAGATGGCACGGATCAGGCAGACGGTGCCATTGGCAGGCAAGATGGAGATTTAAGTATAGTTATACAATGGAAGAAAGAAGATAAAAACATAGAAAATCTCATATATGTATATATTTTCCTTCCTGGCATCATATAGATAGGTAGCTGGAAGGGGGGTGGGGGAGAGAGAAAGAGAGAGCGAGAGAGCGAGAGAGAGAGAGAGAGAGAGAGAGAGAGAGAGAGAGAGAGAGAGAGGGAAAGGATGGATGCAGGTAAAAAGCAGAGTAACTGAGGAATTTGGATTTAGAGAAGCAGAGGATATAAGAGGGATTGAAATTTTACTTCAATAGGAAAATGTCTCCTGAGTCTGAAGGAGAAGAGTTGACGCTGGATGTGGGTGAAGGGAAGTTGATGGACACAGAGTAGCAGTTGAAGTCCAGTGAGGGTGAGTCCTTAAGTCTGTAGCAAGTTAGCGGCTGGGTACGAGGAAGGGGGGGCGGTGCAGTGAGTGTGAGTGCACTGGGTGGCGAAAATCTTTTGAATCAGTCATTAAAAGTACGAGCACTCAGAGGCATGTAAACAAAGAGCAGACTAACAGTGACCAGGAGGGACCGAGGAGGGAGAGACAGGGATAAGTAGGGGAAGGGTCTAGTCAAGGAACTAGTATAAATGACCCATGGACATGGACAATGGGGTGGGGACTGACTATGGGAGAAGGGGTAGGTGGAATGGCGGGGAGCAAAGGGGGATGGGGGAGTGGAACAACTGTAATAAAAAAACAATAAATAATTTTTTTTTAAAAAGTACAAGCACTAGTCAAGGAGTTGACTTATAGCGTTGACCAGTGCTTTAGGTAGAATCCAATCTGCATACTTCTGCATGTGTGGCAAGGAGATGAAATTTCCTCATCATCATTGATCATGAGTTTTATCCCTCCCACTTCCCCCTCAGGAAATCATGAGAGGTATAAGAGAGAATCAGACTCCAGGATGCCCTCCTGGTGGAAATTTGTGCCAAATCTATTTGACTCCAGAAATAACATGATGTCACACAGGTACCAGCTCACCTACATAAGCCTGAGCACTATCTTTGCCCAGGATAAGGAAGAGCTTGCTAAATGGAGCCTAGGTCAAGCATGAGTGTGAACTCTCCCTGTGTCAGACGGGGCGGTGCCGTCAGGAACTTTGATACAGGGCATTTCCAACCAGCATAGAAAGGATATGATGTCTCTCTACTGAAGCTGGCAGAGTGGTTCCTGGACTAATGTAACCTTTGGTTATCACCTACTTGATGACAATAATATGTTTGAAGAAAAAAAAATAGACCAAGTTGTTAGGAGAATTACCTCATTAACCATAGAAGTGGAAAAAGCTGGCTTTGGCAGTTGGAGAATCAGAGGCCACACAGTCTGGAACACTCTGGCCCCTATGATGGGTGCATCCCTATTTCTAAAACAGTGTCATGAACATATTTGGCTCATCAGATCATTTGTTCCTTGCTCAAATCCATTCTCACCAAGCAGCTTTCTGAACATAGTTCTGCTGTATATATCTGCTGTAGAATGATCATTTCCTCATTCGAGAGAAATGCCAAGGATCTTCTGTGTTTCAGGGTTATTTGTTTTGGTCTTGAATCAGTGAAACAAAAATCTCAGTCTTCATGAAGCTAACATTCATTCATAACACACACACAAACACACGCACTCACAAACACACACACCACGGTACTGTAAGTGTAGATAAGCACTATGGAGGAAAGCCAAGCAGAGGAGGGAGACAGGAAGTGTTGCGGGTGTTTCCATTTCTGGTCAGGTCACCAGGCAAAGCCTCTTCAAGAAGGCTGCGTTTAAAGACTTGAAGAAGGTAGGGGAGTGGGCCACGTGGGCATCTGAGGGAAGACTAGTCCAGGCACAGGAAGTAGCCAACATAATATTCCTGAAGTGGGATGGACCTGGCTTGTCCCAGGCATAATGACAAGGCCAGAATGAAAGGAGTGGAGAGAGAAAGGGAAAGAAAGTGGGAAATGTGATCAGAAAAGCAATGGTGTGTGTTTGGGGGGGCAGGGTGAGGTTACATGGGACCTTATGAGCCCTTATAATACCTGGCATTTGCTCTGAGTGAGATGGGAAGCCACTGGAAGGTTTTGAATAGAGGAGTGATTTGACAAAGGTTTTAACATAATCATAAATACTAGACTCAAACTTTCTGTTTTGGGCAGAGTTGAGGGAGGGAATGGGCCAGTGTGAAAGGGAAGCTAGAGGGCAGGCTGTTGCAGTGATCCAGGGAAAGAAAATGGTGACATAGATAGTAGCGATGAAGGTGGTACAGAGTGGTTGAATTCTGCCCTGGCAGGTGTGGCCCAGTGGATTGGGTGTCGTCCTGCAAAGCAAAACACCGTTTGATTCCCGGTTAGGGCACATGCCTGGGTTGTAAGTTCAGTCCTCGATTGGGGGCGAGTGAGAGACAGCCAATCAATGTTTCTCTTCCTCTCTTTCTCCCTCTCTCTAAAAATAAACAAATAAAATCTCTAAAAAAGTGGCTGAATTCTGGCTATGCTGTGAAGACAGAAGAGCAGGATTTGTTGGATCATATAAAGTGGAGGGTGTGAGAGTCATTGAGAAGTCAAGGATGATTCCAGGGTTGTGGTCTTAAGCAAGTTATAGGATGGGGTTGCCCAGGGAGCTTGTATGTGGGTGGAGATCAGGAGGTTGGCTCTGGACAGGTTCAATTCGAGAAGGCTGATAGGTAGCTCAGTGGAGATAGCAAACTGGCAGCCAAGAGTTCAAGATGAAAGTCACAGCTGGAGATATCAAGTTGAGAGTCATCAGCATGTGGATGCTATTTAAAACCATGAGACTGGGAGAAATTACCAGGGGTGTGGGGGTAAGTTCAGGGACTGAACCTTGCTTGGTGCATTAAGAATAGGGGGATAACTAGGAATCAGCACAGGAGTATGAGAATGAGCTTCTAATGAGGTAGAAAAACAGCCGCGAGAATGAGAATAAGATTTCCCTGAAATCAGGTAAAGAATGTATTTTAAGGTGAAAGAGTGAGTCGTTGTGTCAACTGTGAACAGAGCATAGGCTAATTCTTCAGGCCAAAAAAATTAGTTGGGCCATGTGACAGTCATATCTCCTTGGAGTTTGCTGACCAAGTGGGTAAGCCTAAGGGTCAGGCCTTGGACTGTGGTAAATTCATGTCACCTTGTGAGGCTGCTTAGCAGTCCCTCTGTACTCCAATTGTAGTGATGTTTCTGCTTTGTCATATGCAGAACCTGCTAGAGAATCTAGTCTTCACATCTGCCTCTAAGCAGCCTGCCCTGTCCAAGCTAACCCATTAGCTGTCATTAAGAGACATCCCATCCTGGCTGGGTGGGCTCAGTTGGTTGGAGGCCTGTCCCATGACTGAACAGTTGCAGGTTCAATACACGCCTAGATTGTGGGTTCAGTCCCCAGTCAGGGCTTTTACAAGACGAAACTGATTTATGTTTCTCTCACATTGATGTTTTTCTCTCTCTCTTCCTTCTTCTCCCTGTAAAAGCAATGATAAAATTGTCCTCAGGTGAGGATTAAAAAAAAGAAGAAGAGAGCAAAAAAGAGTTCCCATATGGCCTGGGATTGTTGTGATAGGTTCATAGAGTCACTTCCACACACATGGTGAATAGTGCAAGAGAAACCATGGCCCTTATCATACTCAGATTTGAATTTGTGTAGGTGAAGGATTTGCCTGGGAACTAGAAAATTTTGGTTCTGGTTCCAACTCAATCACTTTACTAGATCTGCTACTTAGAGGAAGTTATTAAATTTCTTAGGACCTCGGTATATTAACAGGATAGATTAGATTAGGCAGCGGCAGTAAGCTAACACTGATATCTCAGTGGCTCAGCGCCACAGAGGTTTATCCCTTGCTCCTGCTAATACTTATCCCAGGTTTATGAGAAGGCCGTGTTTCCTGTAGCCTCAGGGGCCGGCCTGATGGAGGTTCACCACCTAGTAGCTTCAGTGGCACTCCTCCATCCTTAGCCACTTGAGCTCAGGGGAAGAGCAGATGGGGGAAGAGGTTCACATGGGCTTTTTACTGTCTCATATCTGAAGAACTGTGCTTCATTTCTGCTCAGAGCCCCTTGGCCAGAATTAGTCACATGGTCTCATCCGACCACAGTAGAGACATGAAACGTAGAGGGGAAAAATGGGGTATTCATTGACACAGTCGGTTTCCAGATCCATTGATGAGGTTAATAATAATAATAATAATAGAATTTATCTCATAGAGATGTTGGAAGGATTAAATGAAATAAGGCCCATGATGTGCTTAATGTAAGGCCCGGCCCATAGAAAGTTCTCTACCAATTCTAGTCAGGATAAATGTTGTTATTATTAAGTGGGCAATAAATCGTGTTACTATAATAATTATTAATATGTGATTCTCCTAAGAGCAAAACTGATTATACCTATGCTCTTAACCATTTGTCACCTTTGGGCCTTTACAAAGATATTCTGCCCTGACCTTGGGCTCGGGATCAAGATAAGGCTGTTGACAAAAGATTCCAGGAAAGTGATTATTGAGGCAGCTGCTCTTCACCACTACCTTTGGCTGTAAAAGCCTCTGTCAGCAACCCAGGAAGGAATCTGAAGACATTGGAAGCCTCCAGCTCAGTCTTCTCCTGAATGATTTCCCAGGGCCCAGCATTCTTCCTACACATCTAGGCTCTCCGAGTGTGCGGCCTGGGAGGCCTGATGGCACGGCTCCGTTTCCTGGCAGTAAGGCTCACACGCGAACAGCTGGGACCAGAAGCACTTACAAAAACTACCCTAGTCAACAAGCAGACTTGCTCTCGTCTGCAAATGTTTTCCAGCTTTCTGCCCTCTGTCTGGTTTGTGGAGGTCAAATATCCCACGTGCTCTCATTAACACGGGGAGAAGAAGAGGCTGGCGAGAGGCCATATTTGCTGCTGACTAGGAATGTAGAGAAGACAGTGCTGAAGGAACGGGAAATGCTAAGTGGTCCTTAAGCCTAGAACCTGTAGAAAGTCCAGCAAGGTTGCTTAGTCTGAGAGGTAATCCTGTCCTCTGCCTGCTCTCTTGGCTTTGCTTCCTTATAGTCAGGATTCCAAATCAATCCTGCTCCTCTTTACCTCCATGCCTTTGCCTGCGGTTTTCTTTCTTCCTGGAACACCTTTCCCTCCTATCCTCTGCATTTCACTCCTTCTTCAAGGTCTAGTTCACATGCCTCTCATTGCTTCCTTGAAAGCTTTGAAGGTATAATTGCAGGGATCATGTTTTAATATGCTATTAGCAAGCACCTAGCATATATCTGGTATCTAACAAATGTTGGTCAAATTGAAAATCTCCCTCTTTATTAATTTTATCCTTTAGGGTATGTTTATGGAAGTTTCAAAAAGTTTGGGGAAAGTTGTTTCTGTCCCAGTGTCTTATCAAGAAATGCTTGAAGTGCTGAAATTCCCCTAAGTTTTAAGTTCATAAAACTTGCAGTAGTTACCCCAAGAAAGCAACCTTAGCTATCTTCCCTTGCTGAAATTGACTTTCAGATTAAGCCCTAACTGATCTTCATCTATTAAGGTATCTCTCCTTCCCAAGGAAGCTGTGTTATTATTTCAGTACGTTTTTGGAGCTTTCCAGGTTGTAAAGTATGTGCACACACATGACCTCACCTAGTGCTCACTATGGGCAGGGGCTTGGGAAAGTAGGGTATAACATTTCATATGCAACTGCTACAATCAAGCAAATAGGGCAGTCTCTGTTCTTTCAGCGGAGTCCATCTAAACACCTTTGCGACTGGGAAAGAAACTCAGGATTTATTGGCTGCTGTCTTTCAAACAGCACAAAGAAGGTGACATTCGTACTTCCTGGAAAGCAGTTCCATACCAAGAGTTATTGTGGGGATATGGAATCCCAAATCAAGTATTCTCTTGTATTTAAACTCTGAGAGACTCTCTTCCAAACTAGTCAATATATTATTACCTGAATCGGAGGCTTCTGGCTCTTCGTTCTGATCCAAACACCTCTGTCTGTTAGGTGGGTGCTGAACCAACTTTACAAGAGCAAACCCACCACAGCCTCCAGCCTCCTGCCTTGGGGCTTCTCCATAGCGGGTGAGCAGGAGACCTGCTTGCTGGTCCCAAAAGGGATGTGTAGTGAATGTCAATAAATTATTCTCCCTTCCTTGTTTTTCAAGACAAGGTAATAAGCCTTTAACATAGAATTCATATTGTACTCTTAAGACTGATATCTACAGACACTAGCTTCTTGAGTTTTTTTTTTTTTTTTTTTTCACCCTTTATCATTGGTGATGGTGAATACAATAAAAATTTATCAGTCATTGATTGGGTTTAGGAGTCTGAGATTACAGACAGGTCCTCCGAAAGTTCCTAGCCAAGTAGTCAAAAGAAGCACAAGTAAGCAGGTAAATTACAGTATCTTGTGGTAAGTTTCATAATAGAGGTGAGATAAAATATTGGGGAAACAGAAAAGACAGGCAGAATAACTTCGCTGGAGGAGTTACTTCTTTGGAGAAGCTGTTCCGATTCCTTCCACATTATAAGAAATGTAGCTCTCCGGGGGCTCTCCTCAGTACACCTGGCAGCTAAAATCATGCCTAGCTGGGGGTAACGCTCCCAAATATTTGTGGCCTGAGTAACAACTAATAAATCTAGAGCAGTTACCAGGGGTCAGACACTGTGCTGAGTGCTTTCTCTTGCATTATGTTATTTAATCCTCGCAGGAGCCTTATGAGTTTTTGCAGGAGAGAACCGGGACTTAGAGAAGTTAAGACATTCACTGTGGTTTCTGGTTAGAGGCAGGGCTGATACTGAACCCACCTTTCTTGTAGTCCACCCCCATGCCTTCACCCCTAGGCCAAACTCCCTCGATAAAGAGAATCTTGGCTGGTTTGATTGTTGCTGTTGATCTTATCATCCATCTGTTGGCTCTCCTACCCATTTCCCAACACACAGGAGATTGTCAGCAGCTGGGGTAATTAGAACAGGAAGTGAAAACCCCTTTGGCCAGATGCCTCTGGAAATAACACTGTTACCAGTTTGCTCAGCTAGCAGAGCTTCATTTCATGCCTGAACCATATGAGAATTTCCCACTGAAGAGCTATTGTCCAACAGAGAACTGTGGTCTGAGAGTCTGACGGTGGAGGGCTTTTCCTCCTGCCAGTCCGGGCCCCAGAGGCTGGCCTGGGGTTCAACGCGGCAGCTCCGAGGATAAGGCCAAACTGTGGTACGTAAAGATGTCACGCAGGGCTTGCCTGCCTCAGAACCACAGGAACGCTCGTTCAAAATGCAGGTTTCCAGGCCAGATTTCAAGCCTACAGCTTCACAGTCTCCCACTGCACTTCCTGGCTTTGGGAGATTTGAGGGGATGCAACTTTTGTCTTGAGGTTACATTTTTTCTAGCCCTGCTTCTAAGCAGAGGTGTCCATTAGGTTATATGCTTGTGCGATGCTTATACAGCAGTTATCATACAAATATTATTAGCAGGGCATGACCTGAAACATAAAATTCAGGTAAGAATCCCACCCCCTGCCCCCCCACCCCCAGTGGGGCTGACAAGTCAAATAAAGTCCTCACAAAAAATAAAGATGGTTTCTTTAGAGAGGGAGCAGCCAGCCTGAGGAGTTTGAAGCAATGACAGAAAAAGTCCAGGAAGTCTTGAGCCCGGCTGCTGTGGCTCAGTGAATTGAGTGTTGGCCTACCAGTCAAGTGTCGGTGGTTCGATTCCCAGTCAGGGCACATGACTAGGTTGCACATCAGGTCCCCAGTTGGGGATGTGAGTGAGAGGCAACCACACAGTGATGTTTCTCTCCCTCTCTCCTTTCCCCTCTCTCTAAAAATAAATAAACAAATAAGTTATTTTAAAAAAATGCCCAGGAAGTCTTGCTTCAGTGACATAGAATTGCTTTCTTTCTAGTCGTCACACATGGCTCAACGGAAGCCATAAACCTGAGACGAATGTGTTGAATCTGTCTGCAGATGTCTGGCCTGCATGGTGTTGAAAACAATTTTGAATCGTATGTCACATTTAAAAATCAGGACTGTTCATAGAATCTAGATTCGTGGTCTCTCTTGATAAACCCCCAATGTAACAGTGCTGGGTCCTCTTTCCTGAACCAGCAGTGGCTGAGATTTTTGCAGGCACTGTCCCCGCCCCCATGTAGCCAGCCTGCCCCCGTCCCTCCCTCCCCTCCGTTGCTGTGCACCTGGTCACCTCACGCCTTTCCATCAGCTGCCTCAGCATTTTCACTCATGACAGAAGCAGGAAGAATACAGAATGGGGAGCAGATGATCCTGGAAGCAGATTCTTAATATAAAAACCTTCCGTCTTGCCCTGGCTGGTGTGGCTCAGTTAGTTGGAGTGTCGTCTCTTACACCAAAATGTTAGGGGTTCAATTTCTGGTCAGGGCACAAGTTTGATCCCCGGTCAAGGCATGTATGGGAGGCAACCAATCAATGTTTCTCTCTCACATTGTTTTTTTTTTTTTTTTCTCTCTCTAAAATCAATACACATATTTAAAATAATTAAAGGAACCCTTCGTCTTCCCACCATTTTCAAAGCTCCTATGTTAACTTGCTAGTTGACAACTGTGTAAGAATGTTTAGAGGGAACGGCAGGAAAGCTAGACTCTAAGGCAAGAAAAATAAGTGTTCCACATACGTGACTTCTATTTTCAAAATCGCCCAGTCACCCATAATGTCCCAGGGCCGCCAACTCCACCCGGGGGGTCATGTCCAGGGCTCGCTTCTTCATACGGGATGTGGCTTTGTGGGTGTGCCCCTTGGCTTCCAGAATTTACAAGAGATGAATTTTTCAAATAAATTATTTTTATAGGAAGGACTTAAGAGACAGAAACTAAGCACTCATTGTGATAATGTGAACACATAATGAAAAGAGGAGGAGAAGGGTAGATTGCTTGAGTTCTGTTCTGTTCTTTCATTTGGGACATGTTTCTTTGCCTCCCCATTTTGGAAGCCTGCTTGTGTTTGTTTCTATGTATCAGGTAGAGCTGATACGTATTAAGTGTCCTGAGGGTCCCAGCGGCACAGCCTCCCTGGTCACCTGAGCCAGGGCTCCAGGTGTGTCTCTAGTGTGGGTTGTGTGTGTCCTCTTGTAGTTGAGCTATGATTGCTGTTGGCATACCAGTGGGAGCGTCTGACTCTCAGGCTGATTTGACTGTAAGGACTGGTCATGACTCAACGGAGGAGCTGTTGTACCAGGACTGACCATATGGAGAAGGATTCACTTTAGTGGGGTCTGGTGCCTGCTGAGTTTGCCCTTTGGGGTGTTGTTACTGGAGGTGGTTGGATGGGTCTCCAGTGTGGTCTGAAGCTAGCCACCTGGTGTGTTGGTCTGGGACATCCTGCATCCCCAGGACAGGGCCATTTGGTATGAGCTATAAAATGATGTGTAGATGGCTGTCACTTGTGCTGGACTTGGAGGTGCCTGGAATCGGCTAAGCTGTAAAATGAGGCTGGCTACTGCTAGTGCTGGGCTTGGGACTGCTTAGCAAGTGGTACAGGGCGCTCCAAGTACAATGCTGTTTGGGGATTTGTGAACCTTTGAGAGGTTTTAGGAATGTCCACAGCAGGAGCCAAGATGTCTTTTCTATGGGAAAGCCATGGGGCTTGGGCGGGCCCACGAGTTGGGTGAGGTAGGGTCTCAGGGAATCACTGGGGCAGGTGAACAGTGTTAGCCAGGTGATGGAGACTCAGATATGGTGCTCAGCACCTGCCCTGCAGGCTGGGTAGGGGGAGGGCTCAGCAAAGGAACAACGGCTTCTGACAGCACTTGTCTGAAAGGCGGCTGCCCCTGTAGCCAGATGACTCCTTTCTTCCCTGACTTCCCCATGCTTTTTGCTGCTTCCCCAAGTGCAGCTGCTGAGCAAGGGAGTCCATTCACTAAGCCTGTGTGGGGGCTCTTTCAGAGGAGTGCTTGGGATTCCAGCAGCTCTGTCTCTCAGCCACCGTCTCCACTGGTTTTCACAACCAGAAGTTATAGGCACTTCTCTTCCTGGGTGAGGCAGGGACTGGGGTGGGGGTGGGACCCCTTGCTTCACGGGGGTACCTTCACATCCAAGGTCTCTCTCCTGACTTTTAACTGCCACATGTGGGTGTGGGACCAGCCCATTCTGTGGCTCTTCTACCAGTCTCAGTTAGTGGACTCTGTTTAGCTAGACTTCAGGTATTTATTTCCCAGTGTTTTTCTGTAGTTTAGTTGTAATTTTGTTGCAGTCACGGAAGGAGGTGAATGGTGTTACCCTACTCCACCACCTTGCCAGAAACCCCGTTTCATTTTCTTTATCCATCTGTTGATGGACACTTGTGTTTTCCTATTTAGCCTATTGTGAATAATGCTGCAATAAATATGCTGCAATAAATAAATAAATATGTGCAAAAAATAAATATGTCTTCAAGACCCTGTTTTCACTTCCTTTGGATTATATACCCAGAAGTGAAATTGTTGTATTACATGGTAGTTTTAGCTTTATTTTTTTGAAGAAACTCCATACTATCGACCACAGTGCCTGACCAACTTACATTCCCAGGTACAGTGAACAAGAGTTTGATTTTCCCCGTATCCTCATATCACACCTGTTATCTCATCTTCTTGATAATCAGTTTGACAGGTGTGAATTGTTATCTCACTGACTATGATTGCCATTTCCTTGATGATTAAAGATGTTGAGCACTTTTTCATGTACTTTTTGGCTATTTGTATGTCTTCTTTGGGAAAATGTCTATTTGGAAATATCAGTTTGTTCGTTCACTTGCTCTTCAGGCATATGAGTTCTTTACCTATTTTGGGTATTAAGCCCTTACCAGGTATGACTTACAAACATTTCCTCTCACTCTGTAGATTGCCTTTCCATTTTGTGGTTTTCTTTGCAGCGCAGCTTACTTTTCTGTAGGATGTGGTGCCAGTTGTCACTTCTTTTTTATTTCCGTATTTATTTATACGGGTCCCCTCTCTTTTCTTGGTCAATCTGGTTGAAGATTTCTCACTTTTCTCTTTTCAAAGGAAAGCATTCTGATTTGGCCCCCACCTGTGATGCTGGCTGGGAGGAGGGCTAAACCAAGGCGCAATGGCATCTGCCAGCACTTCTATCCTGAGTGAGCTGCTCCGAGCCCCTCTCTCTGAAGCCAGTCACTCCAGCTCCTTCCTGTAAGTCTCTGGTGCTTTGTGAGCGGCTGCCCCAAGGCTGGGGCTCACAGCCAGTGAGTTCCAAGTCCATGTGTGGGCCTATTAAGAGGAACACCTGGGACCAGCAGTCTCCCTCTCTCTCACGTGAAATCCCTGCTAAGTTTTCACAGCCAATTGCTTTGGGGATTTTCTTTGTTAGTACATCTCTTTCTCTGATGATTTCAAGTCCTCTCTCTTTCTTGGTGAGTCTTGCTAAAGATCTGTCAATTGTTATTTCTTTTTAGAGAACCAGGTGTTAGTGTAATTGATCTTTTCTGTTGTCCTTTTAGTTTCTATTTCATTTCCTTCCTTCTACAAAGTTGGGGCTTCACCTGTTCTTTTTCAGGTTCTTTGAGGTATATACCATGAGGCTGTTTGAGATTTTTCTTATTTCTTGATGTAAATGCTTATCACTGAATTTTTTCTTAGAACTTTTGCTTCATTCCATACATTGTGGTCTATTTTCATTTTCCCCTGTCTCGAGATATGTTTTTCTCTTCTCTCTTCTTTGACCTGTTGGTTATTCAGTAGCAGTCGGGAAGCTCTGCAGTACATGATCTAGCCTGTTATGTATCTCCCTCCTTATTTCCAATTACTTCCCCTCTCACTTTGTTCTCATTATCTTGAACATGTCAGGCATACCTATGTCCCAAGTTTTTGCCCTACCTACTTCTTGTTCTTGAAACACTGTAGATCCTTGTCTAACATTCAAGTCTGCAGAGAACTTTGCCTTCTAAGCCAGGCTTAGTCTGACCACCCTATTAATACTGCAAGCTATCATTCCTAACATTTTAATTTTTGACTTAGGTTATCTTAGGTTATTTGTCCCCATGCTAGAATGTAAGCTCTATGAAGATAGAGAACTTTGCTTGCTTTGTGCATTCTTAGCCTCTAAGCACTCTGTATAGGTTTAGGAGTATTAGCTTAAGATTCTGTGACCTTCCAGTGCTAATATGGTAGCCACTAGTCATGTGTGGCTATCTGTCAAGGTTTCAGATCACATGGCTCTTGTTAAACTCTTCAAGTCTTTCATATTTAAGACATTTTGAAAAATTCACCTACAGTATGCATGGATAATTATTCTAGATAAGGCTAGCAAAAGATGAGGCACAATACCTTCATCAATGTTTTTTCAGGGCAACACAACCAACCAAAGAACCAATACTCCAAAAATTTACAGCTTATAACACAACTTTTATTAGAAAAGTTATACATACCATAGCATCAACTATTTTCAGGAACAATATTAAACCCAATAAGCAACAAAAACCAGACTAACAAAATGTGTAACAAGGAACTAATGACCTTTCTATAATCAAACATTCAATTATCTACAATGTCTTTTTACAAAGGGAGAAAAATGGTTTACAGGCACATTATATTGAAAAATAAAGCTGCAATAGCAATTATACAATTACCATTCTCAAGAAAAAGAATCATCAAAACAGTAATTACGCGTTCACAAATTTAAAACATTTCACTTACTTTTAAATTACTGGATATACACTGAAGTCTGAGTTTCAAAAGTGAATTTTTTTTCCCACAAAAGTGCCAACACTTAAGCTAGAACTTTCAGTGTAATCTTGCCCTAAAAAATTAAGACATTTTGAAAATCATAATAGTCACATAATTTCTGGTGCTATCTGGTCTGTTAATAATAAAGCCTTTATTTGGATGGTTTTCTTCACTTAAATTGTAGGAAACTGGATACAGGATTTCTGTTGCAAAGCTATTAAAAGTTCCAAACACAGAGTGTGCAGTGTTGGAAAAAGAGGTCAGTAATAAAACTTATAATAAATATCAGAGAAGCCATTATTTTTACAGCATTGTCTGTTTAAAGGTTAAGTCAACCAGGTATATGATTTCCCATCAGTCTGTCCTTTCAGTTGGCATAGCAATTTTTATTTCCATGATCTGAATACTCAAATATATTCAAACACCTTTTTAAAACTTTGATTTATAGCTCCTGGAAAGTTATAAATGTTTAAATTCATTCTACTCTACAAAAGTCTATTTCTGCTCATTTTAGAGCCTCACTAAAACAACAGATTTCGGGATAGTAAGGTTCATTTAAAAGATTCACGGAATGATTTAAAAATAGAACACTTAAAACCAAGTTCTATCATTTTGTAGCTGAGGGGATGAGTTACAACGCAATCTCACACACCCCCTTGGTCATGATGGAATTATACTTAAAAACAGGTCTTGGGGACAATCTCTGTTGGGGCACCATCCCTAAGGACAGCGGTTCCCAAGAAGATTGCTGGTGTTACTGATGGGAGAAGACAATTTCTAAGACTCACACCATAATTCTTAAACCGGCAGGTATTTTTCCTGACAAGTTTTCTTTTCCAATGGAGACAAAGATAAAAATCCTGACTTGCGACTGCTACTCAACATTACCACATGCGCCGATATTGCACACATCTGTTCTGAGCTGTTAAAATCATCTTCTGAGTCCTTGGGGTGCTTGTTTTCGCCATCAGAACACAATCCATACAAGCAGTTTCCCTTAAAGATGAAACTGGTAACATTAAAATACTGGAAAAAATGAAGAAAAAGGCAGAGACTTTGTACAGACAAAAATCTGAATTTTCTTAAAAGGGTTTTGTGTGCCCTACACATGGGGGCAATTTGTACACACTAGTGAAACCAACACTAGCTACAGTGCTTCTAAGCTGCTCAAATAATGTGGAACCTTGGTCCAGGTGTGGCAATGATGTCACTGTACGGTTCTTCCTGGGTCAGCTCAATAGCTTGCTGCTTTTTAAGAACCAAGAAACTGTAGAACTTTGCTGCAGCTTGCTTTCTGTTTGTGTTCCGACATAACTCAAGCAAACTGATAGATTCAGCTCCAGTTTTAGCAAGAGCTCGCTGAAATTGAAAGAAAAAAAAAAAAAAAGAATTAAATGAAAGTAATTTGTGTAAGAAGATGCCAATCTGGATACTGGAAAAAGTATACTGTATATCCATTCTGTTGGGGGCTGGAAGTAGACTTCTTTGAATAGTGAAGAGAAATTCTCAGATTAATCAAGAAGTTAAAAAAAAAATGTATATCACGGTATGCCTAAAATCATAAATCCAAGAAATACTAAAATGACTTAGTTCTTTGAACATCTAATTTGACACAATAGTAAAATCTAGCACTTAATAGTTCTTAAAATTTCAACTTATTTCAACTATCCTTTGACTCTATTTCAGGAAACCTTTAGCAACTTCCCTGGTATATTATATGCCCAAGATACCTCATATGTATCTGACAGTTCAGGGGCAAGGTAAGTGACATCTGCCACAACAATAATTCGACAGATTCAATGATTCGAACAGATTAAATTGCTGAACCAAAAATAAGATGCAGAACAAAAAGGAGTACCATAAATCACCACCACAATTTGGCTTTGCAAGAGAAACCATAAGAAAGTACTCACCTGGATGCCTTCCAGACTTACTCTTGGTCTAATGGTTTATGTATTAAATAGCTTAAAATACATAGTTCTGGAAAACATCTGACAAAGGTAGGTTTTCTGGTTCTATAGCGTGTGGCTATTTTGTGAGGCAGTAACCCCACAGCCCTTGCTAAGGATTAAGCCCACACCGCGTACCTGCAGCCCGTGGAGCATCTGTTGGGTCCTTTTGTTCCATCTCCTTTCTTCTTGATCCTGATCGCCCCCCGAAGCGTCTTCATCCTGAGTGAAGATGGCACCGCACATATTAGAAAATAAGCTGATAAAACTACTCTGCTGCAAAATGAAATATGTCTATATCTCCTGAAGGCTCTAAATTAATTTAAACTTTCATTTTGACTAATAAAAAATTACACTTGATGTGGCTGAAAAATCACTTAGATTTAGTATGAACTTTGACGTTTGTCTTTCTTAAATTACAAAAGAAAGTCCTCTGTACCTGCAAGCAAACATTTGGCTGAATATATGACTCTGTACTGGTCTATAAAGATGTGGTCTATACAGCATGGTCCATGGACTATTGCTGGTTGCTTATTTGGCCCCTGTTAAGATAAGGAAGGAACTTATGCTGGGATATAAATCAACTATGCCACTAAACACTGTTTATATCAACTGAATATTTATGTATTATTTTTCTGGAGCATGATATTCTAAATGACTTATATTCTGGCAGATTCCCAACTTCACTGTGGAACAGTACCAAGAAGAGCCTGCAAAGATGAGCAAGTCGTACTGGTATATATGGTGTTTTAAAAAAAATGGGCTATAACCCATAATATATATGTTGCTTGAGCCGCCCAGCTCCCAGGCTATACTGGAAGTACACGCCATGTTCCAAAGAACCAGAAGTAAACAGCTTTACAAATAGGAAGCAAAATGATTTTTAAACCCTGATTTAACACTAAGCCCGAGATACGGCACACTCTAGTGCATGGGCTAGAGCAGATCTGGGGCTAAATTTTGACTTTAAAACAATGTAGTACTCATATTAAATTCTAAGCACTAAATGCCTATACAATCTATGGTTGGCATAGATTTACAAACAGATGCTAATGAAAATGTCTAATCCAATCCATAACCTTTAGTCTTAGAGGAAATTTAAAAAGCTTCAATGCTACCTGGAAGACATTTCAATAAAGGTATAAAATATTTAACAACATCCAATAGAAGAATATATTCTATCTTACACAAGAACCTCAAGACCTTAAATAGCCAAAACATGCCCCAGGAAAAGGAAACCCATTCCTAAAGCACCTCTATACTTTAAAAAAAGTAAATCATTCCAGCCTTCACTCAACGTACTTTAGGAAAGTTACATCTCATATCAGTCTAATGAAAACCAAACATTTTTCATGCGTGGGTTTTGTTTTTATTATCTGATTTCCACACCACAAGATAATAAAAGTGGCTACAAATCACTGAGAAGTCAGGCAAAAAAAATAGTGAAAGGCAGTTTCTGTCCTTGAATAACCTCTAAGTCATAGCACAGCATGAATTTCGATGTTCCTGATACTAGATCACTAAACACTTGGTTAAATTTTGCTCATGCTTGAATATTTTTCATCACTCTGAAGCCCAACATTAATGAACTTACTTCCAATATGAAAAGAGAGCTGGTAGAAGTTTTGCTAAAGGTGAAATAGTAATATGTTCAGGACGTTACTTTACCTCCTCCTCTTCTTCATCTTCTTTCTCTTTCTCTTTCTCCTTCTCTTTTTCTGGTAGAAGATCTAACTCTGGAATTAACTGACAGATATTTGGAGGCTCTTCTGGAGGCAGCTCTACAGGAGGTATTTCCATTTGTTCTACCTGCTGAGGCTTAAAGCAATAAAAATAAGGCAACTTGAGATGCACATTTTAAGGGTAATTTCTTTTAAATATGCAAATACATAGTTGCTCAAGTTTTCAAAATGAAAAATACCGGAGTCATATCGCCATAACTTCCTCACAATCAAGAATTGATTATACAGGGTGGGGCAGCAAAAGTAGGTTTAAAGTTGTTAGTATGAAAGATAACACAATAATTAACAAATAATCCAAGAATAAACTGTTTCACCTACGACTGTAAACCTACTTTGGCCCACATATACATCTTTTTAAAATTATAACACTACAATAAATTATTATAGTTTACAGAAGTAGTAAATCCATTATCTTATCCCAGAACAAAGTGTTTATACTTACTTTTAAGGAGTCAAATACTTCAAAGTCTATGTGACAAATTTGCAAATAAGAAAAATGATAAACGGTAAAAATTCCCACACTTTGTGTAGGAGCATTTTAGAAAAAACACAAGCCACTGACTCCGGGGCAGGGCATAAAAGCTTTACCATCAATTAGCCTGGCCCTGTCACCATTACTGCATAAAACTGTCTTCAGGCTATCACAACTAAACCTGGGCTCTAAATGAGGCCTGGAAGCTCTTACAGCAGCAACTACAAATGAGTAGACTACTTTTTAAAATCCATCTCTTTAATTTCCTTCTTCTCAGGCTTACATATTAACAGTTCAGAGCATTATAAGAAAAAGACAATCAAACTAAATCAATGGCAAGAAACAAATTACCAGGAGAGGGGTACCTCTCCCCATTCTTATTCCTGAGCTCACAGATAAAAATGCTCTTTTCAACAACTTTGCACCTCCAGAAGGGCGCAGGGTATTCTGCCAATACCACTCGATGGAGGCTGCATTGAGAGCACACAGGTGGTTACCAAAGAGCTTCCTTCTGCTCATGTTCATTTATTCTATAGACATAAGGTTGAGAAGTCGTAAACTAGACCTTACTTTTTCTTTACACTTATTTTAGCTTTGCTGTCCTTAAGTGTTCTTAATGGTAGTAGCTATTCTGAATGAAATAGCCTGATGTCACTTTACATTTGTTCAGCAATTTGAAAAGTGTACTCTGATTATTTAATAAGATAGCCTAAAACTGCCTAGTATTGGAGACATGCAGGAAATGTTTGCTAAACATTAAACCAGAACCTGGAACAAAACAGAGACCCTAAGAGGAATAAAGCCACACATACACATTAAATTAATTTACAACAAAGAAGCCAAGAATATACAAGGGGGAAAGGACAGTCTCTTCAATAAACGGTGCCAGAAAAACTGAATCCCTAGTCTCCTACACCTTCAAACACTAAATGGAATCATTCAAGATTTTGACTGTAAGATCTGAAACCATGAAAACTCCTTTCTTATTGCAACTCACTCTCTCTCTCTCTCTCACACACACACACACTTACTTTAATGTTAACCCCTTTCCAGATAGAACCCTCACAACTCAAGGAGGAAAAAAAACCTGCATAAAAATGGGCAGAGGATTTTCCCAAAGATATACAGATGGCAAACAGGTACATAAAAAAGATGCTCCATATCACTAATCATGGGAATGCAAATCAAAACCACAATGAGATATCACCCTCACAACTGTGAGAATGGCTATTATCAAAAATACAAGAAATAAATGTTGGCAACAATGTAAAGAAAAGGGAACCCTTGTGCACTATTCGTAGAACGTACACTGGGACAGCCAGAATGAAAAACAGTATGGAGATTCCTCAAAAAAAAAAAAAAAAAAAAATCAAAACTAGAACTACCATATTGATCCACCAGTTTCATTTATGAGTACTGATCTGAGGGAAACAAATTTACTACCTTAAAAAAATATCTGTACTCCCCCCCCACCCCATTCACTGCAACATTATATACTAAAGCCAAGTTATGGAAACAACCTCGATGTCTGTTAATGAATAAAGTGATATATGTACAATAGAATATTATTCAACCATGAGAAAGAAAGAAATCATGCCATCTGCAACACCATGGATGGACCACGAGGGATTACACTATATGACATAATTCAGGCAAAGGAAGATGATAAGCAGCACATGGTATTGCTTACATGTGGACTAAAAATGGAAGGGAATGGTGATTACTGGGGGCTGGGAAATGGGGAGATGTTGGTCAGAGTACAACTTCTAGTTACAAGATGAAGTTCTGAGGATTTAATACATAGTACGGTGATTACAGTTAATACTGTAATTAAGTACTTGAAGTTGCTGAGAGTAGATATTAAAATTCTCATCACAAAAAAATACTGTTACCATGTGAGGTAATGAGTGTTAACTAACCTTATTGTAATCATTTCACAATATATATATTATCAAATCACTATGCTTTTCATCTGAAACACAATGCTATGTTAACATTTCCCAATAAAACAGGAGACTGTGATCTTGCTCATAAAGAAATGAAGACTAGGACTTCTGGCCAAGATGGAGGTGTAGACAGACAAGCTGCATCTCCCTTCACAACTAAGAAGGAATACAACTACCTCAAAACTAGAGACATCCAGAAGTTCCAGAAAATCAAAGTGCATGGAAGTCCAACAAACAAAGATATAAAGAAGAAATACTAATCCGGACAGGTAGGAGGGGCGGAGCCGGGGAGAGAGGACACAGTGTGGTGGTAGTGGCGGCGGCAGCAGCAGCAGCAGGCCTGAGGAAAGCGCAGTTACATGTTCTAAAAAGTCAGGAGGGACACCTGGGGAGCGTTCCCAGCTCCTGACCAGACTGCACAGCTCACAGTCCCAGCACAGGGGAAAATCAAGTCTCATTGCTTCTGACTGTGCAGACCAGTGGGGGTTGAGGTGGAGGCAGAAACTGCTGGTCTCTCAGCAGAGTCTGCTTGTTTAAAGGGCCCCATGAACCTAGAACGTCCGCAGACCCACCCACTGTGGAAACGATGGCCAGGACAGCAGCTGGAGGGCCACCAGTCCAGGACGGAAGTGGGAGAAGTGCCTGGAAAAGGGATGAGTGCTGGGCAAGCGGCATTGTTCCCTCTCAGACCCCTCCCCCACATACAGCACCACAACGTGGTGAAACAGGTCGCCCGTTACTGACGAACCCCTAAGGCTCCACCCCCACCCCCTATAACGTAGTAGGAGCGACAGCTCTCCCTGGGACACGGAAGCAAACAAACACAGGAGACTTCCGGCCAAGATGGAGGCCTAGACTGACACGCTCCGTCTCCCTCCACAACTAAGAAGGAATACAACTACCGCAAAACTAGAAATAACCAGAAGTTCCAGATAATAAATTGAAGTCCAACGTATGAAGTTATAAAGAAGTGATGCTCATCCAGACGGGTAGGAGGGGCAAAGCCGGGGAGGAGAGGTCAAGCTGTGCTGGCCGCGGCGGCAGCAGCAATGGAGGCAGGACAGCGGTAAGCACAGACACTCATATTTAAGGGGAGGCGAGAAGTGCCTGGGGAGCACCTGCAGCTGCAGACCAGACCCGTCACCCTGCGATGCCAAACCCAGGGAAGGCAGACCTCCACTGCCTTGGGCTGTGAGGCCTGGTGGGGACAGAGGAGGAGGCTCCCAGTTTCTCAGCGGAGAGTGAACGGCAGGAATCCATCCTGGACCCCCACCCTCCGCAGTAAACACCACAGTGTGGTGAGACCAGTTGCCCAGTTGTGACGAGTGCACGGGGCTCCGCCCCCTAGAACGTAGGAGGTGTGACAGCTCCTCCCAGGAAGCAAAGGTAAACACAAAACAATCAGGATGGCACAGATCATGATAGAGATCCCAGTGACACAGCTGACCAGACAGCAAATTCCTAATCTAACGAAGCAGCAGATAGGAAATCTTTCTGAGGCTCAGTTCAGAGCTTTGGTTATAAAAAGGCTTACAGATCTAACAGCAGATCTTAAACAAGATGGGGAAGGAATGAAGGCTAGTCCTGCTGAAATGAACAAAAACACATGTGAAACTAGTGGTTAGGGCAAGAAAACCAGGGATCAAATCAACAAATCGGAACAGAGGGAAGGAACAGTCAACCAGTGCAGAAAGAGGAAAAGAGAAGTGAGGAAAATGAGGAGAGGCTCAGAAACCTATGAGATAGCTATAAGTGGGCCAACCTCCGAATCATAGGGTTGCCACAAGGCGAAGAACTAGCAACTGAAAGTGTGAAAAAATAATGAAACAGAACTTCCCTAACTTGGGGAAGGAAATAGACTTACAGGTCCAGGAAGCACAGAGTTCCAAAAAATCTGGACCCAGGGAGAATCACACCAAGACACATTATAATCAAAATGTCAAAAATTAAGGATAAAGAGAATCTTAAAAGCAGCAGGAGAGAAGAGAATTATGTACAAAGGGTTCCCAATAAGACTATGAGCAGATTTCTCAAAAGAAACTCTGCAGGCAAGAAGGGACTGGCAAGAAATATTCAAAGTAATCAAAAGCAAAAACCTACAACCACGATTACTCTATCCAGCGAAGCTGTCATTCAGAATAGAAGGGCAGAGAAAGTGCTTCGAGGACAAAGTAAAACTGAAGGAGTTCATCAGATCCAAACCACTGTTATATGAGATGTTAAAGGGACTTGTTTAGGAGAAAGAGGATCAAAACTATGAACGTTAAAATGAAAACTCTATCACAACAACCAACAACAGAAGCTAGGGAATTGAAACAAAGGCAGACAAAGTAGGCAATGAGAGTGGGAAAAGAATTATAGGTATGGGGAACATTTTTGGGAGATGTCAGTGGGGAGGGGGAAGGGGGAAAGGGAGAAAGGGAGGGAGACGGTACAGGAATTAAGAAGCATAGTAGGAGGGAATGGAGTAGATAGATGTTTAGATCTATATGCACAACCAATGTGCATGGACTAAGGGGAGGGGGACAACTGGAGGAAGGGGGGGTCACTGCGTGGAGGGGAACAAAGGGAAAAGAAATTGGAACAAGTGTAATAGCATAATCAATAAAGCATATTTTAAAAAAAGAACTAAAAAAAAAACAAAAGAAATGAAGATTAAACAAAATAAAGCGGTCAAACACTTGAAACTAGGTAAGTGACAATCTGTCCCCACTTGGCCTGGAATTGCCCAAGAACCTACTAGCTTATTTAAAAAAAAAATTTAAATGATTTTTGAGAGAGAGGAAGAGAAATATCGATTTGTTGTCCCATGTGTCTAATCTATGCATTCACTGGTTGTCCATTACATGAGCCCTGATCGGGGATAGAATCTGTAACCTTAGTGTTTTGGGATGACACTCTAACCAACTGAACGACCCAGCCAGGGCTCCAAGGCTTATTTTTAAATGCAAAAATTCTCTTTATTAAGCAAAAAGTTTGTTTCACTTACTCACAAAATATTTAATACATGTAGAACTTAACAGGTTCAAGATACTGCTTTTCTTATTTTATCTAGAATTCTCAGATTCACCCTAGACTAACATTTGAAAATAAAAAGCAAACCAAAAGCAAGTTCATGGTCAAGGATGTCACCTTTAGCCAAGGACGCTCACTTTAGGCCACTCTGAAGCAAGACGCCCAAGAAGAGTCAGCAAGACTGAAAATTCCTAGAGCATCTTCTCTCATTTAAGGTACACTGTGCTCATATCTTCGGCTGCCATTCTTCCTCTCTGGACCCATTACTTTCCATTTTCTGCCTGAACCAAGATACTTTAAAAAAGGCTCTTTAAAAAACATTTGCTAGTTCTGGGGATTTAAAATGATTTTCTGATTCCCCCCAAACACCGGGATGGAGAGATGTTGCTTACTCACAGGGATCACAGGCTCTGGGTCGATCTGTCCTGCTTTTCGCTTTACTCCCTGAGGTGGGGGTGGGGGCATGGCTGACTCATCCAAGTTTGTTCTGCTGGTCTCCATCACTGACTCCTGGAGGCGGCTTGGCTCTTCCAAAATGGGCTCATCTGCAATCGGCCATGTGAAGAGACTTAGGCTATTCAGTCTTAAAACACTATTTTAGAACCATTTACTTTTAATACTAATACACTAAGACATAGGTATTTTCTCTGATGAACATGACCGGATAAAATTTTACTTCCATAGATTACTCAATTTATAATAATACACTGAAAGGTGGGAGAGGGCCTTAAGAGAACAAGTCCCACCTCTAGTCCAATGCAGGACCATCCTTTAGCAGACTATCATGCAGCCAGTCATGATAACAGAAATCTTCATATCTAACAAAGCAATCACACAATACAATAAGGCATGTATTTCCCTGCCCCAAATCCTGAGTATACTCCCTTGTTCCTGGTTTCTTTTACTTTGCCAATATACAGGTAAGTTTTAAGCCAAACATTCATGTAAACTTCACCAAGGAATTATTCTAATAGGACAGACCGATAACATCACGCTGCTGATGTTGCTGTTGCTGGTCCTCTCTGGGAACCTCTGGATTTTCAAATTCTTTGAGGAATTCATCCAAATTATCAGCCTCTCCTCCTTTCCTCCTTTTTCTAAGATCTTCTGGAACTAGAGGTGTAAGACAGCGTGTAAAGAGCTGTAAAAGAAAAATAAAAAATAAATGTCAATTATAAAATAAATAACATTAACTGAAAACCCACCCACTGACATTTCCATATTCCATAATCTTTAATATAGTTGTAATCAGTGTGCATATATATTTAGCATAATTTCTACTTAATTATTATAACATAATCACATTTCATTCCATCTTAAACTGATTTTAAATAATTTCAAATTATAATTGCAGCAATTTAAAAAAGTTGAAAATAAATGAAATTTGCCTGAAGTTTATTTTCCTACTGATACACTTAAAACTCAATACAATTGTCATTGTATCCAACACCTTTACATAGTGCTTTTATAATTTAATATTATATGGTAATCTTAACTATCATTTTAACATTTTAAATGATTACATAATGTTCCACTGAGGAGATTGTACGTGTGTATGTATACACACATATATCTCACACGTGAACCATTTTCCAATATTTTAAGTTTTTATAAAAATTTTAATTGTAAATAACAATGAATAATGAACATCTTCAAAAAATGGCTTTCCATATTTTGAATTACCTCCTTAGGAAAAAGTCCTATAAGATCACAAAGTCAAAAAAAAATAGAAATATAAATTTTCTAAATGAATATATGACTGTGCTTTCAGTAAATAGGTTTATCATAGTCTTGCATTTAGAACACAGTGAAATTAAAGTAAAATCATTTGGTTCTATGCATGTTTCGGCTTTAGAAAGAGCAACCGCCTGACAGTGCTGCGTCCTTCAGCAGGGGCCTCGGAACCTGGCTGTGGAGTGCTCGGGACTCCTCAGTGAGCCCTAGGGCCTGGTCTCCTAAAGCCAGTCCTCTTTATTGTGGAAAAGTAGACACACCACACGTTTTGGCCAGAAAGCAACATCAAGACTGCAGACTTGAAGCACAGTACACACTCAGGAAATAGAACTAACAGTTTATCATAGGAGGCTGAGGAGAGAGAACTATTATTAGAAATGTCAGTAGCTTTTTTGTATAGGGAATATACATTCTACATCTTTTAGAAATGCAAGTGTCACTCATCAAGATCTTTCAGATCAAGTTATGTTCACTATACTGTGATGTGAGAGAGAAAAAGAGGTACCATATAGTTAAAAAATACCTCATCAAAAATTATTCAAATAAAGGTTTTAAAACTATTTTAAAAAATGGTCAAAATGTATAGGAAATAATTCTACGAACTGTATTACCTTCAGTAGTCTGTTATTCCACAAAGGCTGGGCAGGTAAAGAGAAGAGTTTTTCCACTCCCCCTGTCTCTTTCCACATCATCAATTTCTTGGTGGGTGGTGCCAGATCCAAAGTGGTAACAATGTCAGAATAATCACTAAGTTGGGCTCTAATGGTCTTACTATCCAACTCTTTGACACTGTCAACAATCAGCTTCCTCTTCCTCTTGGCTTTTGTTTCTTTGACTGAAATGATAAAAGAAAATAAAGTCACTTCCCTGAGAGGGCAGCATGAAACACAGTGAGACTTGGTCTCATTATCCCGCTTTTCTACAAAACCACTACAAAAAGTAAACTTCATGAGGGCAGAATCTCTTTGAAATGAGGTTTCCCAAGCACCATGTGGAACAGAGGTTGGCATTCAGTAGGTGCTCAACAAATACTTGACGAATAAATAAATGAATATATATTTAGTACAAAATGAGTAAAATAATTCAAGAGCCAATACATACTGACCCACATCACTTTATACTGTAAACACATATCACTTGGGCCCAAGTTCTGGGTTACCTTGTTAGTTGAGTGAAAGTTAACTAAGAAAAGTTAACTTCACCTTGCTTTAACTTTCCATTTTCTTATTTGCAATATGGCCATCCACTTATAGGGTTGTATAATACTTTAGTAGACTGTTTGGCATAGATTGCATCCTCCATAGATGTTCGCAATTATTATGATTTTTAGAAAAAGGTACAACTCGTATATGGCAGTTGTACAAGCAGCTGGATGAAGTGAAACAGGCCCAAACCCAGTCTGTTGGACCTGGAACTCCATCACAGACATGTGTATTTATTTCTAACCCTTACTAAAACTTTGCAGAACAGGTAGCATTGTCTCCATTACTGAAGATAACGGAAAAGCTCATGAAATTAAATTCCTTAACATTTCATCCTGTCATACATGTTATACCCCATAGGTTTTTATACGTAAATTATTTATGTGGTTCAAACTTCAAAAATATGTTACAGAGTGACAGTCTTTGTCTAAACTGTCCTCCAGGTACTGAGGATCCCCTTCCCTGAAATTAAAAGTTTAAGTTCTTAAAACAGCTGGCAAAGGCTGATGATCCTATTTTAAACACTGCAATTCATCCCCTTTTCCTTAGAGTTCTCTGTAATATGGCACTAATACAATATATATATTACTTACTCATGTTCTCATAATTTGTGTTTAAGTTCCACGAGGATAAAGACTTGTTTGTTGCTTTTAGTTCCTCAAGAATCACTTACATGGTCATAAGCACTCTTTATAAACCAGAAGCCCAAGTCACAAATAATTTTTCATGACCAGATTTTAAGTATAACACCCAAAAAGTTAATTCTGTTCTATTTAAAAATAACTATATGTTGAAATATATTGTAACTGATTACAAGGATTCTATCCCATTGTACCCATATTCTGTTTAGAAATTTTAAAGTTTCACATCCAAACTACACATCTCAAACTGCCTCTTTTAGTCAGAAGCAGCACCCCCAATTAAATGTTTTGTTCTGTTTCTTAAGAAGCACCAAAGGAAACAGAATACTGTTTTTAGAACCTTTGATCGTTCCAGTTTGCTTGTTTTTTTATAAGTATTTTAAGGTTTTTCCAGATTGTAGCCCAACAATATAGAACTTTGGAAGATAACTGATATGTCAGTTTTGTATTTTACTGTAAAATGCCCTCCAATGTTTTCTAACTGTTACACGTGTGACCTGCTAGCATTTTGGGAATCCCGAAAGACTAAGATATATATTAGCAGAGAGCTTGTTCTATACGTTCATATTTTATAGCAACTTGTACAAATATTCTGTAAGATACTCAAATTATAGTTGAATTAAATAAAGAATCAATAATAGATGACTGTGACAAAGGAGAAAGAAAGTAACAGTTATATAAAATGAGGGCAGTAGTTTAGTGGACAAGAGCCAGATCTAGGACTTTGTAAGTCAAAAAGCATGCTCACCAGTGATATCAATAGGTTCCAAAGCAAAAGCTTCTTCCTCATTTGGAACAAGTGTTGTCTGATCAGTCATAGTTGGCATTGGTTCAACAGGATCCACTGAATCAGGACTATCAGGCCCACCCACTATAAAAACAGAAATTTGGTCACAAAAGGCTTGGTTATTTACCATATATTCTACAATGGGGGGAAATCCCTCTGAGAAACTGGAAAAAACCATTGGTACCAAGAAAAGCCTTTAGTTCTGAGGAAGTCCCCCCAGTGTTGAACCCTATAGGCCAAAAGCGGGGAAAGGCACCGGGTTAAACACCTAAGGGACTCAGAACGAGTGCTCAATCATAGCGCTGTATCAGGAAGGTTTATAGTTCATTAAAAGTTGGAACTCTGTGGTCTTTTATAGTAAACATCTTCGTGAATCCCACACCACTATGCCCAGATCACTAAACATGAAATGCTTACTCGATACGTTATCATCCTCATCCATATCATCATGCGCAGGCTGTACTGGCAACATAACCCCCGTCTCAGACAGGGCAGGAGGATCATCGAAGATACCACCATCGTTATTACTAATAAGTTTGTCATCTGCAATAGGAGATGTAGCAGTTAAAATTTATAAAAGAAATGCTAAAAGAACAACATCCAATCACTAGGAAAATAAAATTATGTTAAAATGGATTAAGTTTAAAAATTTAAATCTGCATTTAATTTGCATCTGTTTCGCTTCAAAGTAGTATATAAAATAAAAACTTAGTATGTAAAAGTCTCTCATTCCTAATGTATATTTTCTAGTTCCTATCTCTATTTAAAACATAACTTTACTTAACATAGATATCAAACACAAATAGAGCAGTTTTAAGAACTAGTAGAACTTAAAACCCTGAGAACTTTCACTGAACCAATACATACATAGTTACTCAAGACACAGAATTAGCAACTGCTTTAACAGCTGAGTAAAGAAATTATGTTAGAATAACCACCTCGTTATGACCTACCTAATATGCCACCATCATTTCCTTCTCCGAAATTGTCATCCTTATATTGGTCTTCATATTCTAAATGATTAATTTTCTCATTCAGATTGTTGGTGCTCTGTTCAGTCTCCAATAGGAGGTTAGAAGCACTAGTGCTTACTAACATGTCATCATCCTCAAAAGCGCTTCCCTCTCTCATTATCTCACGATCATCCATTCCAAAGTCACCTGAAAAAATTTTAGTCATTAGTTAAAAAAATTAGACACATCGCTGTTACAAAAAAAAATGTTAATGATTTATTATAATTATGATGTCATATAGTATACTGAAGTCTTGCTTATTTTCGAATGTTAAAACATCTACTTTAAACTTTAAATCTTTAGCATCTGTAACTGATAAACACATTCCAGGGCATGACTATCAAATTCAAAGGTAAGATCCACATTTAGATTATCCTTAATATGTTAAGTACATCTAAATATGTACGTCTGTTAGGTTGCATTAACATTCACAGACTTAAACTTTCTTATAATAGGTTTTCCTCAAGCAAAGAATTTCGCTTGCCATTAGCTATGAATGCTATTCCAAAAGAATAGGTACATAATGCAACTGTTACAAAATAAATAGTTTAAAAGTGTACATTACTGCAATGAAAAGTTGAGACTTTTCACACAAATTAATATATAGGTTCTATCACTGTGTATGGGGAACAGGAGCAGGCAAAGAATGAACTTTAGGTTTGGTGCATAAATGAAAATGATGCTTAATACACTGGTAGGAAGGCAAATTCTTTTCCTGATGAAAACACATGAGATGAAATTTTAAGTCATTGTCATCATGAATGTAACATGTGCCTGGTTTTCTTTTTCAAATTGCTAGCAGTGACAAATATAATTATAACATTATCATTTCTAGCTAGTGATTTGTTTCTCTTATTACCAAAATCATTTTCCTGTAGAATACTGATGTTCCCAACTTCTTCCCTCATGGTTATCTCTTCCACCCTACTTTGGTTCAGGCTGAACTGCTGGGCCACATCGATGTCACTGTAAAAAATTTTCAAATACATTTTAGTTAATATAAAAAACCCCCAACTCTCTATAAGAAAGAGCATACATATAACCTATCAAGATTTAGAATCCTTAGTATTTAATACTAAATAAATGCAGTCCATGGATCTCAAAGACTGAAAGTGAATTTGTATTTAAATTTTTAAAGCCATCGATGACTAGCAAGCAAAATATAATATGCTGAAATCACTGCATAAGGCAATATGTTAGAGAGAAAAAACTTAGAAATGCATGGAATAGACAGGCATGGGTTTTTATCAGGTCCCTGCAACTTACAGGCTTTGTAAACTGAAGTCATCTGGCTTTTTCAAGACTCGCATCTTCCTCTAACAAATAACCTTTCATATCATTTTAAAGAGACACATTAACAAGTGTAGTATGCAGACTCTGTCCAGACCCTAACTTAAACAAGCTAGAAGAAAAAAAAGCGGGTCTGTTTGTCAGCTGGGACATCTGAATGTTGACTGCATATATATTAAGTTACTTTAAGTTTTCTAAAAGTATGGTGTTATGATGGATATGTTTTAAAAATTCCTTACACCTCCAAAGAGATACATACTGAAGCATTTACAGATAAAAAGATATGTTACTTGCTTTAAAATAATTCAGTGGGGACCACAAGGTGAGTTGGGGCAATACATATGAAATAAAACCAGCAATATATTGATAATTAAAGAAGCCAGATGATCAGTACACGGGATTCATAACAGCAACCCTTGCACTTTTAGCTATGTCAAAACATTTCCATGATAAAATATAAAAAGAACAAGTAATGGAAATATAAGAGGGAATAAACAGTACAGCGGTTAGGTGATGCCTAGCACTAATTAACACACACACACACAAAATCAAAATAAATCAAATTTAATCAGAAGTCACAGATCATTTAAAAAAGCAGAGAAATTTTTCAAAGGATAACTGGAACTTGGTACAGAGGGTTTCCTGGTTGTCAACAGTGCTAATCAATCACTTGGCAACTTACAGTCACATTCCCTGCTATTGATAATGATGCCTGGATTTTGAGGACTTGAGGAGGGAAAGAAATGCAGAGCGGTGTTCTGCTATAATGGCCATCTCTGTAAAATTTTCTACTTTTAAATGTGTGCTGTAACAATCAATACCCTTTCATGCTCTTCACAGAAAGTTATCTCATATGCTTATTAAAAATACAAAAACTGTGGCTGAGTACAGCTTGGCCACAAACAAACAAACCCTCCCTGTCCCCCTCACCCTACAAAACCCCCCAGTAGATAATATTAATATATTCCCATAAAAAGAATCATAAAGCAATAGTTTAAGTTTACTGATATCATCATGAAAGTACAAACCTGGACAACTGTTCAGTTTATATAAGCCTTGGCCTAAGCACGTAAGAATTCCTGCATCTTAGCTGTGTTAAAGTTGGTATCTTCTATACTAATATCCTACAGAAGCAGCACTTCTAGGTTATATTTAGAAATATACATACTTTCATTTAGGCTTCACTATCCTAAATGAGAGAATATGTATTTTAGCTAAATGTTAATTCAACATCAAAACATTCCAAGGAAATCTGTACACTTAGAAGTCAGTAATATGTCTCCTTGTAGATGAAGTCAACAATTAAAACAAAACAAAAAAACAAACATACTCTAAGTCAGGCAGGGGCTGATCGAAGTCATGAAATTCTTCAGGTAAAGTAATGGCATTGTAAGCAGCTTCTCGGTTTTCCTCCGGCAGGTCAACAACACCTGGAAAAGAATTGGGCAGCTTCAAGGCCTGGCCACATCATAGATTACACAGCGGAACGATTTTTAACATAATTCCTGTTGAATTCGATTTCTCAGCTGTTTTAGACTTAAATCGGCATGCTGATTTCAAAACTGCAGTTAGTTTTCTTCTATCACGTCAAGTTATTTCGGTACAGCTTATCTTAATGTAACCACTCTAGGCTGGATCCAGGGAAGCGCTAGTGCTCTCCTATTGGCTGAGAGGAAACCTCCCAGTGGGGAGGGGTGGGGGACGATCTTGAAGACCAGCGACAGGTTCATACTTGTCTAGGCTATTCAGTTACACATGAGACAGTGTGGTGAGAGGCTGTGTGCCGCTCTATATAGTGAACTGTATTCCGAAGTGTAGTCCGACCTCGTTTGTATACAAAATTTAAAAGAATTTATTTTTTTATTTACATACGTACTTATTTTCTTTCCTTCAGATCATGTCTGTCTCTGCTATTTCTTGTCATAAGTGCCTAAACAACCCTGATTCGTTTTGTTCTATCTGTGGCAGTTTTACCATTCCCAGTCAAAAGACAAACATCACTGCATTTGTCAGACAAGCCTATTTTGCATATTTTAAAGTAAAACTTGGTGATCAAGATACTCTTGGGTCCCTCACAAGGTGTGCAACAGTGTGTCGAGTTTATGGATGTGGATGAAGGGAACACGCGATCAACTGCCATTTGGTATACCTATGGTTTGGTGAGAGCCCAGAGATCATTCAAATGACTAGTACTTTTGTATAGTGAAAACGTCAGGATAGAACAAGAAAAATTAATGTAAAATAGAGTATCCTAGTCTACCATCAGCTATACGCCCAGTGCCTCACTCAGCTGAAATCCCAGTGCCAGTTTTCACTGAACTACCCTCTTTCAAAAAACAGGAGTATGGTGAAGAACTAAGTGACAGCAATGATGAAGATTTTGAAATTGAAGATGAGTCAGTTCATAAGGGATTTGATGAGCACGAGTTGAATGATTTGGCACGAGACTTGGGATTATCCAAAAAAGCTTCAGAACTCCTAGCGTCAAGACTGCATGACAAAAACTTGCTTGAAAAAGGAGTGAAGGTATCCTAGTTTCGATCAAGAGAAAGTGCACTTCTGCAGTACTTTCCAAGTGACAGTGGCTTTGTGTATTGCCATGACATACACGGTTTAATGGAGGAATTGGGAATTCCAATCTATAACACGACTGAATGGCAACTGTTCATCGATAGCTCAAAGTGGAGCTTGAAGTGCGTCCTCTTCCACAATGGAAATTTATTCGGTGCAGTCCCAATTGGCCATTCAGCTTGTTTTTGTGAAGAATATGAAGACATAAAGGGAGTCATTGATCTGCTGCAGTATCACAAGCACAACTGGATCATCCATGTTGACCTTAAAATGATCTGCTTCCTTCTTGGTCAGCAACGTGGATACACCAAGTATCCCTGTTTTCTGAGTATGTGGGACAGCAGAGCTCGTGAGAAGCATTGGGTGGAGTCGAATTGGCCTCCAAGATCTGACCTCAAACCTGGTGATCCAAACATTCCACACGAGCCACTTGTTGACAGAAAGAACATTATATTCCCACCTCTGCACATAAAACCGGGTCTCATGAAGCTATTTGTTAAAGCTTTGCCACCTGAAGGAGACTGTTTCAAGTATCTCATTTTGGCATTTCCTAGCCTGTCATTTGAAAAGATAAAATACCTTAATATGTATGTTTGGTAGCAGGACTTTACTACTTGTACACAATTTGACTTACAATAACAATATATAGCCTTTTTATGAATAAAATAACTCTAAATAAACCATATATTCAGGTAATTTTTTCCTTTATTTTCCTTGGTATATTCATTTTGTATAATCTTGGGGACAAAGGGAAGTTATTCTGTACCTTAAAAAGTTGACATGATAGAAAAACTGGGGTCATATTTGGATTCAGATGCCAAAAGTTAGTAAAAAAGAAGTGTCAGATCTAACTCAATGAAAAATTGTGTTCCCCAGTGTTATCTTGGGATCCAAGGAACATGAAGTCAGTATAATTTCCTAAGGTTATATTCTAGAAGGTTGACAACATAAGTTCTAAAACACAAGTACTTTTGTTTTTCTATAATCATAAGCCATACTACATGCTTTACAAAAAATGCCAAAGTATTATTTATGTATGAAGCTAATGTCTTTAAAAACATAAATAATTTTTAAAATAAGCATGAAATTTATGGGGGAAAAACGGAATAACTGCAAACTAGGGTCCCCAATGTTAAAAGAAGTTGTTTTTGTAGAAAAGTGAGACTACAAGATTTTAATTTTCTTTATATTTTCCCGACTGTCTATAATAAACATGTATTTCTTTAGAAAACAAAATGCACTTGGAAGCTATGTGTTAGAAATCAATTATCACAGCTTCCGCCTAAACATTTTAGTTTTAAAATAAAATCTCAGATCTAAAAAAGTTCTCTATTCATACAGTAAAAGGAATACTAGAACATAACCTTAGTAGAAACTACTGTATAAAGCATCTCTCCTATACATTCAGATTATTTTAATTAGAAAAAAGTTACATCAATACTTTAAAAAACTTACAGAATATATGAATTCAGATAAATACCCTAGCAATTATGCAGATAGATATTTGGTTGCTAGAAGTATTACCTAAAAAAAAAAAAAAAAAAACAACAACAACAACAAAAAACTACAGAGAACATTTAATAAAAATTCTCAACTACATAAGTTAAAAGTGAATCTGATTTTAAGGACACACTATACACTAAAATTATTTGGAAAAAATTAAAATCCTGTGATTTTCTTTTCTGAACTATATTTAAAAAAAAAATCATATAATAACTGGTTTCCAACAGTCTGACCTCTGTTGACTGAGTTCTACATCAGTTGCTGCAAAAGGCAGCCCCAAAGAACCAAGCGGCCACTGTCCCAGTTACCCAGGTAGACAGAAGTGAAAGGCGGCTTCCTCCCTGGAACCACTGCCTCCCCTAGCCTTGCCTTACTTCGAAGGGTCTTTTGTATTGCAATTAAAATACAACAAGATATGCTGATCTAGAATATCTTTTAGCAGTTTTCCGCACCAAACACGAGAAACTCCAAAATTAAAGAACAAACAAAAAGGCAACAATACCTGGCCGAAAAGCCATCTTGATCTTAATGAATGCTTCATTACAGTCTGCAAGGAGATATTTGGCTTTTCTGTGATAGATTCGAACTACTCCCAGTAAGAGGTGTCCTGATGTTCGGAGTGCCATCTTCACCTGTGAATAAAATATTAATATCAATCTAATTTATAAAGTTAATTTTCTCATTTTATAGGTAATCATATTTAAAATCTTTCCTTTTGTTCAATTTATAGGCAGCTTTACTATATCTCTTCATATACTTTATCATTTACTTAGTTACCTCAATCACCTATATTTTATTTCTCACTGCCTTTACCTGCAAATTCCATAAATATGCCAAAGCGTAAGACTGACATTAATTCATGAATTTAATGCAGATGTGACAGTAGCTATAAAACAGGTGCTAAGGCGTTCTGTGGGTTTAGCACACTGGGTGTATGTGGAACCTTTAGCTGCCAATCCAAAGCTACTGCTCCATACTGCTAACTGCACTGATTTGGTTTGGGAACCAAATGGCCCCAGCCTTGAAGGATGACTATTTCAGTTCTCTCTGCTAATGTTTATTCTTGAGTGGGCATATAATCCAGTTCAGCCAAAGTACGAGGTCTATCCAGAAAAAGATCAGCCATTGTTAATATAACGAGAACGGTTTGCACAAACTCGATGAAACCTGGCAGCCAAGGAGAGCGGATTGGAATGTGCATGCATGGCTGTAATAAAGAAAATTTTTTGAGGGAATAAGACATCATGATCTCAAACTTTCCCAGATCGTTTTCCAATTCATACCATACAATTTAGCAAATTCTAAGTTAGCAAAAAACTTTATTAAATATTTGCTTAATTTATAGTTAGGAAATTACATTACTTATACAACGTTATTTTTAAGTTATATGTGCACACCCTATAGTTCCTAGAATTCTATTTATGATGACACCTAGGCTCTATATTTAGGGCCACCTGACATGATTTAGAGCATAAATTATGAAGATCACCATTATAAATTCTTACGTGTCTAAAATTACAACGAATGTGATGAAATCCAGGACTTATTGCTCCTAATGGCAAATGAGAATCTTTATAGGGTAGTCCTAGGAAACTTGAAATTAATACTGATTGTACCTTCACTTAAGAAAGGAAGAGAGAAAACAGAGTTTTGCTTCCTATTATCTTGTCCAGAATTAACAACCTTTAAAAGCACTGTTTGGGTAAAGGCTTTCTTTACAGATGAGTTTGGTTTAGAGTACAGCTGTTAGCTCACGTTAAGAGTACAAGTATAAAAAAGAATATATATCCAAGGAAAGCTCTGCAGGGATTGCTGGCGGCTGTTCCAACCACAGAGAAGGGAAAGAGAAGGCATGGCGCTGTAACTGAGCCATGTCTGTATTTCTGACACTTGTTCTCAACAACTAAACCAACATTTCCAACTGCACACCAAGAGGAAACATTAGAAATTTTCAGGTCACTTTACCCTGTGGAAATATCTTTATATTCTATCACAATAAAGCACAATCAATCAAATAAAAACTCACTTAGAAATGGTTCTTAGAGTAAGTTACCCTGTCTCTCACAACACGCTCTATAACCTCTTACATTATTCCTGAACCGTGTGTGTGCTCTGCTCTGTGGCTGCTGGTGCACACATACACCTTCCTGCACCTGTCTCAGACTAGGCAGTGTCGCCAACAGGGTACAAAGTCCTCTGAACACACTACGAAAAAACTGTTGCCCTTTTAAGCCAAATCACCCTCAGTATTTGCTATGGATGTTAAAGATTACCTACACGTATCAATTTCAAGAGCTAAATTTCTCCTTCTCCATTAATCTGTCTTACTAAGCATATTTATAAAAAAGTAGAAATCATGTTCCCATACCATTTGACTGGCGGTGCAAACTGGTACAACCAACTCACAGAGCACACCGCTAATGCACATCAGAAATCTGAAACGTTACATTTTTCACCTGGCTCTTCAATTACATTCCTAAACATCAACGTTAAGGAACGACTTACAGAAGTGAACATAAGATTTAGCAAGCAATGTTTACTAAATGGTTTTTGAAAGGAGAAAAATAAAGACAACCTAGACAACCTACAACCTACCATGTAGAGAAACCTTAGTAGTACTTCGGTATAACTTTTAGGCTCTTCATGTATGCATGCACACTGCAATGCCACCATTAAAAATGACAAAAGAGCTAGGAACAATGCTTTTCCAGAACGCAGTCTTGCTATAAAACATATTAATTAATGTATTTTTGTACACTCATAAAAAGAGAGAAAATAGTATGTAAACTACATGTACAAATGAAAGTCTAGCAGGCATCAAAATGCAAAAGGTTCTCTAGGTGGTAGGGCTACAGGTCATTTATTTTCCTCTGTCAAGTTTTCATTTTAATAAATTTTTGAAATAAGTATTGTCTTAGAAATAAATTGACAGAAATGTCTTTAAAATAAGTAAATTCTACTAGCTATAACTGAAACCAGCGAAAATTCCACACGCAGAAACTTTATGATTTATTCTAATTCCAAATACAAACTCTCCCTTTCCCCATCTAAAATATACACTTTCTCACATAACTTTTCTGAAGCAGCCTCTGCAACACCCACGCTTTCATCCTCCGAGAACACCTCGTTCTTTCAGCAATGGAAAACTACTCTTATTTAACACGCTATGCCAGCATTGTCCAAACTGTCCGTTCTAAGAAGGGTAGCTTCCAGGGCTGGTCCAGAGAGCTGTGATTTAGAATGTTTTCACAACAGGACAATTAGTCCACATATGTATAAATACAAGGTCCAGGAAAAGACCTTTTTTAGAACACCGATGTTAGGTATACAAAATATAGAAGGACTTCCCTTATTTTGAGATTATCCTTTGTACATTTTTGGAGTCAACATGTCTGTTCTTCAATGAAATGTTAATGATGAATTGCATCTGGGTGTGTTAAAGGTCCTTTCTTGGCAACACAAACCCCCCATATTACTCTGAAGTTCTACTATTTGTGAAATCCAAGGGTGGAAACCACGGCCTCAGAACAGTTTTACAGGAGGTCAATAAAAGTTTCTCCAGGAAGAGAGCACTGAACAAGGCAGGTAAGGTAAGGACATTCATGACTCCTCATTCCAGTGGGAGACAGCCAGTCATTAATTATTTAGAAGAACACAGCAAGGACAAAAGTTCTAAAATGGGGAAAATGCTTGGTATCTTCAAGAAATAGCAAGTAGTCCTGTAAGCTTAGGTGGAGCAAGAGGTATGGAGATTACCTGCCCGGTGATAAAATATATCCGCCCCCTGTGACCTTTTCTAATTACGGGTTATTTCAAATATTTTCTAAATTCATAAATGAGGAACACCCACACATGTATTTTAATATAAAAACATCTAGAAAGCCAAATAGAACATATTTGGGTACTGCTTGACCTCACGCTTATGTACCCTTAGAACAGGCAAATAAAAATATCTGTGTGAGAAGAGAATATCCAACTGGAATTCTGGGTAATTTATGGCTTCTCTTGGCCTCCAGTATACGTAGATGCCTACCTAAAGAGCTGTTTTACAGATTTCTATAACACATGCCAGTAAACAATCGACAATGAGGAAAACTATCAACACCAAACATACCTTTGGTGAGATGATGCTCTCCACGCTGCTCTCTAAATTACACTCAAACACATGGGCTTTGGTTAGCTTCTTATCCCAATGGGCCGCCAGCCAAATTTTGGCCAGAGGCCCTCTTTTACTGAGGACAAAGTGTGCGTAGAACATTGTTCTGGCTTACTAGGAGACAGGAGGAAACCTGAAAAGAAAAGAAAGTTAGTAAATACCGCATCAGAATTGAAATATTTATCACGACATAAGAAATCTGAAAATAAGTTTCCTATTCCTTTTAGTATGAGAATAATAATAAGGACTGAATTTAGTATGCATTAAGATAGAACCTATTGCTTTAATTTTGAGAGAGCAAGGAAAAAAAACCCCCAAACATTAACAGATGAAGGGGAAGGGTCAAGAGTCAAATTATATTCATTCCCTGCTGTCACCTTAAAAGTGCTACTTTTTTTTAAAAGTAAAAATGGTCATTAGAAAGCTTATTTTGGACGTTCCATCAAGTGTTAATTAATTCCTATCCTGATTACTATGGAAATAGTCTGCTTCTGACCAAAAGCTAGGGAATATATCCTTCATGGCAAGAAAAGAATGTCCAAGAAGAAAAACACTCAGGTACAAATATTCATTTGTGGAAATTTCCATTTTTGGAACCCTATTAGAAACTGAGATTTCCAGCTTTCTACAGTAATTAGTATCTTAGGATGAGCACTGTGCTAAGCATTCTATATTTCACCAGCAAAGACGAGCAGGTGGGTTGGTTCCATGGTCAGTAGTTTAGAAAAGCTGAGGCTTAAAAAGGTAAAGTAATATATATAGTTTTCTCAAGTACTTGAAAAGCACCTGTCTGCTTATTTTAAAATTAAATTCAGAAATATGATACAGTATAACATTTATCTTATGTCTGAAATGGTCTTAGCAGAAATACAAGTATGTTTTTCACATTTAACTTCTTCTGACAAGCCGATGTATTAATGCAGAAGAAAAAAGGCAGCTTGAAAATTCCGGACTGGAGAGTATATTAACTATGTAAATAAATTTTCCCCTTATATTATTTTTCCCTTTTTCATAGATGATTTTTAAGTCTATGTGCCAAATTAATTTTTATCTTTTTCTAAAATGTTCATGAACTGAATAAGGCATCTAAGTGACGCTTTTACAGAAATGAACTCAAGCACACCCATAACACATAAAAGATACAGCACTTCAAAACTAGGACACTAAAATTGGTACATGCGTAACAGCTCTTTGCTATTTTATCCCATGTGTAGATCTGTGTAACCATCATCCAAGCAAATAAGATAGTTATTTCGTCATCACAGAGACCTCGCCCCCTGTCCCCGCCACACCCACGCCTAAGCCCTGACTACCACCACGCTCTTCTCCAACTCTAGTCTGTCCTTTTGAGAACGTTGCATAAATTGAATTGTACGGTGTGTGATTTTTTTGGAATGGCTCTTTGGACTCAGCATAATGCTCTTGAGATCCATCCAAGTTGTTGCATGTATCAGCAGTATGTTCATTCTTATTGGGTAGCATTCCATGAGATGGATATACCACAATTTACTTAGCACTTCGCCTCCTGAAGGACAGTTGGTTATGCCCAGGTTTTGGGTAGTACAGCAAATAAAACTGCTATAAACATTTGTGTATATAGACTCTTTGTGAGCATAAGTCTTCAGTTCTCTCAGACAAATGTCCACAAGAATGATTTCTGGATAGCATGCTTAAGTATATGTTTAGTTTTTAAAGAAACTTCAACACAACTTCTACTAAAATCCTACTGAGGTTTTTAAAAATGGTATTGGCAAGGTCCTATCTAAAATTTATATAAAAAGGCAAAGGAACTACAATAACTAAAACTATTTTGAAAAAGAAGAATATATTGGGGAGAATTAATCTACCCAATTTCAAGACTTATTATATAGCTACAGTAGTCAACATTACATGGCAGAAAGACAAGAGATCAATGGAATAGAACAGAGAACCTAGAAATAGAACCCCCTCCCAAAAAATAAGTCCAAATGATTTTTCACAAAAATGCAGAAGCAATTAAGAGGAAGAATAGCCTTTTCAACAAATGGTGCTTGTGTGACTGGATATCATCCATAGGAGGACAAAAAAAAGGGGGGGACAGAAAAAGGACCTTGACCCAAATCTCAATCATATAAAAATTAATTTAAAATAAATCACAGACTTAAATCCAAAACTATACAGTTTTTAGAAAAAATACCATAGGGAAAACCATCAGTACCTAAAATCTGACAAGAACTTTTAGACATGACACAAAATCATGTCCCATAACAGAAAAAAACAAAAACAAAAAACTGATAAAACTCGCCTTCATCAAAATAGAAATTTTGGTCTACAAAGAAGCCCACCGAGGATTCAAAAACAAGATATATATAGAAGGGAAATAAAATATCTGCAAACCTCATATCTGACAGGGACCTGGATCTAGAATATATAAAAACCTCTCAAAACCAGAATTTAAAAATCCAATTAGAAAATGAACAAAACAAATGAAAAGTCCCACAGAAGAGGATACACTGATGGCAAATAAGAACAAGAAAAGATGCTGAACACCACCAGTAATTAGGGGATTTCACTGCACACCTATTACAAGAGCTAAAATAAAAATTAAAATTAACACTAAGTGCTGGGTGAGGATACAGAGAAGCAGCATCTCTCATTCACTGCTAGTGGAAATGTAAAATTTCTTTAAAAATTTTAATACTGATTTTGAAGAGAGAGAGAGAGAGGGCAGGAGAAAGGGTAACAGAGGGAGAGGGAGGGACTAATAGACATTGGTTTTTGTTGTTCCACTTAGTTATGCATTCATTAGTTGGTTCTTTTATGTGCCCTGCTAGGGGATCTAACCCACAACCCTGGCCTATCCGGGACATGCTCTAACCAACTGAGCTACCCAGCCAGGGCCTAGAATGTCTTTTGAATTACCTTTTTTAAAAAAAGATCCATAGTAAAGAGATTTCATGCCTGTCCAAAAAGTTTGGGAAGTGCAAGAGTAACTCAAGTCAGTTTTGCCTCATCACCATTTTCTACCCCAGTAAAGATTCCTGAAACTCATTTTTTGAATAGATGTTTCTAGAGGGTCATTAATTTACACTAGGAAAATTTTCTCAAAGGAAAACAAGTTTCACCAATTGCCTGATGTGGTGAACTCTTTATCTCAAATATGGAGTTAAGAACTAAGGAATACTAGGATAGGAAGAATTCGGATCAAACACTCAAAGGTTTATATCACCTCAAGTGTATACTGCATCCCACTCAGAAATATTTTATTAACACTCATGGGAGGGAGGCTATGTTTATTGAGTTATAGAAAGAGTAAGGGAGGGGAGCGGACAGGGAGGGAGAGAGAACCCTCAATGTGAGAAACATCCATCAACTGGCTGGTTGTCTGACGCATGCGCCCTGATCAGGAATTGAATCCACCGCCTTTTGGTGAACGGGACAATGCTCCAACCAACTGAGCCACCCAGCCAGAAGCATCAGCAATATTTTATAGATCAAAATATATTCCCACAACCAAAGACATCCTCATACATTGCAACTCAATGCTTCCACTTGAAGCCTTAAAGTTAGTACAAAAATTAAACTGCCTTTACAGCATGGTAAATAAAATCTAAAGGATTCTGTAGAACTCCAATAAGGCAGTGTGTTCTTAGAAATAAAGTCACTGACATATGCCAAGTCCTAATTTTCACTACACAAGATAGTTGTGCTCTCAATAAAAACTCCTTAGTATTTGTTTAGTTCCTACAACACTGCCTGCGGCATGACAACTACTGAATATGTGCTTAACGAATAAGAAAATGAGATATGCCAAGTGATCTAATAGTGGACATATGGAAATAATTCTGGAGATTTTAGAAATTAAAACTCCTGGCACTTCTCAACAGGTGTCAGTAGTTCATGGCCAGCACTTCAGCTGCTACTCAGAGTACCATGCCCAAAATATCCCAGCTATGCAGAGAGAGACATTCCTAAATAGATGCTTTCTTGGCATAGAATGGGATTGGGGGGGCAGTAACTAAAGCAGAGTGCTGCTAAAATTATTTTGGGAAACAATTAGCAAGAGGAAATCACCCTAATAATTAAAGGAAACCTGAGGTACAGTAGTGGATCAACTATTGGATTAATATCTAAATAAGAAAGTGTAATCATTGTTGCCTCTGAAATCATTTCCCTCTTTATACCAAATGTTAGCCAATCTTTAAAAAGTTGATTAATTTCTGCAGGTTTTGAAGATTCTAAATTTTGTTAATTTTTATTTTACTTATTTAATTGTAGAGGTGAAGGGAGGGAGAAAAAGCGGGAGAGAAACATCAGTGTGAGTTGCCTCTTGCATTCCCCCAACAGGGACTTGGACCACAATTCAGGTATGTGCCATGACTGGGAATTGAACATGCAACCTTTCAGCCCACAGGCCTGCATTCAAACAACTGAGCCACACCAGCCAGAGCGCTAACCCTTTACAAAATGTCTTTATGACTTCTTGATTTTTTCCTAAAGCAGCAAACAACTTCTTTCAATTAATCCTAAAAAATAAAATTTAAATCTGATGTGAAATGTCAGAAAGATTGATATTTGAGAACATATTAAGAAACACTCACACAAAAGCAAGCATTAAAAAATTATTTTTTCAAAAAGCCAAAGTCAAATTACTGTATAGCTCACGTTATCTATGATGACGTTAGTCATTACAGTATTTCCCTCACCTGTTAGAAACAAGGCAGTAGGACTGATAACTGTATAAATTGGTATGAACTCTTCAAGGGGCAATTGGGCAACATCTTATGAAAATTTCACACATACTTTCTAAACAGAAACTGCAGTGTCAGTAATAATGCCAAAGATGTACTTAAAGTGTTTAATACTAATAACTTAAACATTTGTTTCAATCTTACTAAGCGGTAAGTATTCTATGTATCCATCCTCCTCATGACAATGCTCTAAGGTAAATTTAGACTGGCCCGTTTTACAGACCAGGACACAAGGAAAAGGAAAGGGAACTTTAGTGCCAACACGAATAGTTAATGTAAGCGGAACTTCAGTGTCAGAGCCCTCACCTCTAACGCTACTATGTTGCCTTGTCAGCACTACTTTTAATAAAATATTAGACATACTGTAACCTACCTGGATACTAATAAGGGACTTGTAACAAACTTACACAGCCATACCACACGGTTCCATGCAGCCTTACACAATGATGTAACATATGTACCAAAAACGAGGGCTCTCTGTACATTACCTGCACTTGCATAAACACAACCTATCTGTGTTGTACAAATAAGTCTTGACATCCGTTACCTTTGGAAAGTGGGTCTGCTGGGAAAGTGAGCCTACCCTTTTGCAATGTTTGTTTTTTTTACGTTTAACCTTGGGATATACACATACATCATTTATTCAAAGGAAAATTACATTGGGAGTCAAAACGCGCTCTGGCTTTGCCATTAACTAGCAAGTTAAGCTGCTTGATCTGTGTATTTCCAGTTCCCTAACTATAAAAACCTGGAAGGCTGAAATTCAGTGATTTACTCTCCTTTGAAATGTCAATACCTAAGATAAGATTGGAACTACCTCTTTGGGGGCTGGGGGAGTGTGTCAGGGACTAAAAGTATTTCCAACCCTGCACACTAGATAGCTCCCCTCACTTTTGGTAGGACTAACTAACATTCTTTGGACAAGAATCCTACACTCAGTCCTCGGTTCAATTTCAGCTCTCTCCTTAGTTCTTTTTTAATGATTAGTACTTACTTAACATCTCATCTATAAAATAGGGATATTTATCGAACAGGATCATGAGGATTAAATAGAACAGTATATCTAACACAATACCACTGTGGATACAAGCAATTTCAAAAATAATTTCACACATCATATACCAATCAGCATAATCATACCTAATAATTTTGACATTATAATTAAACAAATCTTTACTCAAGAATGATAACTTTCTCTTTTGTGCCAAACTATAAAGATAACATTCCTCAGGATTTCTGTGTTCCAATAAGTATGAATTTATCAGGAAAGAATTTAAAGTATTTAATAATACTTTAAACACATACCATTCAAGTGGAAAACGTAATTCTAGAGTATACTAATGCGTTGCCTTTACAAGCACAAAAAGTGGTCTATAAAGGCCATGCTCTATCAATGTAATTCTGATTTGTGCAGGAAAAAACACTATGTCCATTAGTTACGCGCTTGCTGTCACATCAACTATCTACAAACTGTTAAATAATTCAATCGCTGCATATGGCATATACCTCATCAATGTCTTTTCAAAACAATTATTAGATGCCTCCAACATTAAACAAAGAAATATAATGACTACCACGTAGGAACGCTTCTCCAGCCTGTCACCAAAATTCTGCACTCAACACAGCTCCCTGACATTCACATTCATTTTAAAAGGCAGAAAAATTTCCCTGGGATTTAGGGATTGTACCAAACCGTGTAACGGGAGCAAACATTAACTTTCACTTGCAAAGAGAAGTCGATAAACACAACCCTTTCCCGGAGACCCTTAAAAACACACGCGCGCTTCTGGACGCGGCCAGACCGACCCTCCAGCATTTCCTCCTTTCAAATTCGAAGAAGGCCGCTGAGGCCGGCAGCGCAACTCGACAGTGTCACCCCACACGACCACAGACCACTTGCAATGCCTTTCTCGGGGAGGAAAAAGACACCAAGCATTTGTCAAAAAACACACGTCTGCGATGCATCTCCACAGCACGCAACAGCCTTCATTATTAGGAGTCGGGGCGGGGGGAAACCAATTATGCTTATTTCCTAAGACTCAGAAGCAACTTTCCTGGATCGCGTTTTCTATTGGTCTGTCCAGTATCAATGTCCGAACATAAAAAACGTCCTTTACATAACCGGGGAGGGGGAGCAGTAGCTGCCCCTGGCCAGGGGCCCGCCGCCGCCCTGCGGCCCCACCGCACCCGAGCGCGCCGGACGGTAGCGGCCCCTTCGCGCTGACATCGCGGGCGCCGTGCCCGCCGCCGCCGCCTCCCGCGTCTCCCCAACCAGCCATTTTTACCCCAGGAGGAGGCGGCCCGCTCCCGAGAGCGCGCTGGTTCAAACCTCCTCCCCTCTCTCGGCGGCCCTAGATTTCCTCTGCCTCCTCGGGGAAGATGCGGCTCCCTGGGGAACCCGCAGAGTAACGGCTTTGGGGGGCCTCGGAACGGACCAGAGGCATTTGTGGCCAAAGAGGCGATGATGCGGGCCCAGAACCGCGCGGGTCCCGGCCCAGGGCGGGCCGGGGGCGAAGGGGCCCGGGCGGGCGGCGCCGCCGCTCGGGGGCTGCCGGCGTGGCAGCACAGCCAGCGCCCGGGGTCGCGGCGAGGGCTGCCTTCTCCCGCCCCCCGGGGTCCGACTCCCCGCACGCCAGACCGACGGGAAGGGGTGGGGGGGAGGGAGCCGGAGGATAAGACGGATCGGCGGAGTATCTTACCTAGCTCTCCACCGGGAGTTCGGCCGACTGGGTGGCCTGGGGAGGGGAAAGGGTCGGGGGAGGGGGCGGGGAAAGGGGGGGAGCCCGTGCGAGGTACAGCTTCCGAGCAGCTCGCGCTGCCGCCACAGCCGCCGCCTCCTTTCCGATTCACTCAAACAAACAAGATGGCTGCCGTTACGCCGCAGCTCTTCCTGCCGCCCAAATTCTCGGTTCAAATCGGCAGGATGTTTACGGTCAAAATGGTACCTGTGCGCCTGCGCAGCAGGCGTAAGACCCAGAGAAAGCGACACAGGCGCAACGACCATTTCCTTTTCTTCGGAGCCCGCCCCCTGGTTATACAGTGCCGAACTGAGCAAGCGCGAAGGTGATCCTCCTGCTAGAGGGTCTCTTAAGGTTGCGAAACCAGAAAGTAGCGCACGCGCAGTGCTGGCCAATGAACTGCTGATTTGGCTTGCTTCTTGCGGTTCTTTTTAAAGGGGAGAACTGTCGTTGTGCAGGTTTGTGTACCCCTAACACAAGACTTTATTTTAATGGTTCTGTAACGATTAAGTTAATGTAAAACCCTTAAGTCCCATAAAATGCAAGGGTTCATGCATTGAGTCAGCCTATATTTATACATGCTCATCTCTGAACAGCACCATGTAATTGCTTAGGGTCTGGGTTACAGTGAGGAATAAAACAGATACTAACCGCCTTCATGAACCGTGCAGTATACCAAAGGAAGAATCTTAAATTTTCTGCAAATCCTTATTTGTGTCATGAAGAAGGAACTGGGTATAGACGGAGACCTCGTAGTCGGGACGTTGGGAAGTGGAAGATGTAACAACCCACGGGCTGTTTAGTTAGGGGCCTGATTGCCCGCCGCCAGAATTGTAACTCTGAATACCAGAGTTCGGTGAAAAGAAAAAGAATTGTTTATTTACACATAGTTCTGCCTCCCCCTCCCAGACCTGGCCAGTCTTAGGAAAGTCAGAAACACCGTTTCCCTACTTCCTAGGCACAGGTCAGCCTTACCAGTAGCTGCCAATCACTCAGTTCTGATTGGGGAGGTCCTTTCTGTGCTGTGGTGCCCTCCACCTCTCAATACGGGACCGCCTGGATTCTCAGCCTCCTTGCAAACTGTCTTCTTCCTGTAAACTGCGTGGATCTCCTCTCCTCCTCAAAACCGCCTGGTGAGAGCTTCTTCTTAAAGCAGCCTGGAGACCCCTTCTCTAAGCCACATGGAGGGAGCCCACAAGAGCCAGAGAGTGAGGGCGTGGGGGCCAGAGAGAGCCTGAGAGAGAGAGCCTCCTAGAGCCAGAGCCAGCCCAAAATCTCCGCAGCTCCTCCCTTCCTCCCTGTCTCCTCTCTCCCCCTGCGTCCTTCCCGCAGTGGGTGTTGCAAACCGTCCTGACCATTCACAGAACCCTAGGTAGGCTCTATCTGCTTCTTCTGTACCAGCCCACAGTCCAAGATCCCTCCTGTCTTCCTGAGTCTTGGAAGTAAAGTGGATCTTTGCAACAATGTATCTAGCCACTAGCTCCAGGCATGCAAGGGCATCCTGAAAGCTGCTTCCTGCTCCCTATCTCCCAGTCTGCAAACTCTGGGGTTTGTTTTTGGACTCCCCTGTTTCTGTAACAAAGAGAAGGCCTTTCCTGAGTAATATTAAGAGCCGGGATGTGAAAGCTGAGCTCTGGGAAGTGGCAGCTGAGAGGATAGCGGAAAAGAAGGAAAGCCCATGCGCTGAACACTTCGGGAGGCTGCTGCATTTTAAAAAGATCACCCAGGCATACTGAGTACTAGAGCAAATGCTCACATGTAATTTGTGTTCCTTTGAGGTTTTTTTTTTTTTTTTTTAAAGAACAAAACCAGTAAAAAATGGTGACTGATACCTTATGGAGTTGTGGTAGAGGAAGTTGCCAAGTTGATTCCTCTGGTTTGGGGCTTCCAAGGTTAGATGGACTGGACTGGGAAGCCATATACTAAGACAGGGCAGATGGAGGAAGGTTATATAAGGGCTTTGTTTTGGTTTGGTTTTGTCATGTTACCCATCTCAATACCAAGCTTTTATTCTCTCATTGGTGTTAACTAGTCTCTCCACCTCCACTCTGGTCCTCCTCCAGTTAATCAATTATCTGCAACACAGCCAGAACCTTTGCAAAACATATCTTAATCATTCCCCTCCCCTTCTCTAAAATCTTCCATAGCTTTTAGGCTATTACCCCCAATGCTTAAGATAATATGATACAATGATCTAGCCCCTGCCTCTTGCTCCAGCTCCCTCTCTGGCCCCTCTCTTCCTAACTGTGCTTCAGTCCCTCTGCCTTTTACATTATCAGGTGCACTGTGAGCACTTGCTGTTCCCTGTGCTTAGAACAGTTTTGCATTTCCCTCCCCTCTCCTTTTGTCTAATTCTTAATCTTCCACATTTTAGTGCAAAAGTCACTTCTTCAAGAGAGCTCTCTTTCATCCTCTGTCTTATTTAGGGTAACACTATTACTGTAAAAAAGGGTCCCCTCTCTGCCCCAGATTTCATGGCTTTACAAAATGGCCCCACCAATTACTGCCTGTACGGCAATGAGGAAATAAGTTAGCTTCAGGTTTCTCATCTGAGGTTTGTTGTGAAGACTCATGAATTAATATATGTAGAAGCATTTGGAATGGTGCACGGCAATTTGTAAGCAATCTAAGTTTATTACTATTTCCATCGTCATTGTTACCATTATCCTCCTCTATAAGTATGTTCTTAGAGAATGGGCTCCCAGAACTAGACCAAATGTTCGTAGCCGAAGAAGATAGTGAGAGTGTCATCTTTTGATGTGCACACCTGTACTTTTAATCAAGCCCAATTGCGCATTAGTTTTTTAACTGCCTGTTTTGTATTTTCTGAAAAGATGGAGTAATAACTTACTTTTCTGTCATAGTTTCTGTGTGTAAACACTTTTTAAAGTAAAGAAATACTCATAGAAAGAGACATTTAAGCACATACATTCTTCAGTGTCAGCACCAAATACCCTTAAGTCCTGGGCCCTTCAAAGGTTTTAACAATAACCAATACAACTCACTTTAACCCTTCTTACGTTGCTGAAACAAGTGGCCAAGAAAGTGGGCGGTCTTGTGTTCCACTCACTCTGGGTCACTCTTTTGGCTTGGGGTGGGGTAGAAGATCAGAATAGACACTTCTCCGAAGAGGAACTACAGATGGCCAATAGACATAGCAAAAATTGCTCAACATTGCTCATCATCAGAGAAATGTAAATCAAAACTATAATGAGATACCATGCCACACCTGTCAGGAAAGCCATCATCAATAAGTCAACAAACAAGTGTTGGCAAGGATGTGGAGAAACGGGAACTGTTGGGCACTGTTGGTGGGAATGCAGACCGGTGCAGCCACTGTGGAAAGCAGTATGGAGTTTCTTCAAAAAATTAAAAATAGAACTGCATTTTAAAAGTAAAGATTTTATTTCATTTGTTAGAGAGGGGAAGGGAGGGAGAGAGGGAGGGAGATAAACATCAATCATTTACCTCTCACACACCCCAAATTGGGGACCTGGCCTGCAACCCAGGTATGTGCCCTGACTGGGAATCAAATCTGTAAGCTTTTGGTTTGCAGGCCAGCACTCAATCCATGGAGCCACACCAGCCAGGGCTGGAACTGCATTTTGACCCAGTGATCTTACTTCTGGGAATGTATCTGAAGACACCTGAAACACCAATTTGAAAGAATATATGCACCTCTGTGTTCACTGCAGTGTTATTTACAATAGCCAAGATCTGGAAACAGCCCAAGTGCCCATCGGTAGATAAATGGATAGAAAAAGCCATGGTCCATTTATACAATGGAATACTACATGGTCATAAAAAAGAAGGACGTCTTACCTTTTGTGACAGCATGGATGGACCTGGAAAGTATTATGCTAAGTGAAATAAGTCAGACAGAAAAAGACATACCAGACAACATCCCTTGTATGTGGAATCTGAAGAAGAAAATAAATCAACACACAAAATAGAAACAGATTTATAGATACAGAGAACAAAATTTGGAGGTCAGAGGGGAGGGGCGTCAGAGGACGGGGTCAAAAAAAGGTAATGGGACTAAGTACTAATTGGTAGGTAAAAAATAGGCATGGGGATGCAAGGTAAAGCATAGGGAACATAGTTAACGATACTGGAATAACTGTCAATGGTGGCTGGTGGTCACTTGACATCATAGGGCACACTTTGTAACGTATATGAATGTCTATCACTGTGCTGAGCATCCGAAACTAATACACAAAAAAAGTGTAGAATGCAAACTGTAATAAAAAAATAAACTAAAAATACTGTAAGGGAAAGGTAGAAGCTGTAGAGTTATAGATGAGGGCAAACACACAGAGATAAGGGAAACTTTTACAGTAGGCGCTTCAAAGACATAGCATGGGCTCAGGAGCTGACTTGCAGTGAATGGGTGTCATGTATAGTCCTGTGTACGTAGCTAGATGCTCAGCCGAGTTAACGTGCTTTGCATCATCTTGATGGGGGCAAAAACCTGCTGTGCTGGGGGAAGACTTAACTAGTGTGACTTCCATATTGTTTCGAAATCATTCCCCTATCAGCTAATTGTATGTGAGGCTTTAACATTATTATAGAAACACACTAACAAAACACTAAAGTTAAGGTTTTATCATCAGTGAGGTCTGATATATTCAGGGTAACGGGGCAAAGAGTGACATTTTTTTCAGTTTTAATGGGCTTACAACCCATCTTGGGATCTTAATATACAGATTTGCAGTCAGTAGTTTCAGGTGGGGCCTAAGATGGCAGTGGTGTGCGCGCGTGTGTGTGTAGCAAGCTTCCAGGTGTGTGTGTGTGTGTGTGTGTGTGTGTATGTGTAGCAAGCTTCCGTGTGTATGTATCTGTGTAGCAAGCTTCCAGGTGTGTGTGTGTGTGACAAGCTTCCAGGTGTATGTGTGTAGCAAGCTTCCGTGTGTGTGTGTGTGTGTGTGTGTGTGTGTAGCAAGCTTCCAGGTAATTGTGAGGCTGCTGATACATGGACCACATCAAGGGTCAAGGATTCGGTAGAGAATTAACTTCGGAACAAGGTACACCTGGGTTTGCATCATGATTCTTTCATTTTGTGGTTGTGAGACTAAGGTGCTCACTTTCTCTGAAGCTCAGTTTTCTCATCTGTAAAATCAGGCTAATTATATCTACACCCTCATATCTGTGGTGTTCATCATATGAGGCAACATATTTGAAGCATCTAGCACAGTGTGTGGCCCACTGTGCTCAGTAAGTTATAATTAACAGTTTAATATTATTTAAATTACTATTAGTATTTGGATATCTAGTAACATACTTATTTTTCTCAACATACTTACTGTTCTTTTTTCCTGAGATCTGCTGATTGTATTCTTCACTATTGATCTTTATTTTCTATTGAGTTCCATAACTAAAACTGAGAGTTGCTTCCCAACATTCCCCTCCCCCCTTTTTTTTTCCAGTTTGCAACATGGCACACAGCAAGACTTACTGGGAGGATCACTCGGTAAGCTATATAAATGTCTAACCACTATGCTCTACTCCTGAAACTAATATTAAATGTCAACTGTAATCAAAAGTTAAAGAAAAAATTTAAACTTAAGTAAATTTTCAAGGTTTCAGAGAATGTTTTTCAAACAGCATTTACTCTAGACCATTTGGAATTTATAAAGTATATTTATATGGATCCATCCAATTCAACACATTACTCATGTTTTATTTAGCAGCAATCAAGTGGAAATAGTCTTTGTCATTCATTCATCTTGCTATTAGCACAAATCAGTGAGCTTTATCCACTATCCCACTATGCAAAGAAGAACTGGAGTGAAACCTAATTGATATTTCAATCAAGATATGGTCTTTCATATTTTATTTTGCTTCCCTGCTGTCATTACTCACTTCTTTAGCACAGTGGTTCCCAACCTTCCTAATGCCACGACCCTTTAATACAGTTCCTCATGTTGTGGTGACCCCCAACCATAAAATTATTTTCGTTGCTACTTCATAACTGTAATTTTGCTACTGTTATGAATCGTAATGTACATATCTGATATGCAGGATGTATTTTCATTATTACAAATTGAGCATAATTAAAGCATAGTGATTAATCACAAAAACAATATGTAATTATATATATGTTTTCCAATGGTCTTAGGCGACCCCTGTGAAAGGGTCGTTCGACCCCCAAAGGGGTCACGACCCATAGGTTGAGAACCGCTGCTTTAGCACAGTGAGGCAGTGAGCATCACAGGCAGAGGAGGGTCATGGTGTCACCTGTTGAGGGTCTCAATGACAGTCTTTACCTTCTCGTCCTGAGGCGAACTCTGCCACCCTATGTGTCTGTCCAGTAGTCATCCATTCAACAAGCATCTCTCTGATAATTATCCTAAGATAGTACTATCTTCAATATTTTCAAAACTCTCCTTTCACCCCACATCCTCTTCCAATTACGGCAGCATTTTTCAGTTTCCCATACAGCAGAAATCCTTAAAAGAATTGCTTATGTTTTCCATCTCCAATTCCTCCCCTCCCATAACACTGGGGAACACAATTTTTGATGAGTTAGATCTGACACTTGTTTTTGACTAACTTTTGGCATCTGAATCCAAATATGACCCCAGCTTTTCCACTATCACAACAACTTTTTAAGGTACAGGATACCCTCCCTTTGTCCCCAAAATCATACAAAATGTACCTACAAAGGAAAATAAAGAAAAAAATTACCTGAATATACTCTTTATTTAGAGTTATTTTATTCATATAAAGGCTATATATTGTTACTGCAAGTCAAATTGTGTACAAGTAGTAAAGCTCTGATACCAAACATACATATTGAGGTATTTTATCTTTTCAAACGACAGGCTAGGAAATGCCAAAATGAGAGACTTGAAATAGTCTCCTTCAGTTGGCAAAGCTTTAACAAATAGCTTCATGAGACCCAGTTTTATGTGCAGAGGTGGGAATATAATGTTCTTTCTGTCAACAAGTGGCTCGTGTGGAATGTTTGGATCACCAGGTTTGAGGTCAGATCTTGGAGGCCAATGTGACTCCACCCAATGCTTCTCATGAGCTCTGCTGTCCCACATACGCAGAAAACGGGGATACTTGGTGTATCTGCGGTGCTGACCAAGAAGGAAGCAGACCATTTTAAGGTCAACACGGATGATCCAGTTGTGCTTGTGATATTGCAACAGATCAATGACTCCCTTTATGTCTTCATATTCTTCATGAAAACAAACTGAATGGCCAATTGGGACTGCACCAAATGAATTGCCATTGTGGAGGGGGACATACTTCAAGCTCCACTTTGAGCTATCGATGAACAGTTGCCATTCAGTTGCGTTCTAGATCGGAGTTCCCAATTCCTCCATTAAACCGTGTAAGTCATGGCAATACACAAAGCCACTGTCACTTGGAAAGTACTGCAGAAGTGCACTTTCTCTTGATCGAAACTAGGATACCTTCACTCCTTTTTCAAGCAATTTTTTCTCATGCAGTCTTGACGCTAGGAGTTCTGAAGCCTTTTTGGATAGTCCCAAATCTTGTGCCAAATCATTCAACTCATGCTGATCAAATCCCTTATGAACTGACTCATCTTCAATTTCAAAATCTTCATCGTTGCTGTCACTTAGTTCTTCACCATACTCCTGTTTTTTGAAAGAGGGTAGTTCAATGAAAACTGGCACTGGGATTGCAGCTGAGTGAGGCACTGGGCGTATAGCTGATGGTAGACTAGGATACTCTATTTTACATTAATTTTTCCTGTTCTATCCTGATGTTTTCACTATACAAAAGTACTAGTCATTTGAATGATCTCTGGGCTCTCACCAAACCATAGGTATACCAAATGGCAATTGATCACGTATTCCCTTTGTCCACATCCATAAACTCGATACATTGTTGCACAGCTTGTGAGGGGCCCAGGACTTATCTTGATCAACAAGTTTTACTTTAAAATATGCAAAATAGGCTTGCCTGACAAATGCGGTGATGTTTGTCTTTTGACTGGGAATGGTGAAACTGCCACAGATAGAACAAAACAAATCAGGGTTGTTTAGGCACTTATGACAAGAAATAGCAGAGACAGACATGATCTGAAGGAAAGGAAATAAGTACGTATGTAAATAAAAAAATAAATTTTGCTAACTCCTGTACACAGACAAGAACTCGGAGTATACATCAGAATACGATTCACTATATAGAGCGGCACAAAACCTCTCACCACACTGTCTCGTGTGTAACTGAATAGCCTAGACAAGTACAAACCTATCACTGGTCTCCAAGGTCGTCCCCTACCCCTCTCTACTGGGAGGTTTGCCCTCAGGCAATAAGAGAGCACTAGTGCTTCACTTGACCCAGTCCTGATCCAGCCTAGAGTGGTTGCATTAAGGTAAGCTGTACAGAAAAACCTTGACGTGATAGAGGAAAACTAACTGCAATTTTGAAATCAGCATGCCTATTTAAGTCTAAAACAGCTGAAAAATCGAATGCAACAGGAATTATGTTAAAAATTGTTCTCCTGTGTAATCAATCATTTTTTCTGTGGTAAAATATATGTAATACAAAATTCACCATTTAACTCATTTTAGTGTACAATTCAGTAGTTTAGTATATTCACAATATTGTGCAATTATCACTACTGACTCTAAGACGTTGTCATTGTCCAAAAAGGGAACCCCATACCTGTTCAATAGTCACTCCCTATTCCCTCCTTCCTCCAGCCCCTGAAAACTACTAATTATGGATTTTCCTATTTTGGATATTTTATGTAAATGTAATTATACAATATGTGACCTTTCTGCCTGATTCTTTAAAAAAATGTTTTTTAAATTGAATTTTTGGGGAAAGAGGTAGAGAGGGAGGGAAGGAAAGAGGGGTGGAGAGGGAGAAAGGGAGGGAGGAGGGAGGGAGAGGTAGGGAGGGAGGAAGACAGAGAGACACAAAGAAACATTGATTTGTTGTTCCACTTATTTGTGCATTCATTTATTGCTTCTTGTATGTACCCTGATCAGAGATCAAACCTGCAACCTTGGCCTATCCAGACAATGCTCTAACCAACTGAGCTACTCAGGAAGGGCCTCTAATTCTTTAACTTAGCATAATGTGTTTTAGCTTCACCTACAGTAGACTGTGTATCTGTACTTCACTCCTTTCTATGGCTGAATAATATTCCACTATATGGCTCTCCCACATTTTGCTCATCTGTTCATCAGCTGATGAACATTTGGGTTGCTTCTACCTTTCGGCAATTTGAATAGTGTTGCTATGAACATTTGCGTACACACATTTGTTTGAACACCTGTTTTCAATTCTTTTGGGTTTATACCTAAGAGTGGATTGATTTGCTGAATCATATATTAATTATTGAGGAACAGCCAAACTCTTTCCCCAGTGTCTGCAGCATTTTACATTCCTCAGGGTTCCAGTTTCTCTGAATCCTCCCCACCACTAGTTTCTTTTCTATTTTTTTCTTTATAAATTCTACCCATTGCAGGAGGTGTGAAGTGGTATCCCATGTGACTTTAATGTGCTATCAACTATCTTTTAATATGCTTGGTGGCCATTTATCTTCTTTGGAGAATATCTATTCAAATATTTTGTTCATTTTTAATTGGCTTGTTTGTCTTTTGTTGTTGAATTGTATGTATTCTTAATGTATTTTAGATGTTATGCCCTTATCAAATGTATCATTTGCAAATACTGTATTTTTTCTACTAGGGGTCATTCTTGACAAAGGATAGCACAGAACCTAAAAATCTCAAATGTTCTGACATTTAATTGTGTGAGTTGAAAGAAGTGTAGTTTTTTTTTTTTAAAGGTAGTTGGCTTATAGGCTCATTATTAGTAGAAGTAAAAATTATTTCAAATCCTTGAGTTGCAGGCAACAGCAGAGGCCATTTCTAATACACAAATACTTCACCAAACATTGAAGTATTTAAGTGTGCAATTTAGTTCTCAGACTGATATTCAAAATATTTTCTCAGAAACACAATTTAAATAAATTTTAATTGGTTTAAGAAAGTCCACCACAACACAAATTCAATAATTGAGTTTTTTCTGATTCCTGGGCCTTTGCAAAATAATATACTCTGTATTGATTAAATTTAATGTACTGGATTATCAGGCTTAGAAATTTGGCCTTAAGTGCCTGAAACTACAACTGGTAGGATGATTTATTTTAGAAGTCAGTAGACTCTTGACATTTGTGTAAAACAAAGCTACCCCATACAGAATTCCTAGGAGTGGCCTGCGGAAGATGTGCCAGTCAGGGTCTCGTCAGGAGAGACAGAAACCACTCAGTAATTTGGGAGCAATATTTCAATATAAAGAATTAGTATCTAATACTGAAATAACAGGAGTTGATTGCCAAGGGATCAATTATTAATAGTTAACTAATAATGGGATTACAACTTAGCAATAAAGAGAACTCTACAGAATTCAGGAATAGCAGATCTAGAAAACAGCTTTTACACCTACAGCTGAGGCTAATAGCCATGGAAGGAAAGGGCTTGGAAAAAGGACAAAACTGACATCCAGACCCTCTTAGAGAGGGTGTGGCTGTGGCCTATTTAATGACAGAGAAATCTGCTGAAGTACCACCACTCAGGGCTGGCTGGAAACCACCTGTTGGGGCCCCCGTGAAACTAGCTGGGAATCAGCCCGCTGAGACGTTGGTGAAACTCACTGGGAAGCCACCCTCTGAGGTGCTAGTGAGACTCTGCAGTGGTGCAGTGGTGCTGGCAAGACTTGCTGGAGCATGAACGCCAGGGGTGCTCCACATGCTGCTTGCTGTCAAGAGCTTCAGGAGCAAAAAACACGCAAGAACCAGGAAGAGCAGCCCCTTCCTCTAGCAATGTCCCTTCCGCGCCCCCTACTGACAATGCGTAACATTGCACCAGCTGACAAATAACTTTTTTAGTGCTGCTCCTGTATCACAAAGCAAGACCAAGAAAGGTGGATTTGGAGCTGAGACACAATACATTGTTAACTGGAACAGATAGTTATTTGTAACCATTTGAGGGAAGAATCCAGGAAAAAGATGGTTGATGAGGAATCGTTTCAGTAATGCACGATAGTAGTGTGATTAATTTGAGAACAAAAGCTTAGTAATGGCTGAACAAGGACATCCGTAATAATTAAGAATAGATATGTTGAGGGTTATTTGAATTTGTGAGCCAGAACGTTCCCTATATAGGAAATTCTCTCTTGGAGCAGACCCAAAGATAATGCCCACAGCAGGAGCTATACAATTAAGTCTGAGTCAATGTCACATCTTCTAGATAAAGTGTTCTATTAATCGAAGAATTGCAGGTATCAGCAAACAGGTAATTCTGTTTGTTTGTTTTGTCTTGGAGTGCTGTGGTGAAGGGGACTTGAAATCAGACCGGGCCTGTTTTTGAAGACCCAGAGAAAAGATAGATTTTTCCTTTTAGGGGTATATTAACTAAGGTATTTTTTTGTTTGTTTGTTTTTGTTTTCTGCACATAATAAATGGCCTTTTTCTGTAATAAATTACAGTGGCTTCAGGAGTGAAGAATAAATCATTTATTTATCTCACATAACAAATTATATGGAGGAAGCAGCTCCCTATAGCTTCGAAGACCCACATCTTTTACATCTTTCTGCTCTATCATCCTTAGAACGCTGGCTGTTGCCTCATGGTTGGAACAAGCTGCTTGTTGCTCTGGGCCTCCTTTCACCATTTAAGACAAGAAGAAGGAAGAAAGGTGCCATGTGCCCCTGGGCTCAGCAGACACCGATGGTATCCAACAGTTCGACAAATATTCGTTGAACCGTCACGTGTGGGGCAGTGTGTCAGGCTGTGGAATTTAATGATTAACCAAAAACTGTACATTTCAGGTGCTTTAGTAAATCCTGCAAATCCAAATAGGAGGCTTCTCCTTCCCAAGGTTTCCTTTTTCATTCTATGCATACCTGGCTCTGCACAGAGCAGGCGCTTTCTCACACCCCTGCCCACTCGCAGCAATTGCTCTGGCCCGAGTCTTCCTGGTACATTCTGTGAATCACCTAGTGTTATATATGTACTTTATATTTAGGGAAACATCTTATGTAATGGTGTTTTTTGACAGAATTTGCGACTATAAAATCCTTTTAAAAATAGAATTTCTATTGATGGTAGCAAAGATTTTATTTACCCTCTCTCCTCTTCTCTCTTCTTTCTCTTAAACCAATAAACTATTATATTAAATAATATGAAACTGACAATTTTAGGTTAATTCTCTTTGTTGTCAGGATCTGATTTCCATTTGAGCAGCAGTCAATTTACTGTTGACTTTGATGGCCAAGAGAGAGCTTCTCTTTTCTTTTAATAGCTATGACAATTTCTCATTCTCTAACTTGCATCTTTAGAAGGAATGGCTGCTTTTGTAGTTTTTTTGGACCAATTCTTTATAATTCATGGACTAACTCTTGAAATATATTTAAAAACATACTGTGTTAAAAGTGCAATATAATTAACTTATACGTTATTTGATAAACTTGTGTTACTAACTTTCAAATATCCCTGAAAGAATGTGTTGGCCCTCTTCATCCTTGGATCTCACCTACTTTCTTTGCTTTACATATCATGGAAACTTCTCCTTCAAGAATGGTCTCTTCAGAGAAGTAGCCTATCCTTGGCTTGTCTGTATAATGTGATATAAATAATGGAAAGGGTTTCCCCATAATGTTTTTCTGAGGTGGCTTTCTCTTCAAAACAAATGTTTTAAGATTCAAAAGCAAACTCCACAGATATACAAAAAATAACTAGATGCAGAACGAGTTTAGTCACAAAATACTCATGGGTTGTAAAGTAGAGCATAGGGAATATAATCAATAATATTGTTAAAACTAAGTACGATGCCAGGTGGGTACTGGAAATATTGGGGAGTGGGCACTGGAAAGTATGTGATTGTGTAACCACTATGCTTACACCTGAAACTAATATAAAATAATATGACTGTCAAGTGCACTTGTAAAATAAAATTTAAACATTTGCAAAAGCAGTGAGAATACCATGTAAACCCCTTGTACCCAACACCCAGCCCCCCCAAACAAAACTAAAAAAGAAAAAAGAAAAAAAAAGTTTAGCTGATTCAACATAATGTGCAAAAGACAGGAAGCAACAGCCAGATCTTTGGTCTCCGATTGTCCCAAATCACACAGGCCATCAGCTGAGTCATCACAAAAGAAAAACAAACCATTTTTAGTTGAAAGAGGATCTGAATCCATAACATGCACTGCAAACCCACAATGGATGTTTTATAACCAGCTGATTTTTGTGATTTAATTTGAGTTTCCCAGTACAACATATCTTGAAAACTCCACAAAAATATCATACAGGATACACCAGGCAAAATGCTCAAATCTTGAGATGCAAGATCCTCCTCGCCTCTCAGGAGCTGTCTGAACAGGCATCGACAGCAGGAGCGAACTATTCCAGGTGGAGGGCTGGGCTGGAAAGAATATATTTATTCATCAGTTCCAGAAACCCATGTTTGTGAGGGCTTCGGAGAAGGACTTTCTGGGGCTGGGTAGGTTTCTCTGAGCCTTTGGAAGAGGAACCTAGAATTCTTCTTTTGTTTGCGGGGTCATGGAAATGTGGGTTTGACCCATTGCTGTCATTTAGTGCTCCTGTTAGATGCTCAGTTCTCCTGTTGTAAAATGAGGATATAACATTGGTATAAATAGAAATAGTATAGTCATCATCATCGGCAGCCATCCGTCTCGAGAGACGATGGTGTAGCTTCTTAAGAGTCTATCTGCACCGCCGAGAATGGCTGTGCAGTCCGACTCGGGAGTGACATGGTATCTGTCTCCTCCCGTGTTGAATCGACATCTTGTGATGACGCTGAAGCTACAGAGCCTGGGCAGGGTAATATGGAGGGTCTGCTGTTGCCCATGCAGCAGACCCCCCCTCTCTTCGCAGCTGAAGGGTCCAAGGGAAAGACGGAGTCGATACAGCTTGGGTTCAGGTGCGCCGCAGGAGTTGCCGGTGTTGACTACAACGTCAAACCGCCTTAGGGACTCCGGCTCCGGATTTTCTGTCGGGGTTTACTCCCTTAGCCTTTCCCCTGAAGAGGTATGCCGCAAGGCAGCGGAGGTTTTTTGGAATCAGAGTTTTCCTTCTCTGGAAATAGTATAGTATACATATAATATTAGTCTGGGCTCTGTTTCAGATAATAGGGAACATTTGGATAATCTAAGATGAATGAGACAGATTGTAGAGAGCTGCCTGCTCTAGCTGTGTCTCCAGGGGTGATTCCCAGGATATCAACTGAGAATCACCCTCTAAAGAAAGGGCTACCTCTGCACCTGTCCGGATGCTGGGGCACGGGGAAGGCCTTGCTGGCGCACTAGCTTCCACGATCATACTGCCTTAGCCACGGACTGGAGTTAGAAGCTGCCGTGCCACTGGCAGTAGAACTCCAAAGCGAGACAACACCTACTAAATCCACTTGTGCAAAATGCACGTTACCTGTCCCAGCATCACTGCCCGTCATCCCTTTTGTTTACTGATTCCTTGCTACATGAAGCGAGTAAAATATGTAACACATTAGAAGGGGATAGTGCAATGGAGAGAACACGTGCAGGGAACGGGAGCAGCGAGTACCGAGGCGGGGAGGAAAGGCTTCCCGAGAAAGCGATATCCATGGGGAGATTCAAAGGAAGTGAGTGGAGGAGCCACGTGGGCCTTTAAGGAAGGAGCGTCCAGGAAAGGGAACAGGGAGTGCAAAGGGTCTGAGGCAGGAGCTACCCCTGGATCTTTGAAGGAACAGCAAGAAGTGTGTGTGGCTGGAGTGGAGTGAGGGGATGAGACCTCTGTCAGAGAGACTCACGCTCCAAAGCAGGGATTTCTTCAGCGATTTCTTAAGTTATTCATTTTAAGTCATTCATTGTCTGATGTGCTACATTGTGTATCTTGAACTAGGATATTTGAAGATTTGGATAGAAGGCAAACTAATACAGGCTTCTGGAAACGAAAGAACAGCTTTAGTACTACCAATATACTTGAAGCTACTTGCTTTTAAATAATATTCTGTGCTAGTAAAGATGTCCTATCTAGTTTGGTATTTGTTTTGTTTCGTTTTCCTTTTTTTTAGAATTTATCATAAAAAATTTAAAAATACATCTCTGTCTTTGATATAACATTTTTGTGTGAAGAATTAATGAGTTATGTGATTGAATTCCACCTTTTGGAGGATTCTTACAACAGACCTCATCTTTATTATAGTGCAGAGATTACATCTGAAGAAAATCTGAGTATATGAGTAAATTGTCAGATACATCACTGAAACATATCTTAAGGGTAGAGGATAACAAATGGGCTGGTTTGACATATCACTTATTTTTAATAAAAGATAAAAGTGAGAAAATAAGCTCATTTCTGTAGGGAACAGCAACTTACATGTATCTTCTTTTAACAAAATACCTCATCCTCACAAGTAATACACATATTCTAAGAATGCTAGTTTCTGTCTGATACAAAAGTGACCTCATTGCAAAACGCATTGCTTTGTCATTATAAACCAACCTATAAGTCTAGGAATTAAAAGGAACGCATAGGAGTTGAGCTGAAGAGAAAACTATACAGAAGACATCTAGGAGAGAGAAAGCAGAGAGCAGAGAGCAGGGTTTCTCAACCTAGGCACTACTGCCATTTTGGGTTGGATGATTCTTTGCTGTAAGGTGGTGGCTGTCTTCCTCACCCCATCACGCCTGTTCCCACCCTCATGGCTTGCTGTACATGGCCAGGAATAACAATCTTCAAAGGTCACTTTCAAGCTAAGGAAATGTAACACTGATTCATTTTTTAGTTTTTATTTATTTTTTTGCTTGCTTGGTTCAAACGCAAGTGAATTAATTTACATGTGATCTTGTATTTTTCTCTCACTACTACTTACTGCTACTAGAAGCAATTGATATTTATACAGTGCTCTGCCAGCCAGTGTTCTAAGCACTTTTTTGTATTTTAAGACTTTATTTTTTTAGAGCAGTTTTAGGTTCATAGAAAAATTGAGAGGAAGCTACAGAGTTCCCATATACCTTCTGTTCCCACACATATATAGCCTGCCCCATTATCAACAGGCCCCGCTAGAGTGATACATTTGTTACAATAGATGAACCTACATCAACAGCATCATTACCCAGAGTCAGTATTTACATTATGGTTCATGCTTGGTGCTGCACATTTTATGGGTTTGGACAAGTGGATAATGACATGTGTCCATCATTACGGTATCATACAGAGTAGTGTCACTGCCCTAAAAATCCTCTGCACTCTGCCTGTTCAGCCCTCCCTCCTTTTAACCTCTATCAACCACTGACCTTTTTCCCCTATGTTTTCTAATTTTTCAATTAAAGTTGACATACAATACTGTATTATTTGCAGGTGTACAACATAGTGATTAGACATTTGTATAACTTACAAAGTGAATACTCTGATAAGTCCAGTAACCATCTGACACCATACACAGTTATTGCAACATTACTGACTATATTCTTATGCTATACGTTACATCCCCGTGACTGTTTTTATAAATGGCAATTTGCATATCTTGATCTCTTCCCCTTTTTCACCCATCCTTACAACCCTCCTCCTACTTGGTAATCATCGGGCTCATAGATACTGAGAACAATCCATCAATCTTTTTATTGTCTCCATATCTTAGTCTTTTCCAGAATGTAATATATTTTGAATCATACTGTATGTAGCCTCTCCATATTGGCTTCTTGCACTTAGTGATATACTTTTAAATTTCTTCCATATCCTTTCATGGCTTGATAGCTCATTTCTTCTTAGCACTGAATAATATTCCATTGTCTGGATGTACAACAGTTTATCCATTTATCTACTGAAGAAAATCCTGGTTGCTTCTGAGTTCTGGCAATTTACAAGTAAAGCTGCTGTAAATATCCACGTGTAGGTTTCTTGTGTGTGCACATAAATTTCCAGCTCCTTTGTACAAATACTAAGGAGTGCAATTGCTGAATTGTATGGTAACATGTCTTATAAGAAACCATCAAATTAACTTCCAAAGTGGCTGTACCATTTTATATTCCTACCAGCAATGAATGTGAGTACCTGTTGCTCCACATCCTTGTCAGCATTTAGTGTCAGTTATTTGGATTTTGGCCGTTATAATAGGTGTGTAGTGGTATCTCACTGTTGCTTAATTTGCATTTCTCTGATGACATGATGTGGAGCATCTTTTCAGATGCCTATTTTCCATCTGTGTATCTTCTTTGGTAAGCGCTGTGTTTAGCTGTTTGGCCCATTTTTTTATTTGGGTTGTTTTAAGAATTCTTTGTATATTTTGGATAATAGTCCTTTATAAGAAATACCATTTGAAAATATTTTAGTCTGTGATTTGCCTGTTTATTTTCTTGATGTCTTTTACTGAACAGAAAATTTTAATTTTAATGAAGTCCAGCTTATCAATTATTTTTTTTCATAGATTATGCCTTTTGTGTTGTATCTAAAAAGCCATCACCAAACTCAAAGTCATCTAGATTTCCTCCTATCATCTAAGAGCCTTATAGCTTTCTGTTTTATATTTAGGTTCCATTTTTAGTTTAGTTTTTGTGAAGACTGTAAATTCTGTGTCTAGATTCATATATATATATATATATATATATATATATTGCAACTGAATGTCCAATTCTAGTGCCATTTGTTGAAAATCTAAACACTTTTTATTTAACTTATTTAATCCTATGAAACTTTATACATTAAGTATCACCATGATCTTCATTTTACAGACAAGGAAAATGACAGCAAAGAGTATTAGTAACTTTTCCAAGATCACTAGGAAAGTGTATTTGTACGCTGAAGTCTAACTTCATAGATTGTACTTCTAACCCCGGGCAAATGTTGGTAATTCTTGCCTATAATAATAATAATGATGATGTTGACAATCACTTCTATTTCTTGAGCATTTGCTGTATGAAAGGCACTTTGACAGATGGCAAGGGAAACTAGACATTGCATCATTTAGTTTCTAGAGCAACAAAATATTATATGTATATATTATTTATATTAATATATAATGTTATTTACTCTAACATAGGTAATATTTTTATAACATTTCACAGATGGAGAAACTGAGACTTGGGGAGATTTAAGTATCTGCTAGTAAGTGGCAGACTCATTCTTTGAACTGAGGTCTGACTCCATAACCTATGGGCTCAACTGTCAACTTGTACTTACTTAGCCTTTAGAAATCTGGTTTTGCCTGTGGTTTCTGCTGCAACCTGCAAGTCTTTCCTAGTACTAGCAAGATCCGTTGGGAATAAAACAACTATTTGAAGCCCAATGATGGGATCAAAACATAATAACTTTTAAAATTGTGCAATTTCAGAATTTCTAGTGTGGCTTACAACTCCTTCCAGATTGCATTTATTACTCTTATGCACTGTTCCAAATACAGACATAGAGAAGTAGTCTATTTTATGAAAAATGGGATAGCTGGACGAGCCTTTTGGTTTCTAATGGGGAAGGAGAGGATGCCAGCAATAACTTCTCATGTTTCCATTAAGATATACTATTGGTACTTGCATGCACATAGCTGAATCCATCACTTTATAGCAAATTATAGTCAGTTTCTTCATCCCAGAAGTGAAAAGTTGCCAAGCAGGAAAGCAAATTGACTTTCCTGCAATTTTCTTAGTCCATTTATGTTGAGGAGCCTTCTGCTATCTGAGGTTTGCTGAATGTAGCTGAGAGGCAAATGAATCCTTCACTATAGAAAGCATGAAACATCTGGGAGTTAGTCCTTATCAGTTAAATTAGTAGTTCATGGAGCTCCAGTTCTGCAGAGTTTGTCTGAAGTTCAGGGTAGAATGAAAGTCCTTTTCCCTGATGAAAAAAACCCTTCCTGCTATGCTGAGATTGGTTTTGCCAAAGTTTGCAGTTGGCCCAGTAGTTCATTAGGTGATCCTAATTTTATTTTACTTTAAGAAGATGTCTCTATGGAATTAAGTCGGTATTTTTAACAGAGGTAAGATGCAGATAAGAATTGATTATCATCTAATATCAGAGATTGTTGATTCAGTTATTAGACTGTCAGGCTGAAGTGACCTCAGATTAAGAGATACTTTTCAAGAGCATTCCTTATATGGTAAAAACAAACAAACAAAAACAAAAGCAAACTTTTTATACAAGTTCTCCCCTTATTAACATTTCCCCTTTTCGAATTTCAAACAAATGGTGAACATGAAATTCTCTTAAGGATTTTCTATAATAAATACTTTCTTCAATGTGTTCTGTGGAGAATTTATTTCAGTAAAAACTTGCAAGCTCAAACATGCAATATCAATAAACTGATGACACGGAGGAACCAAACACAGAGCAAAATGAGATCTTACTGAGTAGTCACCGCATTTGAAAATAGTTTGAGTTTGTATTAGTTTTCTTTCTTTCTTTTGCTGTGCCCTATTTTAACTAACACTAAGCTTATCATCAAAGCTCCTCAGATTTTTAAATTATCTTTATAACTACTACTGTTCAGGCACATCTTCCTGTATTTGTTTCTTACATTTATTCTTAATTTTTTTTTTGGTACAATTTTTGGTTCATCTTAGTTTATGTAAATATTTTTAAGTTTTGATTTAATGTTTCCAAACAGTTGCTGAGTGAGAGTCAGCTGGGAGGATAGATGACTGGTTCTCAGAACAAGTCTTAAACCCATTAAACATCATGAGAAAATTGCTTATGCATTTTATCAGGAGGACTAATTTCTTCCTAGAGGCAGTTTTAGAATCATATTACAAAATAGGGTTCTGTCTCATACCAGGTTTGGCCATTTTTTATTTTTGTAGAGATAACAGGATCTTGTTATCTGATTTTTAAAAAATGTGGTTCAGTGCAGTCTTGTTAATGAATCCACATTTAGCGCCTCATTCTTGGAGATCACAGGGATGTACTTATGAAAATATTACAGAGAGAGAATCTGTGTGTGTGAATGCTCCACCCTCTCTATCTATAGATTCAAGATCAGGACAACTGTACCCTCAAGCACTGTGATCACTAATGACAAGGCTGATGCTGCAGAGCATGTTGAAACAAAACAGGAAGAATGCAAGTGTTGATGTCATTACATTTCAAGCTAGTAAGGGCAGCTAAAAAATCTGAAGACCCAGAAGGCCTATAATATGTTGTTAAAATTGTGGGGAAATCCATTTTGCCTCAGCAGAACAATACCCCAGCAATGTATCCCGAACAACAGAAGAGGCAATTAATTGGAAGGGTTTCTAATACAACTGGGTTTTAATGCCATCAATCCGATTGGTTTTGGAAGCAGGTCCTCTTTTGGAATATGTATTATTTATTATTTTAAATATATATTTAATGCCATTTAAATCATTATTCACGCCCAAGTTTATGAGACCTTGATTTGTGCCAAGCTCGAGTTTGATGAAAGTGAGACTTTTCAGGAAGGTACACCCCAGGGGTTGACAAAAGATTGCTACATAAATTCACTTAGGGTAGGAATCATGCTTAATTTGTTTTTGCTCAGTAGGGTGTCAGAAATTTTTGTTGGATGAACTTGTTAGATAAAGGAGAAAATGTCTTCTGAAGTTCTTCTTAGCCTATAAGGCTAACCAATATATGATACTGTGTCAAGTCACAGTCCTCTGATGAATGAATGAATGAGTGACTGAATGGAATTATCTATTGATCACCATCTGAAAGCTGAGGAATATGAAGTCACAAAGGTGATTTCATTACTATCACCATATTTATCTTGCCTTTAGCAATCACTCAATACATGTTGCTGACTTACAGAGGACCTTCCTTATCCCTATTTGAGGTGCCATATCATTTCACATTTCCTTTTCTCTCTTTAACATATAATTTTAACTAACGTATTTTGCTTTTTCAAGAGACTTATTACTCCATTTTTTTCTATTTTTTACTGGCTTCACAAAAGCCATTAAAAAGACTAGAAGGAATATATCAATGGTAAAGTGAGATGACATGATTGTTTCATGATTTTTATATTTTTCTACTAGTATGTATTGCTTTTTAGATAAAACTGCAAATATTATACAGTGAAATTTTACCTAGTTTATTCTTAATTCCTGACTTTTCTTATACCCAGAGAAGAATAGTCACATTAATCTCGAAACTATGCCCACACTTAGACCACATTAGGTATAGTAGAACTGTCGAGTGGAATTCAAACAGCCAGAATAAGACCAAACTAGATTTTATGATTGTACAACATTCATTACAGAGCCTACATTTTTAAAGCCACATGATTAGTGTGCTTTATCCTAGGAAGAGCAAAATATATAAAATACTAGTTCTGTTTCCATGGAGCTTTTATGGCAAGTACATATATCGTTTTTAAAAATGGGCACTGATTCCCCTTTAACTGAACCTTGGTGGGTTAAGAGTTGTGAGGTAGACAAGCAAGGAGGGTTTGGTTCAGGTAAAGGGAAGGGAACCTGTACAGATGGGTACAGGTAGCCATGGGAGTCACGTGGTCAATTTCGATTTTGTGGTCCTCAAACTTCTGGCTTCACTTGAGCTGCTCATACTGACAGGAAGTGACTCTTTCAGATAAACTGTCAATTGTCAAAATGACTGAGACCCAACTGTGCAACAGAAGAGCTTCCTGCTTGCACCTCTGTTCTCAATTAATTAGAATCCCATTGACATAAAAAAAATATTGGGAGGGGAGGGAGACAATTATTTATGTGTAGGTTCTAGAGGCAGACTGCCTGGCTTTACACGTCTAGCTCCACCACCTAGTACATGTTCAAACATGAGCAGATTACTTGCCTTCTCTCTGCTTCAGTTTCCTCATCTGTACAATGGGGAGAATATAGTAACTACTTCAGAGGGTGTTTGTGAACACTGCCAGGTGCAGTGCAAGAGAGATCACTGTGCCCTTCCAACCCTTGTCTTCCACTAGTTTATGTCAGTCACTCTGTTTCTTAGTGGGTGCCAAGCCCAAGAGTGGAAAAATAAAAAGTGTTGCCAGTGGACTCTTAAAACCTCACTCACTTAAAGGACTGTCATGAGGGGCAGAAAAGATCTAACAGTTTGGCTTCCAAATTATATGTTTTTCTTTTTGGAAGTTGATATGTTAACTGATAAGAACATTGTGATTGGCTTGATACTTGCATTTCTTATTGCAAATTAACAGGTGGCTCCGTTGCTTTATCTAATCAGAAAGCAAAATTGTGGCTCACATTTAATGGAATTCGTTTGAAGGTCAAATAGATTTCCTCTAGCACAGTGTCTCGCTCTCTTTACATGAAGCTTATTAATTAAGTGTAAGCCTTTTTTCCAATGCCAACATTATAAATAGGTTCTATCATATATTTTGAACATTTCACCAGAATGGGAACATTTTGACTTAAATTGAAAAGCTAAAAGCCAAAGGTATTCTTCCAGGAGTTATTTTAATTATTGAGCACCTCTCAGTAGATATTTATGGTTCTTGGACTATGGAATCAAATTTTGTCTTGCTAAATAACTACTTGAGATTATGATATCTAGTAGAAATAATTTATTATACTAATTAAGGGACATTGTAGTGGCATGTTTAAAAGTAATAGGAATCAAACAGTATTATTAAGGATGGGGTGAATATATAAAATAATATTACTCATGAGTAACATTTATCTTGATTCATTTTCTAAAAATAACTCAATATATTTCATTTCTCTGATACTTTTATTACAATTCTCTATGAGTATCATTTAGCCTAGGTAGGATATTTCATTAATTAGGCATCAATTACATTATGTCAAGGCAGGAAATAATAATGTAAGTGTTAACAGATCTGAGAGTAAATGATAAAAATTAATCTAACCAAGATGTCAATCATAAAAATAAATTACACAGGTTGAAGAAAAATGTGAACGTCAAATAAAAAAGAGGAATTGCATTCTAAATTTAAAGCAAAGTGAATGGGTAGAGTTGAGTTTCACATAATGATTTCAGTTCACAACTATAATCAGACTTAACTTCAAACCAACAAATCTCAATTTAAATTCCTTCTTACCCTGAGCTGCAGCTAATATGTCTCCATTTCATGATGAGTACTGTCAAGAATGATAATGGAAGATGAGTTTGAATCACTATGAAGCTCCTCTTGGAATGGAATGCTATACCTGTGAAGAAAAAGAAGACAAACTAACTTATTGTGAATCAGATCTTTTCTCCCTTGATATTTTAAAATGGTTAATATTCGATGATGAAATTGATTTGATCTAGATTTCCCTGCCTGTGACTCCTGAACACATGTACCTGTTTGTAGATTTCCTGCCTTCTGGGCTGTTGGGTCTCACTCATCTCTCTATTCTCAGCATGAGCCTAGGTGCCTCACACATTGCAGATGGGCAATAAATGTCTGTTGAATTAAGAACTAATTATATGATAGAGGTATTTAGAGGCGTTTAGTCCCTAGTATGTTCTCCTTCCCCTCTCTTTTGTTTAAATAAATGTTTAAATTATTATTATGGGGAATGGAGATATACAGATTAAGCAATTCCTGCCTTTGTTTATGTTTGCTCCAACAACAAAGATAAACATGGCTTGAGCAGTTACTATATGCCTGGCATTGTGCCAAGAGTTCTGCCTCTATTGATGGCATTCAGCTCTTCCCAAAGCCTATAATAGAGTATTATTCACTTTAAAAAGGTAATTTCAGGTTTTAAAGCAGTTTTATGTTCACAGCAAATCAAGCGGAAAGGCCCCTTCCCCACAGACGCACAGCGTCCCCTACTATCAATAACCTGTACTGGCATAATATATATGTTACAAGTGATGAACCTACATCGACATATCATTACACATAGATATCCATACATTAACATACTCATTACTAGCTTTGTGATGCTGAAAAACTGTATGTCTTCCTAGTTATAAAATGCAAATAATAATCTTTCTCAGGGCAAAGAGCAAGATTTCTTTTCCCTCAGTCTCAGGGGCTCTAAAATCATGCTATTTGCAAGTCTTGGTGTGAGACTTTTCTAGAATAATCTTAGGAGCCAGGTGGGAGGGTTCCGGGATTGATTGCACTTGAATACTCCAGGGCTAGTGGGAAAGAACTGGGAATACAGGTTCCCAAAGTACATTCTTGAAACCAAGTAGAAAAGCTGACTCCACCAAACGAGAACAAAAGGAAGACTGATCTTCTCTCCCCGCCCCTCCCCCCCAAAAGTGAAGAAAAACATGAAAATCATTAAGTCACTGAATTAGTATTTTATTGAGAAAATATGAATGATCTATCATGTTATGTTCAAAGGTGGTATCTTGACCAGAAAGTACATTTCTGAAAATTTATTCTAAGGAATAAGGTAGATTTGGGTATAAAGACATGCCAATAATGCCAACATACTTGCAGTGTGCCAAGTGTTTTGCTACATGGTTAACATCTCAATCATCACAACCATGCTGATGTTGGTAATTATGATCCATCCTCATTTCATGAGGGAAAGTAAGGCTCAGAGAAGAAACTGGCCCCAAGTCATAAATTTATGAAATGTCTAGATCAATCAAAAATCTGATGATCCTCTGTTTTTTCCCCTAAATATTAGTCTTTTGAGTTCCACCTTCATGCGTGTGTCTGTGTGTCTTTCAAAGTAATTTTGTCCTAAGCAACAGTATCAAGGAACTCAGGTTTTGATATATATCTCCTCCAAACCAGTTTGAATGCACTCCACTCACAATTCTCTGAGAGAGCCTGGGTCTCTGCTTTATGTACAGTCACTAACATTTTGCTTTCTGTTGTAAGGCCAAACAAAACATCGTCTGTACGGCAAGTGAGGGGTCTAACAGGCTTCAGGGTTGGTGGTGGAGGGAGGGGCTAATGACCCAGGGGACTCTCAACCTCAAATACTTTACTGATGGCATTGGATTCCTGGGCTTGTCCTACACCTCCGGCATCTGAGAGCAATGACTCTTGTAACTTACTCCTTGTCAATCGCTCACAGGAAACATCGCTCAATACGCCAATGAAAATTATTCTTTTGAGGTATTCCAAGACTTTATATTTAATTACTTATTTTAAAATTTACTTAAAAAATTAATTGAATTTATTGGGGTGACATTGGTTAATAAAATTACGTAGGTTTCAGGTGTATAATTCTATAATACATCATTGGGTTCCCCACCCCAAGTCAAGTCTCTTCCATCATCATTTATCCCCCCTTTACTCTCTTCTACCTCCCCTTACAGCCCCCTTTCCCTCTGGTAATCACCATACTGTATCTATACTTTTTTTTTCTTCTTAATTCCTGCACTTTTCGCCCATGCCCCCCAAACCCCCCACCCCTCTAACAGTCTGTTTTCTGTATCTATCAATCTGTTTCTATTTTGTTAGTTTATTTTGTTCATTAAATGCCACATATAAGTGAAATCATATGGTACTTGTCTTTCTCTGACTGGCTTATTTCATTAATTTTTAATAGCACTTATGCTAATTAACACACCCTCTGGTGTAGATATCAATAAGCATATTTAAAGGATACATTAATCAACACTTAATCACCACTTATTACACAAATGAAAAATTATTTTTAATACTGCTTATGTTAATTAATAAACCCTCTAGTGTAGCTATCAATAAGAATACTTTAGTACCAAATAATCTACCCTTACAATGTTGACTCCTTTTAGAACATTTCAAGTGATAATTAATTGTCCCTAGGATGTGGATTAAAGATGATTTGCATTATGCTCCCAAGTGCAAGCCAACACACATATACACACACTCATGTGCACATGAACACTCCCCCAATGGCTTATATTGATGCAATTTAAAAGTAAATTATTACACAGACCACAGAACAGCCTCGGCAAATAGGAACAATCAGAATTTTATTCCAGTATAATAATAATAATAATAATAATAATAATAATAATAATAAAATTTATTTAAATGTTTACTAAAAATGGCTTGGTTCTAAAAACAATCTTGATATATTCTTGGATTTCTAAATTTTAGCACTTTGATGTTTGGGGCCGGAGAATTCTTTGTAGTGGGAGATTGTATTCGGCCTTGTAGGATATTTAGCAGCACCCTTGGCCTTTACTCATTAGATGCCAGTAGTACTCTGTTTCCCCAAGCTGTGCTGATCAAAAATGTCTCTAGACATTGCAAAATGTCCACAGGGTGTGAAATTGCACTTAGTTTAGCACCACGGGTCTGCAGGGTGAAATACTATACTATGAAGCTTAAAAATATGTTATAAGGAATTTTAATGACTAGAAAGATGATCATAATATTTTGAATGAATAAATCAGGATATAAAAGGTAAGTATGACCCTGATTTATGAAATATAAAAATGGCTATATGCAATGAAGTATAATAACAGCGAAACTCTTTGAGGTTCTTACTCTGTATCAAACATTAAGCTTTCACATGTTTTATCTAATTAATTCTCAGACTAAGCTGAGGAGGTTGGTACTATTGTTAACCTTATCTGAACAAATAAGGAAACTGAAGTTCAGAGAGGTTAAGAAATTTTGAAAGATAATATCATAATATTAACATCAGTCATGTCTGAGTAGTGAAATTTGATTGGTATTTATATATCTCTATATTTCCGAAGCTTTTCTCAATAAACATTTACTTCCTTTAACGGAAAACTAAAAAAATAAATGAAATAAAATAAAATTATAAACCTTTCTTTTAGAGAACAAAATGTATTTTTTAGTGCTTTCTGACTTTTTTCATCCAATACCTATATTCTTAGCCTTGTCCCTACGCCTTAAGCAACATTTTCTTCCTAATTATTTGAAGCCTATAATGAAGAATCTTCCCCATTATTCTAGCTCAGATGTATATTTAATGCTCTGAATCACTGAAATAAAACTATGTTGAACTTTTTATAGAGAAATAAGGTACCCAGTACTTGGAAACATTTTTTTTTGTTAACTTGGAACTAGCCAGAAATCTCAAAAATCCTTCCTGAAGATCTTTTGAAAAGATACCAGCCAATTTCCCCTCCTTGGAGACATATGTTAACAGGCAAAAGAAGTGAAACAGCATTACTGTTCCCTGAGAGAATCCAGCTAATTACCATCAGAGATTTATCACTGTCATCGGTGGAAACTCATCAAACTTTGTATGCTGCTTTTTTTCTGGGAGTAGAGTGGGTTTCAGTGACAAACAGGTAATTACTGTTGAGTAGTAAACACCACCAAAGCTCACGTAGTTTTGTGTATTTTTAATAAAATTCACCTTATGCTGTTTGATACTAAACCTCAAAAGACAATTTCCAAATTATGGAACATTTAGTTCTACCTTCCAGTCCCCACAATACATACACCAAGAACATGCATCAAACAAACAACAAAGATGGTGAAGGGATTAACCAAAAAGAACATTTATGCATGACCCATGGACATGGACAATGATATGGGGACTGACTGAGGGAGGGGAGGGGGTGGGGCTGGAGGGAGGTGGGGAAAGCGGGGGATAAAGGAGGAACAACTGTAATAGCACAAACAATTAACAATGAACAGTTTTCACACACTCAATACTCTCTTCACTCAATACCTTTTCTTTGGAGTAAGCCTGTAAGAAACACAAGTGAGGCAGACAACTTTAACCAGAGGTGCTTTAAAATAGACGACATGATAGCCCATTTGGGCAACCTTAGCATCAGGGAGGTCTTCATGGGTAGGTTTCTGCTTCTGAAATAAACCTTTAGCAGCAGCCAGGAGAGGTATGCGGGGTCTGCAGCTGGGAGGCTCAGAGCATCTTTGCTCACCACTTGCTCCCTTCTTCCCTACATCCCGTCCCTTTTTCTGGCTAGGTGTGAGAAATTCGGAGCCACCTTGGTACATGTGACAGGAGTGGGGAGAAACTCTGAGGAGTGGGGAAGGAGAATTAGCACAGAGTACTCGAGGGTATTGAAATGTATCTTCGACTGAAACAAAAAAAGATCAAATCAGAATGCTCAAGGGTGTGCTGCTCATTCGTTTGACATTATTTGCTGAAAGATGTTAGGTTAAATAGTAGCAAAGTGAACAATTAATTGTTCAATCTATATTCACTCAGTAATTACTCACTAATGCATGTTGCTAGTAAAATAATTGAAAGACATAAATTAATATTCAAGTCACTTGTATTCGCTCTTATAATGTCAGTTTATCCAATAATTATTCTGTATACTCATATTTCACTCTTCACAAAATCCCTCATGAATGGTACTGTTGGTGCAAGTTAGGTAGCCAATAAATTATAAATATTATTTCAAAGTTTTGGGGGAAGAGGGTATTAAGAGTATGGTACTATGGAATCCTTAATATTAATTGTTCATAATCCATATAATGACTTGAGTTTAGGGGGGAAAAGAACATCTAAGTATTCAGTTCTGTGATCAAACTGGGCTACATGGTAAGTCCTGTTCATCACTACACAACTAACAGATGGCTAAGCAAGGGCCCCAATTTATTTGTCTCCAAAATTGACTCTTCTACCCATGATGGCACTGCTGATACAAGCGGGTGGAAGAACACCAGGGCTGGGGCAGTGCTGTCACTGTTAGAAGAAGATAGTGCAGATTTATCTACAATAAAGGGAAAGCGATTAGGGAACCCTCTTGGATATGAAACATAGCCCTGGGGCTTTGTAGGTCGAAAGCCCAGAAAATATTTTTCTAAAAGGATACCATGTACCTAAAAGAAAAAAGAAGTCCAGGAATCTAGAAAGACTAGGTAGCTCCTTAATGTTAGGGAACTGGTTAACCAAATAAATAAAACCCTAAAGGGGAAATATCAGATTTCCACAGATAAGAGAGGCAGGAGGTGAGGAACACAGCTATGACTCTGACCCTCAAGTTCAGTGTGAAGTGACGAGGAGCTGAATTGTGGCAGCGGTGGGCTTTGAAAAGAGCACTCAGGCCGGATGGAGAAGCAGTGGCTTGGAAGGAAGCAATGGGTTCATAGCTCTGCAGCCAGAATTCCCGGGTGCAAATCCCAGCTTTGTCCCCAGGTACCTATAGCCTAAAGCAAGCTGCCTAACCATTCTAAGCTTCAGTTTTCCTTTCATGCAAATGAACACAGTGGCCAGCCTTATCAGGATTATTGAGAGGCTAAATGGTATGTAATCCACGTGGAGAGTTCAGCACAGTGCCTGGCACATAAACAAAATTCAGAACATGATAGTAATCCTGCTGAAAAAGAGGAGGGGCAGCAGGGCAGGGAAGGTTTGACCCAGGATGATTTGGAGCATAGCAGTACCATCCAGAAAAATAGAAAACCCAGAAAGAAACTTGGCTGCTTCAGAAGGGGGATGGCAAAAGCAGCTGATAAGGATGACCTAGCATATGAAATGGTAAAAGTAAGTTTTTAAGGTTGCATGTTAAGGTTCCTGCCCAATTGGCTTGGGGAGAGGTTATAGTTAATTTTTCTGAGCAGCAGGGGGGCCCCCAGGCACTAAAAAGCCACAAGTGAATCTCTTTTACTTTCTGTACTTGCTCTGTTAACTTTCTTCTTGCTGGCAAGTGAGCTAGCCTCATCTGAGGCTACAGTGCAAAAGAAGCTGTATATTCCCAGAATCATAAATGTACAATTTTCTCTATGAGGTACTTGAAATCTATTGAATCTTATGGAGCTGGATGGAGTGTATCTTGGTCTTTAGTATTTGTCCATTCTTCTACAGCATTTATGGGACAGTGGGCTAGACCTCATGAATAAGACAAGGTGTCTGCATCAGAAACTTACAGGTTAAAGGAGATAACAAATAAAATGGGTAAAGCAGTGGAAGCACACAATGGAGGGACATTTTATTCCTGCCTAGTGAATATGGGCAAGGCTCATCAGAAAAGGTGGGCAAGGTAAGAAGGATATCTCATGTGTAGCAAAAGCACATATGCAAAGGTGTTGGAGGAGTAAAAATGTTCCGGGAGCATCAAACGTAGTTTGTAGGAAAGTAATGAACAAAGAAAAGTGAAGTCAAAATGCAAGTGAGGAAAGAGCCCACGTCTGTAGGTTTCAAGCACCTTCTCCCTGTATTGCACTCTTCTGCTTTCGTCTCTAGCTTATATGGCTGTCAGTCATGCAGCCAACGATGCTGCAATTTCTAGATGTGGTATCTCTACCAATGGGGTTTTTTTTTGTTCCTAATTCTTTTTTTCCTCCCTTAATGAAACACACCTCACTTTCCTCCTCTTCCTAATTCTAATTTCTTATTTTTTTAATTTAAAAAATCTGTGTACTTAAAAAAAAAAAAAGAGGCATTTGGGGAGATATCATGCTTACCTGATTACAAACTATACCACAAAGCTACAATAATCAAACCAGTATAGTACTGGCATAAAACCAGATATATAGAGCAATGGAATACAGCCCAGAGCCCAGAAATAAATCCTCTTGGATATGGTCAACTAACTGATGACAAAGGAGGCAAGGGTATACAATGGGGTAAAGACAGCAAGGGGTCGTGGGGAAAACTGGAGAGATCCATGCAAAAATAATAATAAAATAAAATTGGACCACTATCTAATATCTGTACAAAATAAACTCAAAATGAACTGAAGACTGTGAACCCTCAGAAAGAAGACACCTACCAAGAAGGGCTCCTGGTGGCTACCTATACTCAAATTTCATGCCAACAGAACCTAGCAGCCATTTCTACAGAGGGGCCTCTCATGTAAACCGCACTTCAGGGAGAAGCCTGCACTGTCAAGTGAAAAAAGTCAGACAGAGAAATACACGTACCATGTGATTCCATGTATATGCGAAATCTAACAAAACTAAACAGACAAATAAATAACTGAAACAGACCCCCAGATACAGAGAACACGCTGATGGTCACCAGGGGGAGGGGAAGGAGGAATGAGTGACAGAAAAGAAGTATATGCATGACCAGTGTATACGCCTAAGTGAAGTCCACTGAAGTCGTCATGCGAACAGAGCTCTCTGTTCCTTCTTTTACTTAATTATATAATTTCACCAAACAGCACACTCAGACCTATCTCACTATTTTATCAGCCTCATAAATGTTGCATTGTATGGCCATTCTAGAGTTTATTTAACCAGTCCTGATTGCTGAATTATTTAAAAAATAAATAAAATGTTAATTGTATGTCATGTGTATTTCACACACACACACACACACAAAATAGAAAATTAAAACACAGAGCCCGTGTCCATCCTTCTAAAGGGCCGTTACACTTTTTACCATGAGAGAGAAGCTATAAAAAACAAAACAAAGAAAACACGGCCAGGTCTGTGAAGCAGCATGTGGCTCAGTTTACCAATTCCACATAGAGTTGAAGGAAAAAAGAAAAATGGTGTTTGAAAAGTGGGTATCTTTATAGTCTTATTTTACCTTAAACTAGCAAACAAATAGAAACCATTCCAGGTACTACTCATTTTTCATCATCTGAGTTCACACTTAGCACTTCGCCTGTCCTAAGCATTGTGAACTCTACTTACAGGCAAAGAAGTTCATAATTCAACCAAGAAACCAGCTCTCAGTGAAAAACACAGAGTCTAATTATTTGATTAATTTAAAGCAAGACAGATGTTGCTTTATCAATGAAGCACTTTCAGAAATATATACGATTTTCCTGGATTAGTACTTTTCGGGACTGGGAAATTCTTTAGTTCTCAATGAGTATAGATTTGAAAGGATGGCAAGAATAAAAAGTTAGCAGGAATAATCAAATTAATGCAAGAAGGGTGAGTAACAAGAAAAAGTCCACACCAGCATCTAGCATTGTGCCTGGCAGATATAACAAGTACTCCAAAATACTTTTTGAATGAATGAATGAATGAATGAATGAATCTAACATTCATTGGAATCAATGAATAAACCAATGTGTTAGTGTTTCTGCCCCTCACCTCCATGTACATTAAAATCAAAGTGAATTGATGTGCACAATTTTAGATGCTAAGCTGTTTAAATATTATATAGAAATGAATTCTCTACTTTATCGTCCTAATGTTGTTTTCTTTTTTTTATAACAACAAGCTGTAAGTTGGAGTACCACTTGTTTCTTATCTGCATGTCCATCTAAATTATCTGGCTCTTTGTCTGTTATGTCATTATCATTTCTCAAGTATTTTTCTATTCTGTGTCTGCCAGAAGCTGTCAAGTGTTATGACTGTTAACTTTTTCTGTATAGGGGATCCCACGAAAAGTCACACTGATGCGTAAATGAGGTGTGAGAGGCAATGTCCTTCCTTTCTCCATTCATTAGAAAGGAGATAAGAGACTGAGCAATACAATTCTTTTAGAAATCCTTATTCTTTTTCTGATCAATTTGATATAGGTCAGACAGAGGGAGTCTTGTGGTCTAAGAAATAACCCTTTTTTTTTTTTTTTTTTTTTTTTGCCCAGGGGAGAAAGCTTGTGTCCCCAGCCAGCTTCACTTGGCTTGGTCATCTATGAGCACTGCATTAAGCTGTCGTTAACTATCACCCTGTTTTTCCTCACTGGCAATTTAATAATGCATGTTTAACATTTAATGTTAATTTTACTTACCGTAATTTAAATCTAACTTTTAATGTTATATTAATGAGAAAAATGCATTTTTGATTGAAATCTTATGTTTAAGATCTGCATAATTTGATTTTACTTCTCAATCAGGGCAGATTCTATAAAATATACAATAAAAAAAGAAAGAAGGCTGAGAAGAGAGTCTCAGCTCTTGTGATTCCCCACCTTCTTTTGATAAGGGGGCATTCTGAAAATGTCCTTGTGCAGACAGACATGTAGAGTGTATTTGGTATTCTCTTAAAAAATCCACTTATATAAATATTGTGGGTGTCTGTGTTTGGATTAAACAATGGAGCCATTGTACGCTTGGCATTAAGATAACTGCAGGGTTCTAATTGCTTCTTGTATTCACCAATAGTTCACAAGGAATAAATTCAGGTATATTTTCTACTAAGCCCACGGCTTTTTGGCTGAATTTTCCAAGTCAGATAAATCTCTCCTATTGTTTATACTGATGTCCACACCACAGAAGACTGAGTCAATGGAAAGGCAGTCTTGAAGTATGCAGCTGCCAAGTTCTGAAGCCTACCTATTAAAAAGATGTAAATTTGGGAACCATTCTGATGATTACAGGTTAATGACTAGCTTATATATTTATATTTTATGTCTATATATAATACTTAGCTAAGTTTCAAAGAAAAATAAAAATCGATGGATGTCAAACAAGTGAATCTGAGCTCTCAGATTATTTTGATGCAGTGCACTGATGTGTTCAGACCACTGCACAAGCATTCATTCATTACACGTTTCTTCCTGCACCACGGAGGTAGAGTTCTGTTCAGAGAAATCCCATGGAGTTAGGGTAGCATGGATTCTACTTGACTTCTCTTCTTAATTCATCCCCATTATTTTTTATAACACAAGTAATGCAGCATATATTCGTTGTTAGAATTGAAATAGGGATATACAAATGAATGAGAAGCTGCTGCCTTCATCACCCACCCCCCACCCCCCAAAAGTAATCACTGCTAATGATTCCACATTTACTTACCTAACCTCCCTTTTAAATACACATGCAAACACATTTACCTATAATTTGTAAAGAAAAAAGGACATATGACACAGCTAACTCATAAATTTCTTTCCATGACAGCACATTGATCTACCTTTTTAAAAATTAGGTCTATGGAATTATAAATATACCATAATTTGCTAAATATGTCTACCCATTGTGTTAATTAGGAATTGTTTCTGTCTATTATTACTAAAGACTCAAAAAAAAAAAATACTGGCACAAGAACAATTGAGATTTTGTCTTTTTCATAACAAGAGCTGGGCTTCCTGGGCAGGTGTGACAACTCCTTGACATCTCCAGGAACAGAGTCTTTTTAATGTTCTGATACTGCAATTCCCATCCTCAAAGTGACATCATGGTCCCAGAATGGCTGCTGGAGCTCCAACAATCAAGTCTTCTTTTCAGGCAAGAAGAAGCAAAAGGCAAGGAATAAAAGTTATGTGTCAAAACACTTTTATACAAGTCTACCTAATAATTTCTGCATATATCTCATTGATCAGATCTTAATACAGAGCCATCCCATTTCTGAGAACACTTAAGGGAAATGTAACATTTTTGTGGGTCATACAGATAACTCTAATAATTAAGGTTCTACCAGAAAGAAGAAGGAGGGTATAGGAGTTGTATGGGTATCTAGCAATCACCATCACATTTATTGATAGATATCTAGATTGTTTACAATTTTCACTATAAAAAATAGCCCTGCAAAGAACACCAATAAACATGTTTCTTCTTGTGCTATTTGCTTCCTTTTTTCCCGTAACTCCTATTTTTGACTCTTTATAACTTAATCTTTGCTCTTGGTTCAAAGGAGGAAGTGTCCTATGCTCTTCTAAGTCTGACCCAATTTCTCCCCCTTCTTTGGGCTTGGTGGTGAAAACAGAATACAGTATTCCCTCACTTATCATGGGTATTATGTTATAGACCCCCTGCAATAGGTGAAAATCCACAAAATAAAAACCTTACATTTATTTTAGTATTTATATGTATTTTAAGGCTTTATAAACCCTTCCCACACACTTATAAACCATTCCGAGTCCCTTATTAACCTTTCCCACTCCCTTATTAACTTTTTCCACACTTTCATAAACACTACTTATGTTCTTAAACATATTCTACACTCATAAACCTACGTAACTTTAACAACATATGTATACAGTACCACAAAATCCCGCGATATAGTGAAAAATCCGTGATAAATAATTAAATATAATATTTTTAAAAATCCCACGATACAGTGAGGCCGCGATAAGTGAACCGAGATATAGAGAGGGACTACTGTAATATGTTAAGATATTGATGTTTATACATGAAAGAAAGAAAAAGTGAAGGAGCTCCCACTTAGTTATCTTTATTATTTAACTGGCTGAGAGCACAGAGTGGGTATAACTTCCTTAATCTCTGACGTCCCTTGTGCCTTAGTTTTTCTATCTATAAAATGTCATTAATTTTGGTACTTAATTCATAGCATTGGTATAAGAATTGAATGTAAAGCACCTGGAATGGTAGCTGGCCTGAAGTAAGTGCTATGTGTATTTATAGTTGTTAAATATTGTCTCAGCAAAGTTAAAAAAATAGTTTATGTGTGGAATGATGGCAATGGAGGCATAAAGAGAATATGAGTGGTATTCAGAGTCCAGAATAATTTATGTGAAGGATTTGACGTGGCCAAGATGGAACGATTAAAGAATTGTGAGCAATTTCAAAAGACAAAGACACCACAGTATCCCGAATCACAGGCCAACAGGCTTAATGAACATAGATGCAAAATCCTCAATAAAATATTAGTGCCATGACCAGGGAGATTTATCCCTGGAAAGCAAGGATAGTTCAACATATGCAAATAAACCAACATGATACACCAATTTAACAGAGTAATGGATACAAATTACATGATCATTTCAGCAAATATAGAAAAAGCATTTGATAAAATTCCAAATGCTTCCATGATAAAAGCTCTCAACAAATCAGGTATGTAAGGAACTTACCTGAACATAATAAAGGTCATATATAAAGAACTCACAGCTGACATTACTCTTAATGGTGAAAAACTGAAAACATTTCCTATAGAATATGGAACAAGGAAAGGATGCCCACTCTCAGAACTTCTATTCGACATCATACAGGAAGTTCTAGCCAAATAAATTAGGCAGGGAAAAGGAATAAAAATCATCCAAATTGAAAAGGAAGTAGTAAAAGTACCTCTTTTTGTGGATAACATGATCTTCTATGTAGAAAATTCTAAAGACTCCATACACAAAAACACCTGTTAAAATTAATAAGTGAATTCAGCAAAGTTGTAGGATACAAAACCAACATACAAAAATCAGTTGTTTCTATTCAATAACCACAAAATATCTGAAAAATAAATTTAGAAAGCAATCCTATTTACAATAGCATCAAAAAAGGATAAACACAGGAATAAACTTAATCAACTATCTGCATACTGTAAAGTATAAAACACTGATGAAAGATATTAAAGAAGACACAAATAAATGGTGGGACATTATTTGCTCATGGACTAAAGAACTAGTATTGCTAAAATGTCCATACTACCTAAAGTGATCTCAGACTCAATGTAATCCTCATCAAAATTCCAATGGCATTTTTTATAGACATAGAAAAGTATCCTAAAACTCATAAGGAATCTGAAAAGACACAAAATAGCCAAAGCAATTTTGAGCAAGAAGAACAAAGCTAAGGCATATTTCCTGATATCAAAATGCATTGTAATGCTACAGTAATCAAAACAGTATGATACTGGCACAAAAAACAGACATATAGACCAATGGAACAGAATAGAGAGCCCAGAAATAAACACGCATATACCATCACATGATCTTTGACAAGGCTTTCAAGAATATATAATGAGAAAAAATAGTCTCTTCAATATATGGTGGTGGGAAAACTGGATATCTACATTTCAAGAGAAAAAAATTGGACCCTTATCTCATGCCATACACAAAAATTACACAAGCTGGGTTAAAGACTGAAGTGTAACCCAAAACTGTAAAACTCATAGGAAAAAAGAACAGGGAAAAAAGCTTCTTGACATTGGCCTTAGCAACCATTTCTTGTGACACTGGAAGCACAGGCGACAAGAACAACAAAACAGACCATGGAACTACATCATACTGAAAAGCATGTGCACGTCATAGGAAACAACCAACAATATGTAAAGACAACATATGGAATGGGAGGAAATATTTGGACACTATACATCTGATAAAGAATTAATTTTCAAATATAAAAACTCCTACAACTCAATAGCAAAAACTCAAGTAACTTGATTTAAAAATGGAGAAAGGAACCGAACAGATCTTTCTTAATGGCCAACAAGTATATGAAAAGGTGCTCAATATCACAAATCATCAAGAAAATGAAAATCAAAACCACAGTGAGATATCACCTTATGCCTGTTAGTATGGCTATTAAAAAACAAAAGTTTTGACAAGGATATAAAGAAAAGGAAACCTTTGTACACTGTTGGTGGGTATGTAAATTGGTACAGCCATTGTAGAAAACAGGATATGGAAAACAGAACTACCATTTGACCCAGCAATCCCACTTCTGGGTTTATATCCAAAGGCACCGAAATCAGGATCTCAAAGAGATATCTGTGCCCCCATATTTGTTGAAGTGTTATTCACAATAGCCAAGACATAGCAGCAACCTTTATAACCATCAACAGATAAAAATGTATCTCCAGTTTTCTTTATCCATTCTTCTGTGGTTTAGTGAGTGTATACTTATCTCCAAACCCACCAAATTGTCGTCGTCGGCGGCGGCGGCAGCCGTCCGTCTCGAGAGACGATGGTGTAGCTTCTTAAGAGTCTATCTGCACCGCTGAGAATGGCTGTGCAGTCCGACTCGGGAGTGACACGGTATCTGTCTCCTCCCGTGTTGAATCGACATCTTGCGATGACACTGGAGTGTCCTCTCCAGTGGAGCTGAAGCTACAGAGCCTGGGCAGGGTGATATGGAGGGTCTGCTGTTGCCCATGCAGCAGACCCCCCCTCTCTTCGCAGCTGAAGGGTCCAAGGGAAAGACGGAGTCAATACAGCTTGGCTTCAGGTGCGCCGCAGGAGTTGCCGGTGTTGACTACAACGTCAAACCGCCTTAGGGTCTCCGGCTCCGGATTTTCTGTCGGGGTTTACTCCCTTAGCCTTTCCCCTGAAGAGGTATGCCGCAAGGCAGCGGAGGTTTTATGGAGTCAGAGTTTTCCTTCTCTGATGTGCCCTGACTGGAAGATCGAACCAGCGACACTTAGCTCGCAGGCCGACGCTCAATCCACTGAGCCAAATATATATAGTTTTTCATGTCAAACACATCTCAAAAGAAATCTTTTTTCCTTCAAATAAAATAAAGTTTTAAAAAACATGACAAGCTTGAAATAATAAATACTATCTCAGGTTTTTTGTGTTCAGGAACCTGGTGCAGCTGGACTGGGACCTCTGCCTGGAGGTCTCCCATGGGGAGGCAATCAAGGTGCTGGGTGCGGCTGCAGTGCCACCTGAAGGCCTGACTGGGCGAGGACTCTCATTCCAGCTCACTCATGTGTTTGCGCCAAGATTCAATTCTTCGTTGGTTATTGGACGAAGGGCTTCAGGTCCTGAATGGCTGCTGACCAAAGGTCTCCCTCTGTGACTACAGACCCAGCTCAGAATAGTCCTCTCCTGTTTTTCACAAAATACAAAATTGCTTTTCAGAGACAACTGACCAAAACCTCAAGTCATGCAGCTGAAGCATGTGCTATGGAGAGAACTTTGACCTCCAGCTACCCCCAGAACCCTAGTTTCAGGTCACCCCCCCCCCACCTCCACTACCAGCCAAAGGATCAGGATCTAACCAAGAACTTGAACACCCTAGGACCCTTTCAGAAATGAAAGACCCACTGTCCGGCAGTTCTGGTGTTGAACCCCCTTATCATTAATGGCCAGTTCCAAGTTTCTCCAATTAAAACTTGCCTTGCCAGAGCTTATGCGTAGTTGTTCCCTTAACCTTTCAAAAATGTCTCCGAACCCTGGGCTGGGGAGACATTGGGCTTCCTCCCTGTCTCATCCTCTGGTTTCATCTTGAAACAAACTGTTTCCTTGTCGCATACTTGATGCTTTAGTGATTCGTCTTAACTCTGCATAGGGCACATGAACTTGGGTTCAGTTACAACTCTATTCCTTGCTTTGCCGGCCCTTCCATCAAGCAGCTCAAGACAGAGCAGCTGGCTTCCTCAGAACAAGTGAGCAAGATGAAGTCCACAGTCTTTGTGTAACATGATCTCAGAATTGACGTCGCATTTCAGGGTGCAGTTTTAGGGACTGCCTACCTCAAATACGAAAAATGTTTCTGACAACGACCACCACTTCAATTTAAATCTGTCATCAGTCACAAAAAAATGCATTTGTTAACATAATTCTCTGCTTGGATGTTCTTTGAACAGTGCATTGAGCTCTCAACAAACATTTGTGCTGATAGAATAATATTTCAATTTTACTGAAAAGAAAGTTCAATCTTAAAAGAAGGTAATAATATTCTCCAACAGATATTGCTTCCTGAGTACTCAGAACTATTCATAGAATTGAAATTGTCAAGGAAAATAGTCAACTTGTGTATCTTATGTTTAAAAAAATACATATTTATATATATATATTAGAATGGGTATCAAAGTTGCTGTCTGGACAAATCTGACATTGATTCTACTTCTCAGAACTCCTGCCCATCACGGTACATAAAAGGCCCGCAGAGAAGTGCCATAAGTTTTCTAGTTTCTACACCTTTCTGGTGTCATGTTTTGTTGAATCTTTGAAGAAGGCTGTAATTGAAATGTCTTCAAGATACAGAACATGAAGACAAGATAAACAGTCAAAACTATCTTGAAAGAAACATATCCTGTTTTACATTTGGTGTGGAAATGAAGCTGTGATGTTCTTTTCAGACTATAAACTGACAGTCTAAAATGATGCAGTATCGTACAGATGGGCTTTTATATGTTCTCTGTCAATAAAAAAGTTACTGTTACCCATATTTCATACATGATTTTTCTAAGTCATTTAAATTCACCTCATAAAAGAGCAAAGGCATTTGGACACTTACTAGAAATTTCTTGTACCTTCCAACTGAATTTTTCTTGCTTGAGACAAATCAGCTTCTGTGCAGCTCTTCACAGATAATTCAGTAAAGACTTCAGTTTTCCAGAACTGTCAGTCCTCTGGATGCTAACGTCTGCACACTGCTTTTAGGAAAAGGAAATAAGTCAAAAGGAGGACCAGAGAGCCAGGGCAAAGACAAATCTCCTTGGATTCCTGCGTATGTTTACTTCTCACTCAAGCTACACACCCATGACAGGCCAGCTTCTCCGCTGCTCCATGATTTCTTTGCTCTGGGACCCAGGGTGAAGGAGCCGCCTGCCCCAAAAGAGGGGGGATTGTGTGATGGCACCTAAAGATTTCACTGGGAAGCCACAGATGTCCCTTCTGCTCACAGTTCTCTGGTTTACACAAGGCCTACGGCTAAGTCTAAGGTCGGTGCAGTGGAGAATAAAATCTTACCACCATGAGGCAAAAAATAAAACAACTCACCATACACACAGTTAGAGGATGTGATTGAGATGATTATGCTGGTTCCATATGATCACGGGCAATTTAACACGGTCATCCATCCCACTGGAATGGGCATTGTCCAGGCTGGTTTCACTGCTGAAGTTCTACCCTAACCCAGCTTCCCTTGCAGTCCTAATACCAATCTTTTGTATCTTTTAAATAGGTAACACTGTGATGTTCACTCATGCGATGCTCAGAAACAGGTCCCTATGGCGGAACCCCAATCCCATTGCTTACGTGAGAAGCAGGAATTACGTTTCTGAGGGCCTACTTGGTTCAGTGCACTCCTGAGTGCTTTAGTTAATCTACTCGACAACCGGGTGAGCAGGAAAAGAGTATTCTTATTTTACTTGTAAACAACTCCACCCAGATCACTTACACAAAGTCACATGGCCAGCCAGGGGTGAAGCTGGGATTTACAACCAGCATTTGGACCCCCAAGTTCTGGCAAATACAGCTACAAAGACATGGACTATATTTTGAACATTATACAACTAAAGTGGAAATTTTGCCAACTCTTCTGTTAGTAGAAAATGAAATGACCACATTCCTCACAGACCTCCAAATGGCTCATATCACTAATCTGTCCACTGAAAAAAATTACAAATATTTATATTAAGGCTTATAAGGAAAATCTCTGTTTTCTGGAGTCTAGAGAAGTATTTGTTCCTTTTTGCCCAGAGCCCTCAGGGATGTCCTGTTTGCAGTGGGAACATGCAGGGCCTATTGCCTGAAAGAATAATTGTTCCGGGTGAATGGCTGAGGAGGAAGCAAAGAAGTGGAGTTATATCTAAGGTTCCCAAAGCACACAAAGAACACCTAAAAGAATTGGGATCTAGGTTTCCCACGGGCAGGGAAAAAAGGAGACAGAAGTACAATAAAGGTAGATATTAACTGATAAACTTACATAAGGGCATTCAAAGAGATCAGGCGTTTCATGACAAATTTCAGACTTTTCTTCTGCTGTTGTTCTGCAGGAGTTACAAATATGATCTTTGCATCTCCTGGTATTCAGTAGAACACGGAAGAAGTGGCCTTAGGTTATCTTCCAGGAATTTTATAGCTTTGATTATTTAGGTCTATGATCATTGAAGTCTATTACCCATTTTGAGTTATTTTCTATGAAGGGTGCAAGTCTGTGTAGATTGTTTTCTGTTGTTGCACATGAATGTCCAGTTGTTACATTTGTTGAAAGACTCATCACTTCTCCCTGAGTTGTTGCCTTTGCTTCTTTGTCAAAGGTAAATTGACTGTGTTTATGTGGGTCTACTTCTGGGCTCTCTATTCTGTCAGTTCTCTGGTCAGTATCACCTTGTCTTGATTACTGTAGCTTTGCAGTATTCAGGTAGTGTCTGTCCTTCAATTTTGTCCTTATCCTTCATAAGTACATTGGCTCTTCTGGGTATTTTGTCTCTCTATGTAAACTTTAGAATTGGTTTGTCAATATCCGCAAAATAACTTGCTGAGATTTTGATTGGGATCGTACTGGGAAGCACTAACATGTGGACAATATTAAGTCTTCCTATTCATAAGCATAGAACAGCTCCCATTTACATAGCTCTGGTTTGATTTCTTTCAGCAGAGCTTTCCTCACATAGATTTTGTGCATATATTGGTAGAGATAATCTAACCACGTGAGTGCTTCACCTTGCATATAGGTCCTTTTGCTCCAACCACATCAGGCTTCAGGTGACTGCAATTTTGGCTGACACTTGACTACAATGTCATGCAAGTCCTGGATGATGACCAAAGCTGTTCCCAAATTTTTGCCTGCAGAAACCATGAGAGATAATAAATGTTTACTATTGTTTTAAATCACTAAATTTTGAAGTAGTTTGTTATTACTTCAATGGATAATTAATATATTTAATAATTCAAATGTCTCTGTATGTTATATTCATTCTGGTTCCCTAATACTTCAACTCACTTTCCATGGGTCAAAGAAAAAAATATATTGTAAAATTCAAGATGGACCACAGCTAAAAATAATCAATTTATAGAAGAAATGATTCATTTTTGGTAAAGCCAGTTTGTTTTGAAACACTATTTTGTTTTCCTGGTTTACTTTTGCAGGCTGAGCACCTTGTATAATACTTGCTACATAATAAGACATTAAATAAATATTACCTTATAAATAAATGACTGAATTTGCTCCTCTAGGCTCTAACCTTCTGGAGGGCAAGAATTCCTCTTTTTATCTCCTTCACTTGGGACAATGCCTAACACTGAACATGAACCATTCACTGTTTGTTCAATTAAATCAAACTTAACTGAATTTCTTGTTGAAGTAACTGACCTGAAAACAAGTGAAAAATCATGGCCAAAAAAACAAAAAGAAAAACCACACACACACACACAAAAAAAAAACCCACACTCATTTTAAGCATTAATACTGTATATTGACTACTGCTGGCAAGCCACATAAACCTACCATCTAAAAAACTAACAAACCCCCCCCAAACCCTAAACTTATATACTCTGTTAGTTCCTGGTAAACCATATGGGTTTTCATAAGTCAATAGAACATACCTTCAATTGTTTCTACAGAATCTTTATGAAACAGTGTCTCGTAACTTTCTACTGCACTTGGGTTGTAAATTATTTTAAGGGGTTTCATTTGGCCATGATCTGCAGAGGCTTGTTAACCTGTATTCTTCCTTGTCTCATCGAGCCTTTAGCCACTTCAGTAGACCTGAATTTTGTGAACATTTGGAATTTGAACACTCGTTCATGCAACATGTAAATTGAGTGACTTTTTTCCCCCCCCTCTTTGGGAGGTAGTGTGTATCGAGGGTGTGTCCCGGTGGTTCAGAAAGCAAGCTGGACTTCCCGGGTGCAAATCCTGAGATGGCCACTTACATTTTGTGATTTTTGGCATATAGCTTAACCTCTGCTTTAGTTTCCTCATTTATAAAGTGCAGAAACTAACAGTAACTACCTCGCATGGTTGTTGTAAAGATAAAACGGATTAACTCATGAAACACGCCTGGCACACGATAAACACTAGTAACATGAGCTCAGCTGCCTTCAGTGCCTATCACAGACCTGGAAAATTGCAGCTGATTTGTAAATCTTTATTGAATTAAGGAATAACGCTAAGATGTTACTTTTTTTGGGGGGGAGGGGTAATTGCATTCTACAACGTGACCACACACAAGTTTTGTTTATTCCTTTTTTAGAAATTCTACATTAGATCAAATTAATTGTGCTCACTGATAGAGGATATACAAGTAATGTTGGTACATGATTACACTGAATGGAGATTTACAAAATAACACAGTTTGGGTTAGGAGCAACTTCTATTTTTCATTTTTAATGCCTTCCTGAATGTGAAAGTCGCATAAAGGAGTCGAGTATACAAAGGGGTGCGGAATTCGGAATCCCAGTACCTTCTTTATTGTTGGCCTTAGGGAAAAACCATGCCTTCTCCCTTGCAAATAGGGCCAAGCTTCTCCCACTTGACTGTGAGCAACACCTCGGAGAGGTAAGGGGCCTAGTTAGATTTTATATTCCCAACACCTGTCACGCACGGTGCCTGGCAGGTGAAAGTCGGAAGGAATTACTTGAAAAGGATGAACTATTAAATAATCCCAGCAACTGTGACAAAATATTCTACCTTTGGTCTCAAACCTTCCATCTGTACTTAAACTTCCACTTATCTGAATGGACCCAAGTCTTCCCCTTAGCAAGACACTCTAAGAAGCACGGAAAAGCGAACCAGTTGAAAACTCTTCTAGGAGATACTGGAACCACCCCCCTCGTTTGTTGACCAGGAGGGAAAGGACAGAGATGAGCTTGGGAGAAATGGAGCGCCTCCGAGCGGCAGAGCAGCATTGGCGTCCCCCTCGGCTCGAGTCCCACGTGTTCCCTTAGTTACCCCTGCCCCCCACCCCCACCCCCCATCTTCTACTAGGAAACAAGCTGTTAGCAATACATGCCTGAACCGCTGGGCCCAGGCGACTCCGCGATGGACCCCAGTCGCCGCACACAGGGAATGCCCGCAGTCAGAGTCGGGCTTTGGTCCCCAGCGCCGCGTCCTGCAAGAGTGTGGACGCCCCGGAGGAGGTCCCGGCTGCCAGCCCGTAGCTGGAGAACCTCAAGCGGCGGCCAGTGCGCTCCTTCCAGCTGCCGGTGCCCCGCGGGGATTGCAGGTGCTCCCGGGGAGGTGGCGGCGGTCCGGAGGAGCGTCCCGAGCGCCTTGGCGGAGCTGCGCGCCTTGGCGGCCGCCGGAGCCGCCCCAGGCTTCGTCCTCGCCTTGGGGTTCAGGCCGCGGGCCGCGGGGCTCACCCGAGCGCTGGCGGAGCGAGGGGAGCTGGCTGTTCAGGGAGAGCGAGAGGGAGGCGTGCTGGTGCCGGGACCTGGGCACTGGCCTTCGATCTTCCCCGGACGGTCGCTGCGCCCCCCCCCCCCCATGGGGCTGACGCCCCAAACTCCCCAGCAGCGCCTGGGAGGAAAGGGGTCCTGCGGTGCCGGGTGCTGGCACCTGTAGGGAGGCTGCTGAGTCTAATAGTGACAAGCCCAAGACCCCAGTGACCCACCCTCAACTTGTTCTGTTTTCCTGTCCTAAAGCAAGTTCCTTACGGGGAAGTTTCAGTGAGTGCGTATGTGTAAGGTGTGGAGGAGGACAATTCAATGAAATAAACTCCCTCACGGGATTGATGAAACCAGTCCACCAGCAGCTATTTCTTTTATTCCGCAAGTTTTCTTCCTATCTTTCCTCTTGGTAAGAATTCAGAAAACAGGAAGTAATAAGAAATGTAACATTGTAGCTTCTAAGCATTAGACGGGTAAGGTTTGAATGTTAAACAAGAAATATAAATATTTTAATTACTGTTTTTCAATTTAAACAATTTCCAAATTAGACAAAGTTTGAAAAGGACAAAATGAGTAAGAGCAACTCATACTTTAAAGTGGTGTTGCTTATGAGTCTGTGTGAGTAGAGAGGGAAACTTTTTGGAAAAATCCCACTCTTTTGCACTGAATACTAATAAAATATTAACCATTACTTGAGAACAGATTCAACCATCACTAAATTGTCTGATTTAAGAAACTTAACATAATACCTTGTTTCTGACTTTAAGAAGGGCAGTAAAGTAGTGCATCTAATTTTACCTGTGTAAACAGTTCAATTTTGACAAAGGATGTAGATGTATTATTTCTGACCCAACTGTATTGAAGAAACAAGTGTTTTTTTTCACCGGCATCTGAGCAGTGGGATGGTGAGGTCCCATGTTAGTAGAGAAGCCTGGGTCACCAGACCTCCCTCCCCCTCAGTGGACTCATATTTAAATCAAATGAAGAGATTACATTGCATAAGCTCTGAGACACCTTCCAACATTGATATTTTAAGGAGTTGCTCCACCAGTAGGTGTTTTAAGCAAGTAAGTAATGAATTGGGGCTGGGGAGGAGATTGAGAATAAAATTCCAGTTAGGGATTCAAATCCCAGCATTAACATTTGTAGGCTCTTGTCCTGACTGGCGTAGCTCAGTTCGTTGGTCATCCTCCCCAGAAGTAAAAGGGCAAATGCCTAGGTTATGAGTTCGGTCCCCCGTCGGGGCGTGCATGAGAGGCCACTGATGGATGTTTCTCTCCCTCTCCCTCCTTTCCCCTCTCTCTAAAAATAAATAAATAAAATACTAAAATAAAATTTACAGGCTTTGCTTACTACACTTACTGGCCCTGCTATTTTGGGAGTGTTAATTAGCAAGTTTCAGTTTACTCGTCTGTAAAAATGGAGATAATCTCACAGGATTGCTTTCAGGATTTGAGGTAATGTTATATAAAGTGCCTAGCACATAGGCACTATTCAGTGACTCGTATTATAATTATTCTTATAGAACTTCGAGACTGATTGTACCAAAAAGATGGCACATATAGCTTTCAAAGATCAAGAGTTTCTAGAAAGGAACCAGAGAATTTCATACATACACAGTTGCTGGGTTCCTGGGCTACAGACGGTGGTTAACATCTTGGCCAACTATTTCACCATGTGTATGGCTAGTTATGAGGAAGAGGCAAAATCATGTGGATGCTTAGGCTTAACATCATCACCACCAGAAGAAGCAGTTTCTGATAATGGGCCATTAACCAGCTTTCTATAAGACTCATCATACATCCATACACACATGTGCATGTGTCATGTGTTGGGGTGGTATTCGTGTAAGGAACAATGATGAACAGAGTCAATTAATTTAGAGTGCTGTTGCTATTTATGCTGTTATTTATGCCATTATTTGTTGTTTGAAATGGTCTTAGTGGGATGCATTGATTTCTAGGGTCTGTGAGTGAATTTCAAGGGTTCTGTATAACTAAAATTGTATGGGAAATTTTGTACAAGCATAAAGTGCTTTTGTTTTTCCCCCACAGAAGGTTCATAGCTTTCATCAGATTCTCAAAAAACCCACAATGAAAGAAAAGTTAAGGAAGACTCGGTGTGAATTTCCTAAGCAGATGTGAATTACACATACTTAATTCACTTAGATGGTGAACCATTATCGATAATTTCACTCCTTGCTTCTTGACATGAAAGTAGAGGATGGATGTTCATCAGTTCATACATTTATTCATTCATTCACCCAGCCTTTTAACAAACGCACAAAGAACCCACCATGTTGTGTGCCCAGGCAGTGCAGCCGCAGTGGGGGAATTACAAATATGAAACAAACTCTGCCATCGACCATCAGCCTAGTCTAGTCTGGGTGCTATGAGAGGCTCATGGACTGAATGCTGGGGAAGTACAGATATAAGGCAACAGGGAAGGGTTGGCATTGAACTGGGTTCAGTAGGAAGAGGGGTGCAAAGGGCACCCTCAGCAGAGGTGCAGAAGGAAATGTGGCCCAGTTTGGTGCTTTTATTTGGGGACAGGCAAATTTCTGAGCAGCAATGAAGACAGTATCAGGAAATGAATCTGGAAAAGAAGGGTGAGCTTGCAGAGCATCTCTGCCGCCCTGGAGAACTCAAGCTTCCTGTATTTAAGGCACAGGGGCTTTTTGTTAATGTTTGTTGGCTGGATGTTCATTTACTTCATTCTGCTAATTCTTACTGTGGTTCCAGCAGATGAAGAACGAAGTAATATGTGTCAGAGGAAAACTAAAAGAAAATAGTATCCAAAGGCTTTCTTTGGCAGATTTGGAGGGGACTACCAATATTGGCTTTTGCTGAAAGGTGGCTTTTTGTTTTTCTTTTTGTTTTTAGCAGACAGAACAGGGTCCTCATGAACTGTATTAAACAACACACCAACTGAAGAAATTTATAAATAGTTGATTGTTAGTTTTCAGCTATAATACAAAGATTATGTTGAACCAAGCTTTGTTGGACTGCCTCTCAGTTAAACTGCTCAAGAGATCTGGGTTTTAATACATGTGGACCTTCACAAACTCCCATTGGAGGAAGGTATAAATCAGCCTTGCCATATAGCAGATTTCACCCTTGAGTGAAAATTTTAAGATTATATAAGTACACATAACTGTACATGTGCCTCTAAGGTGTTGTTAGATGTTTTTGCTTGACAGGGAGGCCATTTAAAATCCTAAAAAGTTGAAATGACAAGTAATCGAGTAAATGGGCCCAGGTCCTGAATGCTCAGGTGGCCCTGGGCAGTTGTCTTATAGCTGAGAAAGCTCATAAAGATAAATGATTTCACTGCAGATCACATGCCGTTGCTCGAAAACAGCCTTGCACGCATAGGAATCTTTCATGTGGACAGCTTTGTGCATCAGCTATTTTTGTTTTCATTTCAAGGCTATTTCAAAAGCCATTTGTATACCTGGATTTTACCTTGTCGTGAGAAAGTCAGTTTTATAGCCAGGCCAAACAGTCAGAACTGGAGAGTAAGATCAGAAATACATCTTTCTTGATGTCTTATTTTCCTTTCCTACAAAGTTCTTATTTTTCCTGTGCAGAGAGCAGTTTCATTTGATCCATATCTCAGACTAATAAAAAACCCTTATTCTTTTTCTAACTTTTAGCTGGAAATGCATTTCTAAAATCGTCAGCTGGCCAAAACTGAACTGACTTTAAACAGGAAAGTTCAGCAATTGAAAAAGGAGGGTGAACTGGAAATTGCATCAGAATCTCAAAGCTCAGAAGGTAAAGCTGTGAATCTGGAATAAGGACGTGAACACCTGAAGATCTGAACCCCAAAATAACAGATAACTTCAAAACAATCCTGCAAGTAACGTTATGGATGCTTCGCATAAGATTTCAGGGATAACGTATAGGCCAAAAACTTAGATGCCATGAGGATGTGACAGAAAACATCTAAGGGAGAAAATGGTGCATTATACGACTTTTAAAATTAGTCATTGTTCTGGCTGGGGTGGGGGACTTGGAGCTGCTCGTGGCCGCCGGGGGATAAGTGTGAGCTCTATCCAATGAAGGAGGTTGTGACTAACGCACTGAGCACAAGAAGGGTGGGAGAAAGCAGCTCTTCCTTGTCCCGAGGTTGAGCTGTATAAACCTACCCCCAGCTGCATTTGGATACATGAAAATACTCTAGTATCCTCCAGTAAAATTTCCTTTTGCCTAAGTCAATTGAGGTAGAGTTTTATGACTTGTATGCAAAAGATTCATCACACACAGAATTCTCTTACTAACTTTTAAGGAGTTAAAATGGTTCTTGTTGAATTAGAATATCGACCTCTACCCTAAAAGTGCTGCCTTCTTGATGCAAAAAATAAAGTTAATAGTTGCAGATCGAAGTGATGCTCATGATGGTCATTATCTGCAAAAAAAAATTAATTTATAAAATGTATGTAATTTTAACATTGAGTTTACAATAAAAATTGGTTCTTGGTGACAAAGACATACAGACTGGGCATGGTCTTGCTGCTAAAAGAAACACAACTTGCTTTATGTGTGTGAACGTTTGCAGATTCTCTGAAACAAGTTTAGATTGTCCTTAACTTTTTTCTTTTTGGTCACAGTAAGTGAATTATTCTAACCTTTTGTACTTAATTTCTTCCCATTGTAAAACAAGTATGAACTGTGTTCAAGTTACAGACTATTATTAACAAACAGTCAGCATCACCCTGTTATCTGACCATGGGGTTTCTTGGGACATTCTGCATTATGGATTCTTGGCTTATAAAAGTACAAACTGATTTCTTACATTATATTTGTAAAACAGATTTTCTGAATGTTCCTTCCTTGAAATTATAGAAATTCTGAGAAAAGAGCTGGCAGAATTCCTGGTGATCTGTCCTCTGAAAAAGATTCTACTTAAGTGTTGGAGCAGTCATTCTCATGCACATTTTAAAATTTAATATTTACAAAGTGTAAATTTACAAAGTGATTTTGTGTTTGGAAAATACGATTCATTTTAAAAGCTCAATTCCGTACAGAATACAGGGAAGCTGACACCGGTTTGTGTTCATGTGAATTATTCGCTTGTACTGATAATGTTCTATATTTGGAATAAAACAAAGTTTTTGAGAACTTCTGAAAAGGGATGCAGTGTTTTTCACATTTTTCAAACCAACAAAAATGTCCACCAGTTTATTGTAAAGGTTTTGGTCACTATTTTTTTTTCCATATCTTTCAGTAATAAATTTTGGATCACTGTATCTTTTAGGAGTGACAGATGCAGAAACAGAGTAAGAAACTCTTAGTTTCCAAAGTCTCTTATTTTTGCAAGTTCTGATCAGCACACCCGGCCTGGCATGTGAATTCTCAACAGGGAGATGCCATGGAACCTTGGCATGTGGGACACTTTCCTTATTAAATGTTTTTGCTTTGATTTCCCCTCTTACAGTGAATCCCACTGTCATATAATACCCCTCACTTATTTCTTTTGTTTTCAAGTAGCAGAAGCTGGAGTGTATTTTTTCTCTGCAGGGCACTTGGCTGTTTGTTGTTAGCTGGCTGGATTCTGGTCCTGTCACCTGTGGCACGTGGAAAGACAGCAGGGACATTCTTCTAAGGGATGTGGGATGTGCCCGTAATGGCTACGGCTCCCCACCTTTCAGAGTGTTTACGCTAAAGCACCAGTGTGACGTTTTCCAGAAGCACGAGGTGGAAGGGACCAGACGACTGCCAGCTGGAGGGGAAATGGGAAAATAATTATAACCTAAATTGTGCAACAGGGAAGCCGTAACTGGGAAAGCCAAAGAAAGTAAGGTGTTTGTACCAACAGTGGATAGACGGGGCCAAAGAAGAGAAACTAAAACTACAGTTTCAGAGGAAAATATGGTGTTAAGGTTTTTCAAGTGACCCAATTTCTCACAGCTTTAATTATGGTGGCGGGGGCCCCACGTTAGCAATCGCTCTGTGGTACTTGTTTAACACCTACCAGGGAAGACGTGCCAAGTTGATTAAGACAATTACGAGCCTTATGCAGGTTGTTAGGCATTAAATCCCTTTACAGGTGGCCTGAATGGATGTGCGTTTTGCTTGGCTTGTCAATGCACCGCTGCTGTAACAGGTGCTTCTGGCGTCCCCTGCCTGGGGACAGATCAGAGTCCAGTGTTGGGTAAACCCGTGATGGCTGAGCCTGCACGGGCACAATTACAACAACCCCATCTCCCCTGGTTCCTTCCCTGGCCGGAAACAGGCCCCAGTGTCGCCATCAGCCCTGTTAATTCAGCGCAGTAATCATCAACGAGTCCCTCCCGGCTCTGGGTCTGGCACGAGTCTCTCCAGCACCAGCTGCTTTTCCTCTGTCTTGCTTGTATTCATTGTTACTACTGCCCCCAGCACACCGTCTCTCCTGCCTCTTGCCTATGTTACTAATGAGGGTTACGGGAGTGGTAGAAATACAGGTAGGTTTAGAGTTGAGCCTCTGGGTCTGGCAGCCTCTTGTCTCCCCTGAACCAAGAACTGGGCGATGGAACTCTGAGATGGGGGCCCACCTCCAGTCAGCTTCTGTTCTCAGGGGCTGTGTACCTCCTGCTGCTTCCTGGTCCTGACTCTGATGTATCGTTGAGGATTAGGAGGTGCCACCTCTTCAGTCGGAACAATAGCGCCACCATCTTTCTCTGCTGGGGCCAGTGCAGGAGGGGGCAACCAGGTGAGCCGTCATGCTGGTGCTACGCATTGAGCCAGGAACTCCGTGTGTGTTAGCTAAGTCAATCCTCACAACGACTTAGAGGTGTGTGGAACATGTGTTTGGAATCATTTGGTCTGGGTATTTTTTTAAATTGATTTTTTGGAGAGAGAGAGAGGTAGGGAGGGAGTGGCGGGTGGGGGTGGGGAGAAACATCGATTTATTGTTCCACTTATTTATGTATTCATTAGTTGATTCTTGTGCATGCCCTGACTGGGGATGGAACCTGCAACCTTGGTGTACTGGGATGACTCTTCAACCAACTGAGCTGCCTAGCCAGGGCTGGCCTTGGTATTTATCCTGGCTCTGCCACTTGTCAGCAAATTACTTTGAATTCTTTAGCTATGTCTAAAGAAGCTAGTAAAAATGGTACCTGTCTTACTTAAAACTGCAGGAGCCCAAAGGGAAGAACCTCAGAGCATGTTTGGGAGACTGAGTGAGTCGTGCAGGCTTTCCTCCTACTGTGTGTTTCTTTCATTCCTTCAGTTCCCCGTGATAGTACTTCTGTTTGAGACTCAGACCGTTCCTGTGCCTCTTTCTTCAACTGCATCTGTACGTCTCCCTAATACTCTGCTGCCCGCTCTCTGTTACAGTGTTGACTCTGAGTCTCCTTTGTTGGCTGATATACTGATGATCCGAAATTGGGAGTAAGCATCAGAGAGATATGAAATGAACATTAATTGCTGCTTATCAGCTCCCAAATCTGTCTGGCATACAGTGCTGCGTACACTTTAAAACTTAATTGTCTTGCCCTAGCTGTGTGGCTCCGTTGGTTGGAGCATAGTCCCTCACACCAAAAAAAAAAAGAAAGAAAGAAAGAAAGAGGTCGCAGGTTTGATTCCCATTCAGGGCACATAGCTAGGTTGCAGGTTCAATCCCCGGTTGGAGTATATAGGGAGGTTGATTTTTTTTCTCTCTCTCTCTCTCCCTTCTCTCTCTCTCTAAAATTAAAACAAAACAAAGCAAAATTTTCCTTGGATAAGGATGAAGAAAATTTAATTTCCCACTTTATAGAGGAGGAGAATGAGTATTGGATAAGTTATGCAACTGGGATGGGTTACTCAGCTAGCAGTGAAGCTGACAAGATTCATGTCAAGGGTTGGGTGTTGTCTGGCTACTGTGATCTTCCTGGAGCAATGGGGAAGACCCATGCACAAGTGAACAAATTCAATATGACAACAGAGATTGTAACAGAAGCATGTGTGATGGGCTAGGGAGGCTTTTTGCAAGGGTCACAGCGCAAAGGTTTCATGGAGGACATGACCTTCAAGTTATATATGTCCACCTCAATTAAAAAACATGAAGCCCTCATTTTGTGCATCCCATTCTCCATAAACTAGTTAGCTGATCTGGGACAATTACCCCATCTGGACCTCAGTTCACGAATTTGAAAATGAGAGGAAGAGTGGAAGCGGACTCTCAAACGTTCCTATAACTTAGAAGCTATTCTGTTCTAATCCTGTTCTAATACCTGGGCTCTTCAATCACTCACCTCTGACTGGCCCAGACTTTCTGATACCCGTGGTAGCACCGTGGGCTGTTGACTGTTTACCACTGGCCTCTGGCCACAGAGTGGACTCTCTGGGTCGCAGCCCTTGCCCTGATGAGGGCCCCAGCTGTTGCAGCCTTGATGATGACAGGAAGTGATTCCTGTCGCTTGGAGATGCCTCTCTGCTCTCCTCACCCACACCTTGACGGCAGCCACTGGGGAAATGTCACATTTGCACTTCAGAAGGAGACAAGCCTGGCTCAGACCTTTTATGTGTCAGATTTGAGAGGCAGAGTGGCGGACTGCCTGCTGTGGCAGACCCAGCTGGCGGAGAGAAGTGGAATGCGTTGTCAGAGCCTCAGAAGTCAGGGATGGCGCTGGAATCTTGGCTCCTTCCCCCCCTACAGTGCTACTTAATGCCTCTGAAGTTCAGCCTGTATCTCCCTAAAATAATAATAATCACACATACCCGATGGGCTTGCTGAGAGATCTAAGGGATTAATACATGTGAAGCATTATAGTGTTAATAGCCTACCCAGGCAACAAGTTACTCATCCTCCTCACCTCTCAGAAGTGCCCAGTTCCAAGCTAGAGACTGAGAATGACTGTTCCGCTCTTCCCAGCCCTTCCAGGAGCTCAGATTGGCTATGGGATTCTGTTAAGGCCAATGAGACATAAAGGGACGTTTGCTGGGGGAGTTTCTGAGGAACACTTTTTCTTCCAAAGGGGGAGATGACAGTTAAGCTCTCTTCCTCCTTACCTTTCCTGCTAGGGAGCTTTGGCACATGAGGCTGTAAAGCTTGCCTCTGCTGCAGCCACCCTGTGAGCAAGGCAGAAGGTTTGTGGGCATTTGGAGGCTGAGAAGACAGACAGATGAAAAGCAGCCATGTCTTTGATTGCATCGCCGGGCTGCTAAGCCAACCCTGAGACTGACTGATCTGTGAGGTGACAACAATAATAAAACGCAATTGCTTAAGCCGCTTTTATTTGGGATTCATTTCCTTGCACCTGAAATGCCCTAACAGATACACTCAAACCCCAACAACCTCCGGCATAAAGGTTTAGGAAGGCGCATTGTCTGATGGCAACAGTGGATATCATCAGGAACTATGGGCACAGGACTCCAGAGACATCTTTTGGTTGCTTAAATGTTATACATGTGCCTTTAATGAGAACCCACCCAATGCAATAGCAGACCAATTAAAGTGTATGGGAGGAGGCAGGAGGAATCTCCTCCCAAACCCCAGGGAAGACTCTAGAATTCACAGTAAATGTCCTGTTGAAATCATTCTCCTGTGCTTGCCCTCCATTAAAGATTTTCAAATGCCTATGTAACCTGCTTCCTATCTGATTCTATCAAAGACGACACTTCATCTTCAGCCACTGAAAGAAGTGGGGATGAAGTAATTTCCGAAAGTGTCCCAAGAGTGGACTGACATGAAAACGTAGCAAACTGCTCATCAGCATTTGCAATTGTTTTTTATCAGGAAAGCTTAGTAAATCTCAAAAAACAGCTTGAAATCGAGTTTCTATAAAAGCTGTTTCTAAATTGCTACTGAGGATGCTGATCTCTCTAAATTTCTATAGGATTCAGTTAAGAATTGTCATGCAAAGAAATTTCTCAAAAACAGGAACCCTTGTGCACACTGTTGGTGGGATTGTAGATTTGTGTGACCACTATGGAAATCAGTATGGAGGTGCCTCAAAAAATTAAAATTAAACTACTCTATGACTCAACAATTCCACTTCTGGGTATTTATCTGAAGAAATCCAAAACACTAATTTGAAAAGACATATGCACCTGTATCCACTGCAGCATTATTTACAATAGCCAAGGTATGGAAGCAACCTAAGTGTCCATTGGTAGATGAGTGGATAAAGAAGATGTGATGCACATATACAGAGGAATATGACTCAGCCTTACAAAAGAATGAAATCTTGTCATCTGCAACAACATGGATGGACCTAGAGGGTATTGTGCTAAGTGAAATAAGTCAGGCAGAGAAAGACAAATACCATATGATTTCTCTTATATGTGGAATCTAAAACAAAACAAAATAAACAAAACAGAAACAAACTCATAGATATAGAGAACAAACTAATAGTGGCTAGATGGGTGGGGGCTTGGGGGGTGGGGAAAAAGGTGAAAGGGATTAAGAAGTACAGATTTCCAGTTATAAAAATAGTCACAGAATGCAAATCACAATACCTAGAGTCAATAATATTGTAACAACTCTGAATGGTGCCAGACTGGTACTAGATTTATCAGGGTGATCACTCTATAAGGTATATAAACATCTAATCACTAAGCTATAGACCTGAAACTAATATAATATTGTATGTCAATATAACTGAGAAGTAAAAATTTTTTAAAAATCTAAAAAACAAGAATTTCTCAAGATTTCAAGGTGGAATTCTCAGGTTGCTGAGAGCTTAACTAATGTCCTCTGGATCCTGCCAGCATTTGTACTGGCCTTACAGTTTACAGTTTACCCTGAACCTAACAGTTTACCAAGTGCTTTACAGTTTACAATTCACCAGGTGGTGTTATAGCCAACAGCTCACTAAAGCACCAAGGCAGGTGTTGCTTAAGGCTCTTAGGAACAGCAAGAAAGCTTGCCTGCCTATCTGATGTTGAAAACATCACCCTCATCCTGCTTCCCAAGATGTCACTTTTCCTAAGTGGGTGGCAATACCTCCAGGAGGGCGTAGTGCAGTTTTGGGAGTCAGAAGATCCATCTGTAGGTGTCAGCTCTGAGCTAAACTTGTGCAATATTCGGTGAGTCATTGATGTTTTTGGGCTTTAATTTCCTCATTTGGAAAGTGGGGAAGGGTTGAACTCAAAATGGCTTTTGGGAGTCTTTGAGTTAAGCATTATCATCTCCGGCTAATGCGTTTGGAAACAATGTTTTCATCAATTCTTTTATGTGCATTATCTTAGGTGGTGACATGAAAACACTGAGCTTTAGAGTATCCATAGTGAATAATTAAAAGAAGGGACAGGAACAGAAAAAAAGGGAATATAAAAAAAAAGGAAAAGGAAATGGCTAAATTTAAATTCTTTGTACCTTATCATTTGGCCTTAAGTTCAGCTAACAGCATGAATCTTAACAGTCCAAATATTTTTTTGTTTCTCTTCCCCTCCTCTCTCTTTCTCTCCCTTCCTTCCTTTGACCCTTCATTTCTTCCATTCTTTCATTCAGCTTTAGTGCTGTGCTGCTGGGTGTCACTGCTGTTCTAGGCATGTGTTGAACATCAACTCGGAAGTAAACAGCTTGCTGGGTGCTAAATACAGCAGACATGACAGAGGAGATTCTAGCTCTCATGGTGCTTAGACTCTGGATGAGGGGGCAGATAATTCAATCAGATATTATAATGTACTGTGGTAAGTGCTATGGTAGGGGAAACTTCAAAGTGTCAAGAGAATTAATGGAAGCACACTTAACCTGGATGTGACAGGGGAGGGAAAGCTTCCTGAAGCATATCTGAGAGAAGGCTGGGAGCAAAGAGTAGGAGCAGGCAGTCTTGGGCAGAAGTAACTTCTTGTGGAAGGTCCCAGAAGTGAGCAAAGTCATCACCAACTAGGGAGCGGTGACAAAGCTCAATATGGTTGGAGGTGAGGAGGAAGGGGTGAGATGCAGACGAGTAGGCTGGAGTGGCGAGTGGAGGTGGCTGTATGATGCCAGGCCTCACAAGGTATGCTCCGGATTTCAGACATCAGCCTTAGGAGCAAGGGTAGCCATTCAAGGTTATCCTAAAGTTTAACTTTTCTTACAATAATGCATGCATATAAAACACACACACACACACACACACACACACAAAGCCTAAGTGTATTACACAAAAACAATCAGTGTCTAGTGGCATTCCCCACCCTCCATCTACCCCCACCCAAAAGGAAACCACTTTCAATTATTTTACCTTCTAAATAATGTGAATATGCTTCTTTCTTATGCTTTCCTGCTATGACAAAGGAGAATTTCAGCTCTCACATAGCCCCTCCTTCTAAAACCTTCATTCTTCCTAATGTTTGAATGTGGGGGAAAAGATTCCCTTATGTAGAAGTCCACAGATAGTTCCCTATACTCAACACAGTCATAGGAAGCAGGAAATGGTTGAATTTAGTCATATGACAACTGTTTTTAAAACAACTTTATAAGCTCATTAGATATTTGGCTAAGTATTTTGAGACAGTATGTGTGTGCTCATAATTTCTGTTTCCTTGTTTAAGAAATTTAGATGGATAGAATCTAGGGGAATTCTACAGAAATCGAAGCAATCACATTTGGGTAACTGAAGGAAATGCAGATTCCACATACTTAACAAGAATTTAATGTTAGGAGAATCTCCTTTTTGATTTTTGTCATAAAGAATGTAGAAGATATTAATGATTGCATACTGTTGTGACTTTTTTAATGGTTTCACTCTTTAGGGCTCTCCTATCTTAAATAATGAGTATCCTTAAGATCTCCTAGTATCCTTAGTATGGAAGGAAGGAAGGAAGGAAGAAAGTCTGAGAAGAGCTATTTGTTCACTCACTCATTCATTCAAGATATAGTTGAGTCTCCTCTGTTTATATACACACAATGCCTTGTTTTAAAAGGCTTTATGGCAACCTACACGAACTCATGCAATGGAAAGGCAGAAGAAAGATACAAATGAAAAAGTGGATGAAGAGAAATAAAACAGGACAGAGTGGTTGACACCATGGCAAGATCAGTACTTGAAATATTAAGTCTTGAATATTTGCAAGCAATAGGGTTGAGTAATTAATGAGCCTTAAGTTTCCTAAGAGCTAATAACAATAACAACAAAAAGGTAATTTAATCTGTTTATCTGGTGTGCCATCAAAGACAAATTGTTTGCAATATAGGTATCTAGGAACTGAATAAACTAACTCATTTTACTGGCTCATTAACTGCAAGGCAAATAGGTCCAATGAAGGCTGCCAGAAATGATGACTTCTAGCTTTCGAATATTTGAGCAGTAGGTCTTATGAGAGCAGTAACTAAAAATAAGGACCAATATTTTGTGTAGGGCAATCTTTGGTTACACCAATAAAAGTCATGCCACCTCCATATTTTAAAAAAAAAATGGTTACCTGAATTTTTCAAATTAAGCTCCCTTTTTTCCACCTCTGTCTTAACCTTCTCATTTACACTGATGTAAAGACATTGACATAGATTTTACCCCATCATAGCTTTTATTCTCCCAAATTATAAAACTGTTCTTAGTGATGCTCGCTCTACTCATGGCATTAAAATCATGACAAGTTGGTACAAAAGTAATGCCCAACTTTTTTAAAAGAAAGTTTTAGTATTTATTAAATTTGTGCCTCTTCTTATAATTTTTTGATGTTGCAGTGACTAATTTATACCTTATTTTTTCAAGTTATCAAGGTATTATTCATAATCATCTGCAATACTTACACCCATGTTCATCCCATCTGAAGACCACATAAGAAGTGTTTTACTCTATGAGTTTCATAAAGATGCCAATGCAAGTACAGCAGCAAATCTATTCAGAGCGCTTATGGGGATGATGCAGTGACTGAAAGAAGTTGCAGGAGGTAACGGTTTTCCCATTTCCGAAGTGGGGACTTCAGTTTGAAGAATGAGCCAAAATAGCGTCATTCAAAAAAACTTGGTTCTGGAACGTTGAAAGCTGTTGTCATAGAAAACCCCACCATTACCTCTAGGGAACTTGCCCAATAATTTAATGTAGCCCATATGACCATGCTATGCCAACTGAAAAGGACTGGAAAGGTTTCAGTTGTTGGAAAATGGGTCGCATACAACCTGTCTCCAGAGAATCTGCAACAGCGTGTTGCTTGTTGTGAATCTTTGCTTTCATGACACCTTCAGGCACCATTTTTAGGTCAGCTTGTTACAGGTGCTGAGAAGTGGATCTTTTACCATAACTTTACACACCACTGATCATGGATCAGTTGAGGAGGAAGAAGAGTTCAGCAACCAAGAGGAGGACTTCATCCAAAGAAGATCATGTTGAGTGTATGGTGGGATATGAAAGGAATTGTCCATTACGAATTGTTAGACAACAATCAGACAATTACTGCTAATCTTTACCGTGAACAACTTCGTCGTTTGAAAGCAGCTTTGAACCAAAAGTGACCCTCCTTAGTCAACAGAAAGGATTGTCATCTTCCATCACGATGATGCTCGTCCTCGCACAGCTCGGCTCACCAAAAATTTCTTGAAAGAGCTTGGTTGGGAAATATTGCTTCATCCTCCCTATTCTCCTGGCCTTGCTCCTTCTGATTATCACTTGTTTCGGGGACTACAGAACCATTTTGATGGTCTTAGGTTGACATCAAGAGAAGAGGTTGAAAATGAGTTGGACCCATATTTTGCTTCAAAACCTAAAGAATTTTACAAGTGTGGCATTTATAAGCTAGTTGACAGATGGAATGAAGTTCTAGAGAGCAAAGGAGGTTATGCTAATAAATAAATATTTTCATAATCATGGGCTTTTTCATTTTTAAAATAGACCTCAAAATTGGACATTATTTTTGCACCAACCTTATATTATGAGCATCTATGACCCATGAGCAGTTGAAGTTTACTCAGTTTAGTCAATAGTTGATTCATTTTTATAGAATTAAAAATTAAAGATCAATAAAAGTCATAACAAGCTCATGTTGTTCTTAACACAGGTATTCACCAAGTAGGAAATAGTATAACCACAGACATGTCTAAAGGCATGAGTTTTCTTGTATGACATTGCCCTGAAAAGATCTGGTTTCAGTTTGTTGAAGGGAAACCAATACACTGTTTTAGGAACGATTATTTAGTGTGTTAATAGGGTAATAATTTGGGAGCAGGTTATGGTTGTTATTTTGATACATGAGTAGAGTAATTTAGGAAATCCTTCCCATGTGCCAAGGTGGAGTGCAAGGACCACAGAAGAAGTTGCAAGACTCAAGGAACTCAGAGTTGGGTGAGGAATGGCAATAAGCTAGTGAACAGATAAAACATAACATGATTATATTAATATTGGTATTGTATGTATAATACTACCTATATTTAGGTAGTATATAAACACCTAAATTGGACCAGGAGTGGAAGAGGTTAGGGAACTCTTCATTTAAAAACTTAGGAGATCTTTAAGCCTGGAAGGAAAAAGCTCACCTCATGGAATTGGGGAAATTACTTCAATTGGGCTTTGTTTATTTCTCTGGAACACCAGGTCTGAAGAAAACCATGAGGCTAGCTAAAGTTTTCCCCTTAGATTTCAGGTGGCTTATAATTATACCCTTTTAGAAACATGAGAATCAAACTTAGTCAAAAATTTTCTTTACAGAAAATTGTGGTAGAATACACATAAAATTTCCGAAGAGTGACATTTAGTACATTCACAGTGTTGCACAACCATCATGACTATCTAGTCACATTTCATCACCTCAAAATGAAACTCATATCCATTAAGCAGCTTACAACCTTTCACTCCATCTCTGCAAGCCCTGGCGACCATTAATCTGCTTTTGTATCTATGGATTTGTCAATTCTGGATATTTCATAGAAATGAAATCATACAATATGTGGCTTTTGTGCGTGGCTTCATTCGCTTAGCCTAATGATTTCATGGTCTATGCACATTGTGGCATGTGCCAACATATACTATATTCACTCCTTTTAAGGCTGAATAATATTCCATTGTATGGATATACCAACTGATAAAGAGTTGGTTCTACTTTTTTTGGCTATTGCACCTGTGTACATTTTATTTGAACACATTTACAGTTCTTTGGGGTATATAACCAGGTATGGAATTACTGGGTCACATAATAATTTTATATTGTTTATTATGGACCACAAATTGCTTGCAACAGCAGCTGTGCCATTTTACCAAACTTTCTTTTTGTGAGAAAGTATTTCTTTCAAGCTACCCTGTGCCTTGGTAATTTATTCTCCTTCACAACTTTAAAAGATTATTCTGAGGGCTAATAATCTTTGTGAAACTGTTAAAGGTCTTTTGAAAGCAGCCTTTAAATAAATTAAAAGTATTATGCTCTCAGGCATTTATTACAGTGTAGTTTGCAAGGAGTCTGATAGTTCGATACATTTACATGGAATTCTATCTGTACAGGTGCGAGCTTCTACAATCTTAGAAGACCCAAAGCTGAAAGGAGACAAAATGAGTTGAATTAGTTTGCCTCCATTTGACCCTTTTTTAAAAATGACATATTGTAGGCATTTTTAAAAAGTGCAATTGTTTTGAAGTATGAGCACACTGATTCTGGTTGTTAAATTCATCAATTAATTTATCTCTGTTCAGGACATTCTAATGAACTGAAACCCAAGATTGCTGTTAATGCAATGCAGAAGCAAAAGCGTGGCTGAACAGATGATGTCTGCTGTGTTTTAGCTGACTTTAACAATGGTTTCTGAGAGATCACCAAGTGGAAAACAAATGAAGACTATTTTTGTAGCTGTAAACTCTTGTTACGGGGGATGGCAACTTGGATTATATATATGGCTCCTGAGGTGCTTTAGGGAAGGTCATCAACCTAGCAAAGTATTTGGGTAGCACTTACGTCTCCCCAAAGCTTATGGCTTCCTGGATGCCAGACTGAGAAAAACCCATTTCCTGGGCAAAAGCACACACAGCACGCACAGAAGCCAAAAGAAGTTATCAAGAGCTTTGTCTTCATTTTCCTTTATCATTTCCAAATTGCTTGATGTGACACAAAATCTCTTCATAACCTACTTAAGCACCCCATTGGGTAAAGTGCTTTGCATACTTTATAAACTTTAACCCAGTAAACACTGCTGAACAAAATTTAAAAGTATCAAATTGTTTACTGTCTATTACATGTTATGCATTTTATATTTCCTATTTTAGATTCTCATAGCAACCATGAAAAGTAGATAGTGCTTTTATGTTCATTGTAGAAATGAAGAAACCGGGTCGCCAAAGGATAAATAATCAGCAAAGCTGGAACACAAACCAAATGACAGCTTATTCTAATGTCTGAGCTCACGCTAACCTGTCAATTATCTTCTAATAAGTAAGAAGCAAATATAAACACAATAACAAGCATTGAAAATTAAAAACATTCTCCTTTTAAGCCAAGATATAACATAATTAGGTTATTAAAAATATATATCACATTTATCTGCCCACTACCTGGATGTCAGCTGAAGTCATTCTGTTCTTTGAGAGTCAAATGAATTGGACTGTACTTCCTGATCTTGGTTGTGGTGGGGGTTCCATGTCTTTCCAGAATTTTGAGGGGTTTACCTTTGACCTATTTACTCTGACTCTAAGCTTCAGCTTCTTCTGAATTAGTTCAGTTTATAGAGCTGTTCTCTTTTCTTTTCTCTAGCAGTCTCTGCTAGTAGAATAAAGAAAAAAAAAAACACTCATGGGCTCAAATCAATTTTGGGTTAAATAACATTTTATTCATCTTTTATGTGAACTTCGGGCAGAAAAAATTCCTGACTCACTGTTGTCACTAGCCAGTTTTTACTAACATGAAATCTCCTTGCTAGAGGTTCTTCCCAAATAATGTTTTAAATCATTAATAAGGTAAAATAAACTAAGGGTGCACCTGATGGCTTGATGCGAATCACGGGGAGTCCATGGGGAGAGTGGGTGCAGGAGATGGAAGAGGCTTGCAACTTTAACCTCTGTGTTTTGCAGTTGAGAACACAGCAGATCAGAGTGGACTCTAGTTTGCTCAAGTTCAATGGCTAGTGAGATATATATGACTTTTATTTCCGACTCCCCCTTGCTACCCACAGATATTTGTGTCTAAACACAAGGACCAAAGATTTGAATGGAATGAGTCTCTGATTCATTCATCAAAGGGAGGAGATTCAGGACAACTTGCAGCAATCTATTCTCATTCCCTGACTGTCTGTGACTGTTCAGCTGCTTCTCTTAAACCCTGAGAATCAATAAACAGCAACATCTTGTCATTGTAACAAGAGAAAAGTAAAGGTGTGCATTATTATATCATCCAAGATATTATTGTGACTCAAATATTAAAATCTCCCAGGATCAAGAAATGGACTTTTAGAAATGTAGAGCAAAAACATTTTTAAGTTTTCTCTGTTTTAAGTGGTAGTCCAAATTTAAAAACAGAAACAAAACCCACAAAACTTCGGTGATTCCAATTTAGCCCACATGAAAAAGGAGATGGAAGAGAAGAGGTAATGACAAATTAGCATAAAAATCTGAAGAACCACCAAGTATCTTTCCTATATGATTTTTCAATTGCCTGGGGAGTTAATTTATACTAGTGTATATATACTCACTTCTTGAAGTAAGTTGTCCAATTATTCATTTTTCTCCATGTTGCCATGGAGATCGTCCACACAGGACATTGATAGTAAAAAAGACGGTGATGTATTCTGATTTCTATGCTGATCAAGCTATATTTCATCTCTATAACTTTGAAGCATCAAGTGGAACTGGACTTTGCAATCTTCAAAATGTAATTCTTTGTCTTTCAGAATTCACAGGGGTAATGAGTATGTACCTGAATAAATCAAGTCTATAAATAAAAATGATTAATATTGATAAAGTACATAGTAGTTTTCTCATGGTGGCAGATAGGTTTATAAAGCATAACCAGGCACAGTTATAAATGATAGTCCTTTCTAAACAATGTAATACAACTTACAATTACAGGATTTTAGATGAGTTAAGGGAACCAATGATGTGACAGGACCAGCAATTGAGGGGTATTTCCGGCTCAGGCTGGTAGAAGGTTGGGGATGCTGAGTTTCTGAGTTTCAGTGCCACGAATTCTCTATAGCTAATGGAGTCTTCTGAGACTTCTCTTTTCTGGAAGAATTAATGTACTATCATGAGAAAGACCTGTGCCTTGCAATCACATAGACCGATAAGGTTGAGGATGGTTTTGTAATATTAATTCTGTGATTTTTTTTTTAGCCAAGTCAATCTGAAAGCTGTTTTCTCCTTTATAAAGTGAGAGTACTGATGTTTTCTTGATAAAACAAGTGAAGATTTAGATCCACTCAAATTACACTTCTGAATTATGAAGAACAATGTATTATACTTGCAAGATCTGAGAAGTCATTTAAACTCACATTGGCACTCAGAAGATTATAACAGTATTACTTGGCTATGCTGCAGTGACAAATAACCCCTAACTTTCAGTGGATTAGGGAAATATTTATTCTTGCCTCAGTTACCTGTCAATAGCTGCAAGTCAGCATATACATTAGGCCTGTTTTATTCATAGAAGAGAAAGAGAGATGAGAGAATTGGAGGAAATACATGATCCCTCTTTAAGCTTCACGGGAACTTGCTAGATTGACACATTCCATTGGTCAAAGTAAGTCACATGACCAACCCTGTCATTAATGGAAAAGGGAAGTATTTCCCTCAAAGGCACTTGGAGTCTCATGACAATGAATGAGAGTATAGTCAATTCTCTTACATGACAGGGGAGTGAATGGTTGGGAACAATGATACAATCTCCCACAATAACTATTGCTATTACCAGAGAGGCTGCACTGGATGGAGAGAAAAGCATAGACTCTGAGCCTGGGTTTTTATCCTGCCTCCAGAGTTACTTTCTATAATAACTTGGACAAATTACTTAATCTCTCTGTGCTTGTTTGTGCAATTGGAAAACTGGGATCATAACAGTATCTATCCCCTTTCATAGGATTACTAAGAAAATGAAATGAGTTTTTGTGTGTGAAGTTATATATATAATATAAAGATTATATTATATATGTATATAACAGTTATACAGTTATACAGGGTGGGGAAAAAGTAGGTTTATAGTTGTTCACATGGAAAATAATACAATAATTAATTATAATACAAGAACAAACTGTTTTACATACTCACAACTATACACCTGTATTAACTTAGAACAAAACCGACATACATATAAGTAACATGTATTAGCTATTTTTATTATCACTGGTTGTATTGAGGGGATAGTAAATTTAGAGACGTAGTCCCTGTAGAAGAACAAATCACTCAATTAAAGTAGCTGTGGTGGGGGAATGCTATATAAAGTCCCCACATCTTTCAATGAAATGACCTTCTCTACACAATTCAGTTGGTCCATGTCACCAAATATTTACCACCTTCTTCTTCTGTCTTATAGTCATCAGTCTTTGGAAGGTACTGGCAGAAAAGGTAAGAAGGAAGATAGGATGGCTAACATTATGGCATGAGCCGCTAACCTGTTTTTTTGTTTTAGAGTATTTGATATTCTCATTTTCAACAGCTTTTAGGCTGAGCAATTTTTTTTGAATTGTTTTCTGTGTTTTCAAAGAATCAAATTCAGAAAGATGTTGATTTCTGGTAATGAACATTAGTCCTTTTCCCTGTAGGCTTATTTCCTTAGACAATGAGCATTGTCTCCTTCTACGATTTTAATACTCTATTGTGAGGAATAATCAAATAGGCAATTTCTCGAATAACACTGTAACCACAATAACACGCATGGTCTCACTGCTAAAATAATGGAGGTTCTATCATGCAAAGTGTGTATGGTTTATTTCCTCTACCTATATCACAGATTCTACTTGAAAATTGAGACTTTGAATAGCATCCTGAAATTTAGGTAAGGAGAGGCATCTATAGACATGAAAATAAATGTTTCAACCACGATAATTTTTCCTATCATAAGGCAAGCAACCTAGTGAAAAACTTGCTCAAATCCCATCACTGCTCATTTCTGTTACTTCAAAAGCACTGCTGATTGAGAAAAGAACCATTTCCACAATTCTTTGTCATCAAAAGTTTTGCTCTGACTGGTGTGGTTTAGTGGGTTGGGTCTCATCCCACAAATGGAAAGGTCATGGTTTTGATTCCCGGTGGGGCACACGCCTGGGTTGCAGGCCAGGCCCCCAGCTGGGGCTCAGGAGTGAGGCCACTGATGGATATTTCTCTCATGCACTGATGTTTCTCTCCCCTCTCTTTCTCCCTCCCTTCCCCTCTCTCTAGAAATAAATAAAATCTTTAAAAAATTTTTAAAAAGTTTTTCCTTTCTTCTTCCCATGAAACTGGTCTAATTACACATTTATACCTCATCTGCTACTCATCAGAAATATTATGCAATACTCTTCTTAACCTTGGTGGCACATGATTCAAGTGTCTGGGAAACAATTTTTAAAACTTGCCAAAAAGTTTATCTAGGAACCAGGCTTGAAGTAGAAGTCTGGGACCTGATTCCTGTAGGCCTCCCACCAAATAAATGAAGGCGAGTCTGTGAACTCTGATTGGACTGACGCAGGGAAGTGAGTCAAGAGGCAAGTGACTTCACCCAGGGAGCAATCAGCGACTGCTGTTTCTGCGCCACCTTAGGATGGTTGGGATATAAGGAAGAGAAACAGAAAGGAAGACAACCATCTACACTTTTCTCAATGTAGATTTTCCACTTTCAGCAGACCTGAGCTCACGGTTAATGAATGTGTGGGTTTTAATTATTGTGCTGGCGTACATTAGTGAACGGAAAATATTTTAGGGAACAGAAGTGACAAGTAGACTTTTTAATACTGAGAGTGACAGAAAACCATAGGGCTGACCCTAGATTTCACCCAGGTGGTCAGGGAAGAATGGTCTCCTAGAGCTGATATTCAGAGGCTGACACGCTAAACAATACCTTGTTTCCTATTTAGGCCGCGCAGGGACCAGTAACTGTTTACAGGTTTCCATTCCACCTGTTTTTCTTATTAGCAGTAAGCCCCCTAATTTTCAGCCAGTCATTGGATGCACATTGGTGACTACGTTCCCCAGCCTTCATTGTCGTTAAGTGGCCATATGACAAACTTCGGACCAATGAGATAAGGGTGAAAGTGCTGTCTGCATTTTCTAGGTCTCTTTGTTAAAATCAGTCTGCTTTACCTGGACCTTCTTTTTCTTATGGATGGAAAATGGCAACTAATGAAACATGGGGACATCAAAGCTGTGCCACCAGCATTAGACTGCCTGGCTCTGGGGTAGTACGTGAAAGAAAAATAAACTACTTACTTAAGACACTGTATATTTTGGTAACAAAGCTTAACCTGTATCCTGCTTACTATAAAAATAAGATCTGAAACTATGTTGTTGTTATAAAGAAAAAAACAACAACCCTAAAATATATGGCTTGTCTTAGTTGTCAGGTAGAAGGAGACCAAGAAACTTATTAAGACTGGTAGGCTGGAGGCTGGAAGACTTGTGATCCTTTTGGAATGCCTTAGGAATATGTTTGGTAAAACTGTCATCTGCAATGACTTGTAGGAAAGACCACTTAACTTTGGAGAAGTGGTTAGAAAAAGGTAGCCTGTCGTGTGTGTTGACATTTCTTACTGTTTTTAGCAAGATTTGCAGAACAAATGAGCCTAGGCAAGAGTTGGCCAGTTCCTTACTAGAGGTGAAAAGGAATGGAACTGTGCTAATGGAGGCTTTCTCTGCCTTTGGTCTGTAGTCTAAATTGAAGGTCAAGGACGGGGTCTGCAGAACTGGAAAAGTCAACTTTATCTGTACCTGAAACAGTGGGAAGTAAGACTCATTTATAGTCTTTCTCATGCGTGCCCAATTAAGATTGTTTAGCTAGTAGGAGGTAGTTATAACCTTCTGAATCAGGACTTGAGGTAGTTGCTGAAAATAGGGAGAGGAGAATGAGCTGAGCTAGAAGCTAACAAAGCAGGACAGAAGAGTAGGCTTAGGAAGGTTTTTTGGAAGAAATCTTGGGTATGACTGCTTTCACATGGAACCAATGGTATGCTGCTAGAGCGTTCATAACCAGTTCTATGTTTTCAAAAAGCCGTGATTTTTAGTGTCTGCTGATTTCCTTGGTGCAAATACTCCCACTATAGTCTATTTCAAGCTACCAATGTGATACCACTGATCATGCGGAGGTGGGAAAAGATGTGCACAGCACGTTCTTACAAGCTGGTACAAGCCAGACTTAGCACACCACTTCACGGAACTGACTGGAGAAAAATAGACAGGCAGCCTTCTGTGTTTGGGGACTATTTGTATTGCCCAAGAAATAACAAGCTTGGCTTACAAAGGCCTGTGAATTCTCTCAGCCCTAAAGAATCCATCAGGCTCTCAAACTTGCAAAAGCAGAAAATGCATTGTCCAGAAGGCATACTCTCCAGCACCTTCAGGTGGGCCCACAGAGAGTAATGGAGAAGGCAGTCTCATCCAGAGGGCAAAGCAAAGGTCGCAGACAGCAATAGACATGGGAGTCGTGCCCAATGATCACAGTCTAGGTTACCTGCTCCCCTGCCAGAGCAGGAGGTCCTCACAATCTCTGCTTAGCAGGATGCCACTGGGGCTATGGACCAGTAACTCCTGAGTGTCCCCCATTCTTTTCTTTTCTAAATGGACGTTTTTATGGTGAACTGGGGTTGCTGCTCTACCCCTGTCTATTGGACATGTGATGTGAAAGCCTGGAAAAGGGGGGGAGTACAAGTCACCTGTTGTCACTTTGTTAAGTCACTGGACTCGTCGTCGGCAGCCGTCCGTCTCGAGAGACGATGGTGTAGCTTCTTGAGAGTCTATCTGCACCGCCGAGAATGGCTGTGCAGTCCAACTTGGGAGTGACACAGTATCTGTCTCCTCCCATGTTGAATCGACATCTTGTGATGACGCTGGAGTGTCCTCTCCAGTGAAGCTGAAGCTACAGAGCCTGGGCAGGGTGATATGGAGGGTCTGCTGTTGCCCATGCAGCAGACCCCCCCTCTCTTCACAGCTGAAGGATCCAAGGGAAAGACGGAGTCAATACAGCTTGGCTTCAGGTGCGCCGCAGGAGTTGCCGGTGTTGACTACAACGTCAAACCGCCTTAGGGACTCCGGCTCCGGATTTTCTGTCGGGGTTTACTCCCTTAGCCTTTCCCCTGAAGAGGTATGCCACAAGGCAGCGGAGGTTTTTTGGAGTCAGAGTTTTCCTTCTCTGAAGTCACTGGACTACAAGGCAGCAATCTCACATGTGATCCAGATTTCTGTGCATCATCCAGAGATCCTGGAGGCTGGGCTAGATGCAGTCATGGGATGGAACTTGGACTTATTTCCTTAAAGGAGAAAGTAAGGGTAGTCTGTGAATTGGAAGAAGAGTGATGAGGGATACTCAAGTGGCCAGCGAGGCAGAAGGTGAAAGGGCTCAATAGTTGTTCTTGAGCATCCTTTCTCCCTCCGAAGTTATAGTTGGACAAGTGGACTCTCAGGCCACAGATATTATTTCCCGGCCTCCCTTGCCGCAAGCGTGGCCACATGACTCTTTGACACAGTGGGTGTGAGTGGGAGTGATAGGTAGTTTTCAGGTCATCTCCTGTTGGACAAGAAATTTGCCAAGTCCCGACAACATGCATGCCGAAGAGCCCATATTGCCATCTTGGGCCTCTGAGAACTCTTCTCCTGCTTTTGTGAAGTCATTCAAATTATTCCTTCCTAAATCCCGCCCTATATGGGTAATACCTCCTCCTTTTACGTTATATGTAACTTTCCACTCCTAACTCACTGTGCTTGGTCTTGAGTACTGTGGCTTTCTCTTGTTTGGGAAGACGTGAACTCAGTTTAGTTTCTTCAGCTCTAGTGGTTGTATTTTTGTCTGTCACCTGGAGAGCTAAGCTGCTTACTCTGACTTTTCCTTTTCTTCCTTTCTGCCTTCTGGGAAGTGGCCACTGCCTGGAGAACCCTGGAGACCACATGTTGGGGAAGGCAGAGCTGTCTTTCCAGCTTTGGCCTGCTCCTTTCTGGACTGTCCTGAAAAGAAAAATAACCTTCTCATTTAAGCCACTGTATTTTGCTTACTTTTTCAGACCAGCATAGCCTGTACTCAACCTAGTTTTCAACATGAAAGTCCTGGTCTTTCAACATACAGGTTACATATATAAAGTCTTAGCACAATGCCCTGCACATTGTATGTTCTCAGTCAATGTTTGCTATTATTAATAATAAACATGCCTGTTGACGGAGTGGATGAGGAATATGTTTGTAAAATCTATATTACCATTAGAAGATGGTTAACATCCTTTCTGAAGGGGTAGAAATTTTTGAACAGCATTTGCATCATTAATAGAAGCAGAAGAAACAAATAGAAACGCATCAGCTGTGAAGCACTAACGCTTATTTTGATCCTGCACTATTCTGGGTGCTTTATGAAAGTAACAAGAACTATGACCTCTTTCTTGCAGGCTCCTGATCTGAATGAGATGGTCAGTAATATTGCAGACTCAGGATAAAAGCACAGGTGAGTCTAACCAGAGGTGATTGTTGCTTGCTCCTTCCCCCTCTTCGTCTCTCTTAGCTTACTATGTATGAAGGGGATTAAATATAATATCTTGCAAAAAAAATATCATGAAAGAAAGCCACATGCTGGGTGTTTAGGACAGATATGTTCAAGCATTCAGGCATAATCTGTACTGACCCTTGCAGACATTCTGTACATAGACTTACCCCTGATCTTCTAGAAAGTTCTGGAACCAGGCCAGTGGCCTTGTGAATGCTTCAGTATATATATTCTTTTGTTTTAGAAACACCTGTGTCTCACCATCCTTCTACCTGTGAAGGGCTACATGTTTGTTTGTTTTTCTTTTTAAAAATCATCATAAAGAAAGAGAGTTGTGTCATTAAGTATTAATTCTAGGACTGATCCAGTTATAATTCATTCTAATATCACATATCCCCACAGGAAATACAAAGATGTGGAGCACAGAAGGCAGAGAGTCTGCAGGTCTCAGGCAACTGGAAAAGGGAGTAAGGCACCTTCCATATCCATATAAATTTTCCTTGTTTTTATAAAATCATTTTGAGTATTGGTCATTAAGATTAAAAAAAAATTATGCTTTCTTCCTTTCTTTCCTCACAGTGTTCTGTCTCCTTAGAAATGATCCTGTCTTCACCTTATGAAAGTTGATACCTTTTCTTCTTATCACCTCTGCAAACAGAGAACAGCTTTTTGTTGGCATAGTTCAAGTGCTCAAATCCCTGGGCAAATTGTCCAGGCAAGTGATAACAGACTGCTCTCACCAGCAGGAACACTTTGAAAAAGCAGTTCTTCAGTCGTCCTGGAGGAGGAAGCTCACCACTTCCGGGGCAAGCAAAGACACAGAGAATTCACTTGGGTTTCCTGTGCTTCTGTTCTGGGCCCCTGCGGTCTCCTTCCAAGAAGGTCCTGCCCTTGCTTCCCTGATTCCCAGCTGGTCACTTGAGTGCGGTGTAAGGGAACTCAATCACAAGCTTTCAAGATTTTGACAGATGTCTTCCAGGAATGGGCCTGAGGCCACTGGCTTTCAAAGATGCATTAGGGAGTTATCACAGGGCAACTAATCTCCCGTCTGGTCTGACCTCGGCAGAATGGAAGCCAGTGACAAGGGATATGAAAGGTGTCTCAATCCATTTTCCAGGTGCTGGAGACCTTCAGACTCTCTGCCTTCTCTGCTCCACACCTTTGTGTTTCCTGTGGGGATGTGTGATGTTAGCATGACTGATAACTGAATCAATCCCAGAATTAGTACTTAAAGAAGACATAACTCTCTTCCTTTATGAATGGGATCAGTGCCTTATACAAGAAGCTCAAGAGAGATCATTAGCCTCTTCCACCCTGTGACTTCCTTGGACTTCCAACCTCCACAGCTGTGAGAAACAAATTTCTGTGTTTTATAAGCCACCCAGCCTGTGGCATTTTGTTACAGCAATCTGCACAGACTAGGACAATTGGAGGCTGGTTTCAGTCTGATCCCTCAGGAAAGTTCTGGAGGATAATTGTAACCACAGAGCTGGTCCTCTGTTGAGGCCAGGAAACTGGCCTTCATATCCTTGTGTTAATTGTCATTGGCTGAAGTTCGGGGATATAAATCGACTTCCTGGCAAAACAGGACTTCCATTTGGGTGAGGGCAGTGCTCTGGAGAAGGGGCAGCTGTGAGTTATTTATCAGGCAACAGTGACTGCAACTGGAAAATGATTCTACAGCTGGTAAAGGAGACAGAAAATTCTATAACACAACGGAACAAGGTAAGGAATGAAGTAACAATCACAAAACACCTTCCACTCAAAAGCAACTACCGTCATATATAGATGATGGTTCTTCCAGACATGTCTTTGCCCCCTCCCCCCCTTCCTGGGAAGTAACACACACATGCATACCTCCATTCACTGCCATGATTTTTCCATGTGAATCACTACAAAGATACCTGCATTTTCAGATGATATCCTGAACTACTCTACTTTCTATTTTCTTCCAACATACTTGCAAAACTCAGGCACATTTTTATCATTCATGGCATTCAGCTGTGACCCTTAATCTTTAAACCAAATAAACTGTGTGGTATGACAATATGTAAATTCAGCCCGGTTATCATATTTTTTCCTGCTGATATTAGTTGGCACGCGGTTGTGATATTTGAGCTTAAATTCTCTTCCTGACTGGAAAAATCTATTCCCTCTGACTTGGAGCCAGAGGTATCATTCAAGGGTCTGCTGCTAATGTGGAGAAAGGAGACCACAAGAAGCACATTGGATGATGCTTATCAAGGTCTATTTAATTCCACTGGAGGTGCCTATGGCTGGAAAGATGGGTAGTGCAGGGTCTACAGCCTGGAATAACATCCTGCTCTTCAACAGCCATAAGATTAACTTAAAGTATATGGTTCTGGCAAATACTGATTACCTCTTATGTGTTATTTATTAGCCAAAAATATTTCACCAGGGAGATTTATTTGACTAAAATGCTTTGAAATTACTTGCACGGATGAACTATATTTTAGGTGGAACTTGGTATAAAGAATGTAGGAGGGGATTCAAAAAATTACAAGGTGACAAAGTTTAGAAAAACCTGTCACGCCATCTCTTCCCTTAATTCGATTTTCAGCTCCTTTAAACTTTCCAGCCAGAACTAGAAAATGGTTCTGGTAGAAAGTAAAAACGACAGTGCATGTGAGGAATTTTTGCAATGACAGTGGAACTTATATGTGACTAACTTGTCTGTTGGGAACAACTGTAACAGCTGAATTAAAGCACAAAACAAAGCAAAAAGCAGCCTCTGAAAGGACTGCAAAGCAACCAAGGTGACCAGTTGTATGGGACTAAGATTCAGCAGAGAAAGAACAGGCATCATAGGCGCTGAATTTCTCACGGTTTTATCCCCTGCAAGCGTTTGCCTATACTCAAGATGAGGCTTAGAAACCGAGACATAATGGCATCCTGGAGCTTGGGGTAGTCTATCGGGTGGGTGAGACACACACTGGAGAAGACTCCGAGGCAGTCACAAAAAGTGAGCCTGAGTGTTTACGTGCTTTCTCCTAATGCAGCATCTACCGTGTGCAACGGCTGCATGCACAGGGCGAGAAGCTCAGAGACTCAGCAGAGAGAGGAGGCTGGGAGGCTAAACCCTAAAGAGAGGAGACTTCTCTTACCCGTCATTGAATATACATAAACATATACTGTTATAAACATATATAAGAGCTGAAGCAAATACGTAAATACGTATCTGCAGCCATTGGATAGCTTTAACCCTGGCGAGAAGGGAAGCACAAGAGGTGACCCTCACACTCACGATGCTTTCTCCCTGACAGTAGTTTTCAATTCGCAGAGCAAGGGCACGATGCTGAAGCAGAGAATTTTGGTCTTGCTAACTGAAGAAGAAAAAGATTGAAATGTTAAGCTGCCAACATGATTGGGATTTGGGAGCATGGTCCCAGAGGAAAGGCAGTCAATTTATTGAGAGAAAAGCCCTCCCCCAAATCAAAGTATGTAATCCCCTTGAATCCTTGGCCTAATTTTAAACTACAGGTGCAACTCTGATAGGCTTAGCAGAGAACAGCTGTGAGGCTTGAGAGCTGAGCAAAGATTTAGAGGCTGCAGAGTGCTAGAGAGGAAGAATTTGGAGTCAAAATGCAGACAGACTGAAGAGACCTTAGATTGAGAATCTTTAAATTTTAGTTGGGACAGCAGGAAGATCACATTTCAGTTGTAAGGACAATGACCTGACAGCGTGGACAAAACTAAAACCTAAGACCCACATTGAGAAAGCCTAGAACTAAGCCTTGACAAGATCAAGGTGATTTGCTTGTAATTTAACTGTCGACCAGAACACATTGAACATTCTTGAGAAAACGAAAACAATTCAAAGTCTCTACAATGTCTAAAAAATTTCTGGCGTGCATAAAAGCATGCAAAATGACCAGTAATCAAGACAAAAGACAGAACCAGGTCCAGAGATAATCCAGATGCTGGAGTTCACATTTAAGCATGTCAAACAACTATAATTATTATTAAAAATAGAAGAAAAAATGGAAAATGTATGATAATATAAACAATCAGCATCTGTAAAAAAAAGAGAACCACATAGACATTCTAGAACCGCAAGAAACAATATCTGAAATTAAGAACTCATTGAGCTGATTTAAAGGCAGAATGGAAGACTAGTAGACTCAAAGAAAATATGCAATTTGAAAGACAATACAAAAAAGAATATAAAAAGAGATTAAAAAGAATAAAACATAGAATGACAAGAAGGAAGTGGAACAGAAACACTTGATGAAATACTGACCAAGAAGTTTTCAAATCTGACAAAAAGACTTTACCCCACTAATTCAAGAAGCTGCGTGAATGTCAAACAGAAACAAATACAAAGAATACCATACCTGGCAACCTATAGTCAAACTGCTAAAATCCAAAGAGAAAAATCTTAAAAACAGCCAGAGAGAAAAAATAATTACAAAGAATAGTCTAATTCCTACTGGAAACAATGTAAGCCAGACAACAATGGAATGACAGTTGTAAAAAAAAAAAAAAAAGTCAACCTAGAATGCCATGCCTTGCAAAATAATTCTGAAAAACATGAAAGCAAAATAAGTATATTTTCAGACAAAACGAAGCTGAAACACTTTGTCAGCAGCAGACTCACACTGCAGGAAACACTATGAGAGTTCTTCCTGCTGAGAGAAGATGAAGAAAAGAATGAAGTATATCATAGAAGGTAATATGTAAGTAAGTATAAATGAACATTGACTTTAAAACAATAAAGTCTCTGGCAATTCATGGCTCAATAAAAGGAAAATGTGTGACAACAATAGCACAAAAGATATGAGAAGAGAAAAATGGAGATGAGTTCTTTACATTTCTTGGTTGTCGGGGCAGTGGTAAACATGACGACATAAGTGTCTGATAATAGAATAGAAAGTATACTGTAATTTTAATCTTACCCCAATAAGGACGATAAAGGTATAATAAAAGGGCTAATAGATGAGATATAATAGAACATGTACAAGACTTGATTAATACGCAGAATGCAGGAAAGTGGAAAGATGGACAAAGAACAGATGGAATAGAGAAAATACAGCAAAAAGATAGATATGAACTCAACTATATCAGTAACTATATTAGATATATATGGACTAAATAGGCCAATTAAAAAATGAAAATTGTCAGATTTGAGTAACAAAAGAAAAGGAGAAACTAAACTACATGCAGTTTACAAAAGCCACATATGAAATCAAGACATGATAAAATTTAAAAGCACGGAAAAGCATATACTACACTAACCAGAAGAAAGCTGGTGTGTCTATACTTATATCACTCAAAGTAGATTTTCAGGCAGAGCAGTGTAAGAGATAATGAAAGATATTTCATAATGATAAAGGGTTGGCACAACAGGAAGATGAAACAGTGCTAAGGGTGAATTCATCTAATAGCACAGCTTCAAAATGCATAGTCATAAATTAAATGAGAGAGGCAAGTCTGTAATTTTAGTTGTAGATTTTAATACATCTTTCTCACTAACTGATAGGATATGTGGATAGAAAATCAGTAAATATGTGAGCAATATAATCAATAGACTTAAACAAATCAAAATGTATGAAATACTACATCTAATGCTATAGCTAAAACTGCAGTATACACATTCTTTTGAAGTGCACATGGGTTATTAAGAAAAACTTCATATTCTGGGACATACAGCATTAAATTTTCATTAAATTTCAAATAATTTACATCAGTAGTATATATTCTCTGTCCATCTTGGAATTAAATTAGATTTCTAAACAAGAAAATATAAAATATGCTAATGTTTAGAAATTGAGAAACATACTTTTACACTATTCATGAATCAACAGAATGGAAATCATAAAATAGTTTCAACTGAATAATGACGCAAACTCAATATATTAAAACTAGGAGAATGCAGTTTAAGTGGTGATAGAGAGCAATAAATGGCTTCTAATGTGCATATTAGAAATGAAGAAAGATTTAAAACCATTGGTCTATTATCCAGTTTGAGAAATTAGAAAACAAAGTAAATGCAAATAAGTATAGAATTTAATACAAATAAAAGCAGAAATCAATGAAATAGACAATAGAAACGTACCAAGAAAAATCAATAAAGTCAAAATTTAATTAATCAGAAAATCTTACTAACTTAATCACTGAGACTGATAAAACAAAGCTAATTAGAATAGCAAAAATAAGAGAATACTAGTAGAGAGCCTACAAATCATATCAATAAGGGGATATTATAAAAACTAATACCAATAAATGTGAAATATTTAGGTTTGATTAAGAAAAGTCTTTGAAAAACACATTTTTTTCAAAACTGATAGAAGAAATAAAACATATACACATTCCTATATCTAGTAAATAAATTAAAACTATAATTAAAATCTTTCTAAAACAAAAACAAACCTTCAGGCTTAGATAGTTTCACTGGTGACTTTTTCTAAACTTTTAAATAAGAAGAAAAAGTAATCTCACAGAAATGATTCAAGAGTTTATAAAATGGAGATAGGGCAGCATGACCTGCCATATATTGCTGTAGGAGTGTAACTTTGGAAAACTGTTTGGCACCATCTACCAAATCAGAACATATGTGTATGTGGATCCCAAGACATTTCATATTACTTTTAGATATAGACTCAACAGACGTGAGTATATATGTGCATCAAAGGGAATGCATAAGAATGTTCATAGCATCATTATTCATGATAGCAACAACCCAGATGTTTAGACAGAGTAAACTGGATAAAGTGTGGTCTAGTCACACAATAGAATACTATACAGCAATGAAAAATAAGTTAGAGCTATACATTTCAACATGGACGAATCTTTCAGAAATATTGTCAGCAGAAATAAGGCAGGCACATAACAACCTAAAATTCTGTAGGCTTCTATTTGTTCACGTTACTACTAAAAACGAATGCTACTTGGAAGGGTAATTCCAATAAGTATAAAGAGAGAGGCTTCCAAGCTCCTGATAATAGACAGCACATTGATCCAGGAGGTGGTTACACAGGTGGATCACTTTGTAAAAATTCACTGATTGTAAACTTACGATTTACGAATCCTTCCGTTTGTTTATTATGCTTCCATACAAAGTTCCCTTTCCCTCTGCTTCTCCAAAGCAAAGTGGACCTTCAAAATGTTATCATACATAATCCTTACTATTTGAGGCCATGGAAAAAAAATGACATATATGTATATAAGCTGGTATAAGAATGGATCTCTTTAAATAAATTATGAACTTGATTATGGAAGAAGATTGCGAAAATGTAGTGTAACTAATGAGAAATGACTATTTTTTCTCTTTCTCTTTTTTTCCTGTGTAGGTGTCCCCATGTATAATTCATAACTGTGCGGAAGGTCACGCTAATGCCTCTTCATATGTTAATGACAAATCCCGCAGCAGTACACCAGACACAGAGCTGCCCCAGGAGAGAGATCACAGGCACTGATTCTGCCCTACTCAGTGACAGTTTTGATGACACTGTTCCTCTGCCTCCGAGTGAGGCGTAATTCATATCTGTCAAGTCCTGGGAGATGTTTGGGTGCAGGAAGTTCTTAAAATGCCAAGAATTCATGTGAGAGAGCTGTGGGTTTTGGCGCTGAAGGACTCTTCAGCTAAAGAAGCTATCTAAACAGGCCCCTTAGGGCCAAGTCCCAAATGTAGTCAGTCAATTCACTACGACACCTTAAAAGTACAAAGACTTCATTTCCCACTAGACCTGGCTTTCCCCTGGCAGCTCATAGCAGGGTCACATTTAATAATATGACACAGCTCTGTCTCCTTCCTTGCTATACAGCTGGAACGTGGACGTACAGCCATGGGGTGTGTCACGTCGGAAAGCTCCTCTGGCGACTGTGCTGTGCCATTCTGGCTAAGACACACTATGTGACCAGAGCCAGGACAGAGGCAGATGGCCTGGGTGCTGGGTGTGTCCCAGAGCTACGGGGGCAGCAGGGGGGACCGCAAGTTTTCATGGCCTCAAAGAAGAAAAGTTTCTAGTATGTAAAATGGATTGTAAATATTTTTAGTTTTAGATTCATAAAACATCAGTTCTGAAAGGGATCTTAGAACCTGTCTTACCCGAAGCTCTCATTTTCTGTGAGGAAACAGAGGCTCTGAGTCTGAGCTGGATAAGCACTCAGTGCCTCAGGCTTTTAGTCCCAGATACTTGGAAACAAACATTGTTTTAAATTCGTCTTTACCTAGGATCCCAGAACCTTCCTAGGATCCTTCTCCTTACCCCTAATTCTCTTTCTTTCTTTGTCTCTTTCTCTTTTCCCTCCCCAATCAGAGAGGACAATCTTACCCTTAACCTGTGCAGTCTTAGGCCACCGCACACACATGTGTACACAGGCGAGCCTCGTGCATGATGTTCAGTGAGATGCAGAGACTTATGAGACAGATTGGTAACTGCACTTATTTGGTAGCTATAAAACTGTGAGAGTTTGATGTTTTGCATATATCTGTGGTTCCTACTCAGTGGTATTTTGACATCTGGAAAGGCATACAGTACATTCTCATTAGAAAAAAAGTATAAAAGCAAATGGAAACATGACCCAACTCCAAATCTCCATTGTTTTTGCTGATTCCTAAATAGAAAATGATTTAAATATAGAAACCTGGAGTGCTTCAAGGTGGAGGTGTCCTTAAGCATACATTTAAAGTCCAATTTAGCAAAGAAAATATGTATAGTGTTTGTGTCTCAAAAGAAGCTGATGATCAGAATGATAATTGAGACACAGTTTCTGAAGACCTGTTTGCACTATTGAACTTCAGAAGCAGAAGACTAAACATGTGGAACAGGCTTCATAATACCTCACCCACGCTTACCATCCACCTCCGGAAGCGTGACCATCAAGAGAAACTGAACAGTGTGCCTGTTGTTCTGGTGATAGTATTTTATGAGATGGGAGTCTGAAGCATGCTTTGAGTGTAATCTATAATTCTTTGCACATGAACTGTAAAATGCAAAAACATTAATTTTTACAACAGCTGTTATTATTTATGGTATTTTCCCTGTCCTTCTATTAAAAATATTTCTTCGTTAGATGTGCAGAATGTTCGCAGCTGCCAGATTATTTACAGGGAGCTCAAAGAATAGCTACAGTGACTTAGCCATTAGAAAATTAGAGCAATTTAAAAAAGGCAAATTACTTCTGAGATGTGGCATTGAATTAAAATCAGAACAGGGAAATGAAGTTTATTTATGGAAGTCTAATTGCCAAGTGAAATTGATCTAAAAATGTGACTTTGAAATTTAATTTTAGTCAGGGTGCACATAGCAAAACAGCCCAGACAGCGTTTCGAAAATGAGAACTATTTAGTGGAGGAATTTTTTTGGAATGAGGAAAAAGGCAGAAATGTGATGACATGAGACCCAAGACTTACGAATTACCCATGGTGCTCTGCTCATTCATTCAATCAGCTGCTGGGAACCATGTATTGTACTAGATACTGGGAATATAAGGATGAAAAAATAGGGTCTCTGCTCTCCAGGGGTTCACAGTCCTAAGACAAGCACATGCAAATGATGCAATTATTTCTCCATTGCTGCAAAGGAGCTGCGTACAAAGCAGAGTGGACTCCAATCTGTCTGTGATGTCTGGAAATACTTGCGAAGTTGGGAATGCTGAAACTGGGCAGAACTTGCAAAGTGACAGATGCTTATTTTGTTTGACTTAGCATGTATAAAAAAAATTACAGGGGAAGCCCATTAAGATGATGGGGTAAACTGATGTTTTGATGTACCCAAATATAGCAACCAGAGAGAAAAATGTAAAAAAGAAAAGAAAAGAAAAGAAAAAAGAAAAAGGCTTAGCAGATACAATTAGGTTCAAAAACCAGGCAAACATATCCAAGAACTAGAAATGGGACAGAAACATGAAAAGGCAGCAGGGCCAGAGTGAAGAAGCACTGTGTCCTCAGCTGGTGGTGAGGTGGTCTAGCTTCCTATCGGCTTGGTAACTGCTTCTGTGTTCCTCCCAATATCTCCTCAGGGCCTAGTGGATCGAACAGTGTCTCTCTGAAATTCATGGCCATCCAGAACCTCAGAATGCGCCCTTGTTAGCAAATAAAGTTTTTGAAGATGTAATTACTGAGGAATCTTGAGGGGAAATCACCCTTGACTTAGGGTGGGCCCTAAACCCAATGACTGAGATGTCCTTACAAGAAGAGGAGGACACATAAAGACATATGAGGTCTGTCCAGAAACAGTCCAGCCATTGTTAATATAATGAGAATGGTTTGCATGACATTGATGTAACCTGGCAGCCAAGGAGAGTGGACTGGAATGCGCATGTGTGAACAATGGCTACTTCACTGTACTAGTCAGTGGGGGTGGTAGACACCCTTGAGTGAACATGTGTACTGTGTGGCTGTCACATTCAAAATGAGTGAGTAGAGCAATGAATCTGCATCAAATTTTGCATTAAGCTTAAACATTCCTCTATGGAAACTATTCAGATGATTCAGAAGGCTGCACCTATGGGCAACTGGTGATTGGCAGCTTCATCACCACAACATGCCCGATCATGCATCATGTCCTGTGCATTTTTCTGGTGAAACATCAAATCACCCAGGCGACTCAGTTCCTCTACAGCCCAGATTTGGCATCCTGTGACTTCTGGCTTTTCCCAAAACTAAAATCACCTTTGAAAGGGAAGAGATTTCAGACCGTCTTATTTTCTTTCAGGAAAATACAATGGGGCAGCTGATGGTGACTGTGTGAGGTCCCAAGGTGCCTACTTTGAAGGGGACTAAGGAGTCATTATTCTGTGTATAATGTTTCTTGTATCTTGTATCTTCTCCAGTAAATGTCTCTATTTTTCACAGTATATGGCTGGGTGCCTTCTGGACAGACCCCATACAGAGGAGACATATGATGGACACATTGGAGTTATGAGGCTCGCTGCATGTGAAGGCATGCTGGAGCCACCAGAAGCTAGGAAGAGGCAAGAAAGCATTCTTTCCTGCAGCCTTCAGAGAAATCACAGACTTGCTGACCCCTTGATTTAGGTCATTTGGCCTCCAGATGTGTGATAGAATAACTAATTGTCATTTGACACCACCAAGCTATGGTAATTTATGTGGTAATATATTATATGTCCCAATTCTTCTTTAAAAGACTGGTTCTCAGGATGATCACTTCATAAGTTATATAAATGTCTAACCTCTGTGCTGTACACTTAAAACTAATATAATATTGAATGTCAATTGTTACCTGAAAAATAAAAATAAGAGATCTGGTTCTGGACAGGGAGTGGGGTGTGGGGACTTATTGAAGCAACTGTAGAGGGAAACATGTAGAGCCATGTAAACAAGTGAGGACAGAAAGCAAGAGCCCTCTAGAGATACATGGATGGAAGGTAAGTGTGTGTTCCCATGTAGATGTGAGAGAAATAAAGGCCCAGTCCAAACCCAAGTCAAAGGCTTCTTTTTAAAATAAACCTGCAAACATGAATTCATAAACGCATGAAGAGCACTAGCTTGATGAAAAAGAGTTTACAAAATCAACTCTTGGGACATAAATATACTATAGATGCAATTAATTCTACAGCAGTGCCTGGCACAGACTACCCTTATTTTTTTCATCAATGAGATCTGCCACATTTATTATTTTACACCATAAATTTTATGTTCGTTTATATTGATGTAGACTTTAAAATAATTACGTTTAGGATGCCCAGAAAGGTAAATTAAGATTTCACATCCATACAAAGGAAAATAAATTATGAAACAAAACAAGCAGAAATGAAAAGGTAATACATGGATATGAAAATTATTAACTATATTAAACTTTGTCAGCTGCCAAGAGAACAACAGTAGAAATATTTTCCAGAAAGGTTTCTGTCCAGGAGGAAGTAGGTCCTAAGAAGATTTTTGCCTTATGAGCTAAGATGGTCCTGGAGATGTTTTGGTTTGGGGGAGATCGTTGATGGAAAATCTGATCGTTTGAGAGACGTGTGTGCACTTACTGGAGACAGAAGCAGGACAGGACCAGATAATTCCTCTTTCGTTTCAAGCTGCTTGTTGCCTTATTTTAAGTGGTCTGACTCAGACCCAACCAGTGTTAGCGCTGACTCTGCGCCATGGATATCAACTGTCATTTCTTGAAATTAGCACTGGCCTTAGGGTCAGGAGTGGAGCTGACAAGGTGGGGGTGGGCAGCGGAGAGGGAAGCAGGCACACATTATTATGACCCAGCGGTCTGGTCCTGGACTGGGGCATATATTTACATCCTGTGTAAAGATTTCTAGCCAGTCCCCTGTGCTGTGGGCATGACCCTTGACAGTCGGGGCCAGGCACATAAGAAATTCTGACTGGGTTTGTTATCAGTATCAAATGAGCTAATCCAAGCACTACTCCCTGTCGACTCTGAAGAGTGACAGAAGTATATAAATTGTAAACTTAAAATGAAGAGCAAATATTTTATCTCCTCCGATGTGCTTAGCTTTGTAACTGGATCTAGGTATTTGCTGACTTGAAAAATAAAAATTGTAATGTACTATATGAATACAAATTCTTTGGCTATATCTATACATACCCTAATGTTAAGAGAAAATAAAAAAGTAGAATAACAATTGCTATATTTGGGAAAGTAAAACAGCCTAGTGATTCCTATGAAAAGCTGATATTGTTGGGGTGCTCTGTGCCAGGAATTGTTCTAAGTGGCTTAAAAAGTATAATGGCCTTTGGAGTCACGTGGACTGGGTTCAAATACTGACCCCCCACCCGCACCCTGCAGTGGCAGTGTGAACTTGCATAAGGTATTTAAACTCTCTAGGTTTCCTTTATTTCATATAAAATGGGATGATAATGGGCACATTTTAAGGATTCTATGGGATAACACATAGCATTTAGTCTGCTTCTGAATTATATGAGCTTATAAATTTCCTTTAATTTTAATGTGATTTCAGTTTTTCTCTTAATTGCAACTGGAAGCATCTGATACGACTATTATTGCAACATGCCAAATAACTGACTCATTCTAAAATGATGGTAATTATTGGAAAAATACTATTTCATATTAATATTATCGGAAAAATATTCAGATGACTAATTTTTCCTTTTTCATGTGAACATCTAAGTTAAGAAATTGGGCTAAGATCATATTTCTGAAATAAAATTGAGCTTTAGCCACATTGATGGGGAAACAGAGAAGAAAGAAAAACTGTTAAGGTCAGATTTTTCCAGACACCTCCATTGCAGAGAAACAATAACATATCAGTTACTATTTCCTGGTCACCTACTGTTATTGCAGGTTCTCTGCTAGGTGCTTACATTTTCTTTAGTTCTATTTTAGAGTTATTCACTATGAAGAAACAGAAGTTCAGAGAGTGGTTTTAGGGCTTAGCACCTGACACAGCAGCCAGCACAAGCTGAGCTCTCAGGAAATCACGGTTGCATGTTAACTAACTGCCCGACCAGGGTGCAGACCTGTTTTCTTTCCCTCAAAGTCTTTGCTCCTATCACTACTCCACCTTGCTTCCCTGCATCAGAAGTGTGAAAATCTGTCTCCTGGCACCATTTACGGGATTGTTACCTAAGGCAAATAGCTGTCAGTTGAGAAGGTTTAGCATCATCAGAGTCAATTCCTAATTTAACCACATTTACCTTTTTTTTTTTCCCCCCCAGAAACTAGACTTCTTAGAGCATTGCCAAGAGCAAGATAAGACATATAAATTCCAGGTTGCTAAGATCAAGGAGTTTGCAGCTCTCAAAGGAATTTTTCCTGTTACAAACTGCATGCCTTAAGTTTACATTCAAACGTTGCCTCAAGGACTGAAGAAGGGCTGAAAACTGGCATTACCGACCTAAGGGTGGTTATTCCAAATACAGTTTTGTAATTCTTGTTCAACTTTGAAATGACTATGAGAATATACTTTCTTTCAAATTTTCTTAAACAAGGATCTATAATAAAAATATGCAATTCATATTGAGGTTAGAGTAAGTGTTGATATTAATAGATGCTGGTTTTTAGTATACACATATTGTGAAATTGCAATATTTTGAAAATAGTTTATCATTCTCATATCAGTCAACTTAGGATCTCATACAGTAAATGATAGTCAAAAGTGTTTTGTGTCTAGGAAGAGTAGCCTTATTTTCACCAAGAGAAAAAGATAAATGCAGGTATCTAGTCCTTCTTGAATTTCATAGCTTTTGATACTTTCTGTTGTAGCTCTTTGGCTGAATGTAAAATTCAAGGTCCAGGTTACCTATGGTAAGTGTAAAACCCCAGCCCTCTGAGAGCATTGTAATATAGTCTTTTAAAAATATATATTTTATTTACTGATTTTCAGAGAGAGTGGAAGGGAGGGAAAAAGAGAGGGAGAGAAACATTGATGTGCAAAGAGAAACATTGATTGGTTGCCTCTCACACCCCCTCCACTGGAGACCTACCCCGCAACCCATGTGCCCTGACTGGGAATCAAACCAACAACCATTTGGTTTGCAGGCTGGCACTCAATCCATTGAGCCACATCATCAAGGGCTTTTTCTTTTTCTTTTTAAATTTTATGGTAATATGATCTTTCAGATTTCCCTTTAGGACCTACGTGGTGAATCAGTAAACGAATTGGTACCGTCAGCATGTATGTAATAATAACTACAATGTTTGAGCGCCTCCCAAGTGGTAGGTGAGTAAAAAAAGTAGAGTAATAAACATGGTTATGCATATTTGCTGAAGCTTGAAGACTAGATTACTGACTGTGCTACCGAAGTTATTTAAGTCGTCAGTTTCCTTTGCTTTACAGTGGAGACTAATCATTACTACCTTGTAGGTTGTTGTGAGGATTAGAAATCCTGTCTTGCATTGAAGGCTTTCTATATGGTAAGGTTTCAAGACATGACATCATGGCTGTCATTATTAAATTTGAAAGGCAAAATTACTTGACTTAGGCCATTCAGCTGGGAGTGGCAGAGCCAGGGCTCAAAGTGATGTAAAGTCAACTGAGCTGTCCTTTGTATTCTGCTGATAATGTTATGCACAGTAGAAAAAATTGGCATGAGGGACCCATTCGTGGGCACGGACTTTCAGGGCTGCGGGAAGGGATAATGACTGATCTGTGCCTTAAAAGATGAGTAGAATTTGGGTATGTAAAAATAATTAGCACTTTATCCTCCAGGCTCGTTGGAATCTCAGTGACATACACAGTGACGATGACAAATAGATTCCCCTATTCATTTCTTTACAATCATGTCTTTGCAGAGCACTACAATGGATTAGTGGGCCAGAGGGGGAATTTTGACACCTCTGCCTTTGCTTACTATTCTCTGAAAGTTTCTTTTTCCTAATTTCTGATCCTTAGAAGAATGCCTCCATTAAAGCTCAAATTTTAGTTGTTGCATGTCGAAAGACCCACTTTATCCACCATGGCTTTACACAGGTGTGTTTGAAGGGACCACTATATATCTTGTTAAAGTCAGAGACTTGGCAGGCAATATTGAAAATTAAAACTGACTTGTGGGATCTGAGCTCTAGCCAAATTCAGTAGTACCTTGTTGTCAAATCCCTGTTTACGTACCTCCCATCCTGGTTGACACAGCCCTATGCAGTTCAAGGGGACAGTAATGGTCACAATAGCTCTTTAAATTGCCTCTTCAATCTGTGCAGATTCTCAGTTTTGTTCTTCAAGAGATTGCATCATAAAATTCCTATCACAGCTAAAGGATGGGTTATTTAACGTGTCACAAAGATACTGTAGAATAAAGTTAAGTAGACAAGGGGCTGGGAGACACATTTTAAGTGGCTCTCTTTCAGTGCTCTTCAAAATAGTTCTGTTATCATGTCTGGTCTTTGAAGAAAGTCATGGGAAATACATACTCCGCTGAGTGCCTGTGAAGCTTGGTAGAAAGTAATTCCTCTTGGGATCCTTGAGTTCTCTGACATGAGTCATGAAGAGTGAAAGAGTGTTTGACAACACCCACAAGCACGTCCCCATCCCGGTGGACAGAAACTCCTTCTTACCCGAGGATAATTGGTACCAGAAAAGGAAAGCTAAGAGTGGAACCATCTCACAAGGTACCAACATTTCACAGAGAATACTTCTTCAATCATTCAGCCACCAAAAGGTTTGACTTGAATGCTATCTTGGAGAAGAGAAGAAGAATTAAGTGAATAAGGGAGCTTTCTCTTAATTGAATATAGCGAAGGTTATGAATCTCTGCACTAATTAGAATAAGAATGCACCAAGTGTTGACTGTTTTTTAGGTTTTTTTTTTGCTGTATTTTTCTGGAAACTATAAAATAGCACTAAATACCATCTTCCACTGGACATTTGACTTTAGCAACTTGGTTATAAATGGGGGCATTTTTGTAAAAATATTCAAAGGCCTATCTATTTTTCTCCCTGTTTCCTCATATTGGGCTCATTCCTCCCTCTTTAAAAAAAATAACAGTCTTATTGAGAAATAAGTCCTATATCATATAATGTCCTCATTTAAGGTGTAAAATTCAATAGTTCTTACTACATTTAGAGTTGTATAAACATTACTGTAATCAATTTAGAACATTTTTTTAAATCAAAAAATAAAACCTGAACTCATTAGCTTTCTCTCTGTTCCCTACCTACCACCCTCCCAGCTGCGGGCAACCACAACCTATATTCTGTCTCTATTGACCTGCCTACTCTGGATATTTAATATAAATAGGACATACAATATGTTTCTTTTTTTTGTGATGGTTATTTTACTTAGCATACATAATGTTTAAGGTTCATCCATGTTGTAGCATGAGTCGGTGCTTCATTCTAATGTATACTCTTCCATTGTATGGCTATACTACATGCTGTTTATACATCTGCCAACTGATGAAAATTTGGGTTGTTTCCACTGTTTGGCTATTGTAAATAGTGCCACTACGATATGCATGTACAAGTCTTTGTTTGAATATCTGGTTTCAATTCTTTTGACTATGTACCTGGAAGTGGAATTGCTGACAGACAGTAACTCTATGTTTAATCTTTTGAGGAATTAAATTGTTTTCCAAAGCAACCATGCCATTTTACATTTCCACCTAGAAACACTTATTTATCACCATCATTTTTTTCCTTCTGCTGTTAATCTGTCTCATTCTCCCAGAACCTCATTTATGAATGATTTTGCAAAGGATCTGAGCAGTTTTCCAACCTAATCTCACTAACTTCATGAAATTCTGGACCTTCATCAGGATTTGCCTTTCCACTTTGCAATACATTCATTCTCTATAATAGATGTTCACATCCACTTTCCACATTTCTTTTTTAAAAAAAGATGATTTATTGATATATTTATAGAAAGAGGGGAAGGGAGGGAGAGTGAGAGGGAGAAACACATCAATGTGTGGTTGCCTCTTGTGCTACCCCAACTGGGGACCTAGCCCACAACCCAAAGCATGTGCCCTGACTGGGAATTGAATCAACAATCCTTTGGTTTGCAGGCCAGCACTCAATCCACTGTGCCATACCAGCCAGGGCCACTTTGCATATTTCTAAAAGCAATTTAAAGTTGAGAAAACTTAGGCTCGGGCATGTTAAATAGTTAGCTTGTAGGTCATTGAACTAGCAGTTGAACTATTGTGAAGAATGGGATCAGCGTCACAGGAAAAGTAATAGGTTTAAGGGTAGTGTTACCTAAAGGCACTACTAAACTTCTCTGAGCTTCCATTTAGGCTACCTACCTGGCTGATTTCTCTTAGGAACTCTTAGGGAATAGTACAGAAGTTAGGATGTTTTTACTGCAAATAACAGAAAATGTCAGCAAATGTGGCTTAAGCTACTCTGGCTTATTATTATTGTTATAATAAAAAAAAATAATAATAATATTTTTACATAATACAAAATCCCAGAGAAGACAGTTACAGAGCTGGTTCAGAAGCTCAATACTGAGAGGCCTTCTGAGCCCATTTCAGTATGAATCTACTTGCCTCTCCCTCATGGTCGCAAGATGGCTGCAGCCTCCCCAGACAGCATGCCCTCCTCCTGCTTATTCCCAAAGCAGCAAGGGAGGAAAGATGTTTCTTTCTTCTTATTGAGGAAGAAATATTTTTTTCCAGAAGACCCTTCCTTACAGACTTCCTCTGATGATTCAGTGGTTAGAAAGGAGTCATGTGCCTTTTCCTAATGAGAAGAGAAGCTGGGAAAGTGAGTGTCTGGCAGTTTAGCCACTACGGTCTAGCTTGCAAAAGGGTGGAAGAATGACTGCCGAGTCAGCAGTTCACCATGTCTGCTGCTGCTGGGAATCAATATCCTTAGTTTGAAGATGAGAATACTGAACTTGTTAGTGGTAAAGCTGAGATTTGAGTCAGCTAATCTGAATTCTAAAGTCAATGCTATAGCAAGTACATAGTCTTAGAGGCAACATTTCCATTTTGAAAGATGTACCCCCAAGTAGAAGCTATCTTGCTATAACACTACTACAAGAGAGAAAATAGATGGTTAAAAAACATTTACTTTCCAGAATATAACTTCAGATTGTTTTTGTTTATGTGTCATGAAACAGGTTTTGGAAGCATTTCTTTTTGATACATTATATGTATTTGGCTTTATAAAAACTAAAATCTCTCTTCTCTTACTTTATTTTTCCAAAGTAGATTATTTGGGAAAGATGAAACTGAGATTTTAGAGTTGAAAAGTTTCTCTTTCGTTACTAATATTCTGGGTTTTTACCTGAAGGCAGGTGAACAAAGTGATTTTAGTATTTCATCAGCCAAACTAAAGTATTTTCCTTTTGAATAGCCATGTGCTTACCGGGTGAGTCAAGTCTCATGGTTAGCCACTTTCAATTCCTGCCTTCAAATAGAGTGATGGTGTGACAATTAATGAGCTATCATTAGGGCTTATACTCCATATCTCATCTGACCCTCAGAGCAGCCTCATTAGAAACCACTGGTCTCCATTTCATCCTTATGAAAACTAAGGCACAGAGAGATTAAGTAGCTTATTCAAGGCCACATGCTAGAAACTGAAAGAACTGGGACTTGAGCTCTTTGATTCCAAAACCATGTTCTTAATCACATGGTATTGTCGACATAAGAAATGTCCAAACCTGCAGAGAACTTTTCCAACAGTTTACTCGAGACAAACTGATGACGTATGTCTGGGAGCGAGATCTCAAATGCTCCAGAGAATAACAGCTTTGCATCTTCTTTTACGCATTTGAAATTAAGGAGGGAAGGTAAGAAAGATTACGTGAAGGTGGGAGAAAGCAAAACGTGGATTGGGTTGCAGGGTAGTTAAGATTAGGTGCTTTCTTGAAGGTGTTTATGGCTTATTCAGAGGCATGTTAACCTCAATGCACAGAAACAATAAACAGAGCTTGCTTAAGGCCAAGACAAACCTTTTACTAGAAAGTTATAGGCCTGGGAATGTGACTACCCACCATGACCTGCTCAGTTAGGAATTTATGACCAGATCCCCTGTTAGGTTACCTCCCATAGAACCCCCTTTTCCATCCACACCCTCTTCCCACTGTATCATAATAACACTACAAGATGAGAAAAGGTTAGTACTAGATTTGTGATTAATAAATAGATATCTTTGGATAAAACTTGGGGGGGCCTGCGTCCACTTTGTCTAAACCCAACGACACTAACAAGAATCCTGTTGTGCTTGGAGAACTAAGGTTGTACCCAGAAGTACATTTGGAAGTCTTACATGTAGTTAGTGCTGTAGGGAGAGGCGGTGTGGATAACTCTGGCAGGAAGGGGCGAATGAAGCTGTAGCCTCACATAGCGACCTGTTACGAGAAGCATTCATATCAGATTTGTTCAAACGACTCCCTGTCTCCAAAGTCCTATTCAGAGCAGCCTAACTCTGAGTGTGGGTTCTAGCAATTATTAGTAAGACTGATGTATCAAATGGCCAAGAGTCTACAATCCAGAGTGGACTCTCTCTGGCACCCAAGGTTTCAATGAGTTTACAGACGTTTCTGAGCTTGCTGTCAAAGGGAGTGGCCTTTGTCCTTCATGGGGATTATTCGTCTCTTTTTGAGAAGGACCCATTTACCCCAGCGCCCCCTTCAGTCCCATGTTGCCCTTGGCTCCGGTGCTTAGTACACTTGTGAGACCAAGTATTTGTGTCTTAGTTCCTTTTTCTTCTTCCCTTTTCTACCTTGATCATAATCTCCCTGTACAAGCTCAGTGTTTTTAGAGGACAGTGCTGGAAGCCACATCTGGAGCCTGCGTCTGATATTTTCTAGCTATGTGACATTGGACAATCTACCTACTTCTCTAAAACTGAGTTTCTTCACCAATAAAAGAAGAATATTATAGTGTTAGCCAAAGACCACAGGAGATCATGTCTGTAAAGTATCTTAAATAACTGCTATACCACTGCTGGCCCCCTACCCATCCCCTATGCAACAACTTAGTCATTAGAATCCCCTATTTAGAAAATTGCTGGTAAACCCAATCATCTTTAGAGTTAACTGCAGTAGAATAGAATAAAAAGCCTTAAAGGGTTGCTCTTGCCTTAGTCACCTTTGGCTGACAGCACAGCAAAATTTTCTAAGGCACTTGCAAATACCCTGAAGTCAACGAGAGGGAGCCTTTCTGGAACTCCAGAAAGCACAACATGGGGGTCAATCTTTCCTATTGAAAAGTATTGAGAGAGAATGGAAAGAAAAACCAATTGTTTTCTGAAAATTCTAGGAAAACAAAGTTGAAGGGCCCTTCCAAGGACTAGATGGACAAAGTACCCTTTGCTTGCTGTTTTTCATACCTGATTTCTGTTGCAACTTCAGTTAAGATTATAGATTGGAGACTTTTTGCCTCCTGATCCAACCTCAGAGCTCAATGAACAGTCACAAATTCCCCCTGACCTAAGGGTGCAGGACTCCTTGTTTACTCCTCAAGGAAACAATTTGTATCTAAACAGTTTTTGATGTGCAGGTAAGATGTTGTAAAACTTCATAAAGGAGAAGCTGCTAAATTCAGGCTGTCCATCGAACAGTTTTAATTTGCCAGGGAGACAGGAAAGAGTAAAGCAATATGATGAAGGCCTTCTGCTCAGCTTTGTAATAGAGAACATAAAATATCCACATTGAAAAATTGTTGACTAGGTCCACAATTCACATAAAATTATGCTACCTTTCTGAGTATGCCATGGGAATAATTTTTGTTCTCTGGAAATTGCTCATTTTCAAAGCTTCATGATTCATTTCACAACATCCCTTTAGAGTTAAGCAGGCAAAGTCAACACATCTGCTATGAAGAGGTAGTTTATGATAAGGGTCAATCGCACAGGCTTCAAACTTGTTTTAGGTTGGTTCCCTGGAAACAACGTGAGATGGAATTTTGTGTATGGGAGTTTTTCCAGGGGTACACTTGGGAACAACACACGTAGGGATGTGGGGGAAGTAAAATGTGGTAGAGGGTGAAGTTTACTTGATGCAGTTTCAACAGAATCCTCCAAAAATCCCATGGGAAATTCTTTGCAGTCTCCCCAGTGGGAGCAAGATGGTTGGACCTGGTACCATTATCAAGGGGGCATGACCTTGGGCAAGGCACCTCCCTTTGTGAAGGGAAATCCTGGGAAAGAACAGTCATGAGTCCTCAGCAGCCAACATGTTGACTGGTGTCCAGTGTCCAGTACATGGTCTAGTAGTTGTGTGAATCTGAGCAAGTCATTTGAATCTCTGAGACTATATCCCAGAATTTTGAAGGTTCAATGAAGTTTACTGCTTGATAGGTAATGATCAATAAATGTTACTATTATTATTTCATGGTGCTCTGTGACAATTTTTTTTTAAAAGATGTATTTATTTATTTATTTTTAGAGAGAAGGGAAGAGAGAGAGAGAGAGAGACAAAGAGAAACATCCATGTGTGGTTGCCTTTCACGCGCCCCTAACTGGGGACCTGGCCCGCAACCCAGGCACATGCCCTGACTGGGAATCGAACTAGCGATTCCCATCTGCCTCTGGTTCACAGGCCTGCACTCAATCCACTGAGCCACACCAGCCAGGGCTCTGTGACAATTATTAATTGAGCCCTTGTCATTAGTTCTATAATCATGCATCTAATTGCTGACTGCATTCGTATACCTGGGTGTGGCATAGTTTCTTTGAACTTCACTCTCCCATGTTAGCTTTGTTTACTCCATCCTTTGTCTATAGTCTGAGAGAATGAGGGTAACTCAAAGAAAAAAGAGCTGTGAGACCAGAAATAAGAGAAAAACTGAGAGCGAATGAGAGAGAGTGAGAGTTACAATTTTTGATGATCTGGGGACCCTGAAGCCAGTCCTGCCCTGGACTTTACAGTAATGTGAACCAATTCTCTTTTGATTAAACTAGTTTTAATTGGGTTTCTGTCACTTGAGATCAAGAGTCTTGGGCGATGTTTCAGGTTTGGTCCTTCTTCACTGCATGAAATGAATCTTTGTCATCTGCCCTCGTATTGGGAAGTTGCTTATAGTGCCAAGTAGCTCAATGTTTGTGAGATCCCTAAGGTAAACTTCCAAGGGAGCAACTAGCTCCCAAATTAAACATTTCCAAGTCTGTGACAGAGAGAAGTCTAGAGAGCTGACAGCAGAAGTCATTCCTTGCCAGGCTTGGGGCTTTAGACTCATTCATTCAGAGCCTGGAGTGGACCCTGTGCAGCTTTGGGTTGAGTGCATCTTTGCACTACTCCTGGGCACTGCTTAAAAAACTGTATGCAATTTTATAGGGGGTGAGGGGAAGAAGACAGGGATGATGTTGTTAGACGTCTCTGGGAAAATAAAATACTCTATCCTCTAAAGCTTCTTTAAAAAGTTTTATGGTAGTATGCCTATTAATAATCAGTTAATTACAAATGCTTTTAATTATTCATCAAAACACTAACAGGGCTACTAATTGATAAATATGCTTAAAGCGTCTAGTTTATGTATATGTATAAAAGTATTAAGTTGAATTATTTCAAAAGACTATATATAATGTGTGTTTCATTAAATTGAAAGTTTCCTTGTCCCACACTCTGGTTCCATGGAGTTAAGAGTTCTACTTTTTATAAAATATACAGAAGATGTTTAGCTTACTTTGGAGAGAATCCAGAATAATTCTCAGGCTGCTTTCTCCTTTGAAGTTTTGTACTAGTTGCTTGTATGTATACACATCATTCATTTTACATTTAGTATATGATGTCTTATATTTTAACTTATTGTTTAAATTTGAAGTCTATAAACAAAATAAAAATGTATGTAAAATTGAAGATAGACAAATACAAAGAGTTTTTATTCTGTAAGTTCTTTTATTTTTTATTTTTTATTTGTAAACTGCTTTGTAGTATATTTTTTGTTCATATTATTTTTTATTTTAATTATAGCTGATGGCAATATTTCACTAATCTTCCCAATTTTATTTTCTAATTCCAAACTTAATTTTACCAATTCCACCACATATGTATGTACATATATATGTATATATATAATGCATATGTATATAGACATATACAGCTTTATGCAATATATGTATTTACAATATATATGTGTATGCAGACACATACAAATGCACAAATATACTGTAAACCTTTAATGGCAGAAATCATATATTTTGTATAACCTTTTGATTTTCCAGTGATAAGCATAGTGCTTTGCACTTTGTAGAAACCGAATGAAGTGTTTTAATTATAATTGTCATAATGATGATGCATCACGTTGCAGATTTTGAAAAAAGAGCCAATAATTCAACACTGGTAGGCCTTCCTCATTCTATGGGGCTGTTTGTGATGGAAGAGCAAGAAGACTCTGGCGCTCCCTCCGGCTGCCTCCTGAGCTATTAATTTTTCTTATAACTTCTTGGAGATTTTACCTCCTCGGTCAGGAGAGAAATGGCTTTGAGAATTCAGCTGTGTGAAGAATATTAGCAAAATGGTTTTGTATTCCTGTTGTCTAAAACTAGAAATGTCTAGGAACTTGGAAGACAGAAATAGGGAGGAGAGGAATAGATAGAGAGGTCTGATTAAAAATGAGAACGTTTCTTTGCCATTGTAGTATTTATTTTTGTTAGAATATTCTTTCTATATCTCAAGTACCTGCGTCTTTGTGTCCACTGTGTGATTCCTTCTCATTTCTACACCTGCAATAGTTTGTGGGAAGCAGGAAGTACAGATGGCCCTCCATATGCATAGGTTCCACCTCTGTGGATTCAACCAATCTTGGATAGAAAAATTTTAAAAAGAGTTACAATGCTCCTGACATGTACTGTATAGTTAGGCTAAAATGGTTGCATCTGCACTGAACATGTACAGGCTGTTTTCCTTGTTATTATTCCCTAAACAATACATTATAACCACTATGTGTACAGCATTTACATAGTACAAGAAATGAGAAGTAATCTAGAGATGATTTAAAGTATAGGAAGAATGTGCGTAGGTTACATGAAAATACTATGTTATTTTATATTGGGGCTTGAACATCCTCAGATCTTGGTACCTACAGGGGCCCTAAAACCAATACCCCTTGGATACTGTACTATTAATAGTAACAAAAGTGTGGGAACACAAGGACTGAACAGCATATATAGAAAATGTTTTATCAAATCCTTTAGGTATCCCTTTTTGAATAGTCCCTACCCTCACTGCAGGGTAAACAAAAGAAGAAAATACAAAAGTAAAGAAGAAAAATAATAAAATAATAATATTCATCCATTTTTCTCATTAAATATTTTTCTATTGCCCTCAGTGTGGTGGGCATATTATGCAGCACTTCACAGCATAAAACTTATAGCCATGAATATACCTAGAGCGAGAGCCGAGCGTTGGGGTAAAGCTGGAAGTGCTTCTTAGGCAAGGTTAAAGGAAAGCTAAGAATTCTCTTAGAAGGGACAGAGGTGAGGAAATGAGGAGTGTTTTCTTTCAAGTAGGCTTTAGTCTCTCTGTTTTACTTTTCTTTCCTATTTTATTTTCATTGAAAAATTTTATCTTTATATAGACATGTTAAAAGAACAAACTCTTCCTGGGGGGTCACGGGAGAACTGGGTCAACATTACTGGCCATTTTTCAATGACAGAAGCTTGATGCATAAAACTGTGAGCAATTAAATTAATGACACCCTTGGGCCTTAATAGGTACAGAATCTTTAACTTAAAATAGTTTTGGGAAAAGTGGGGCACAGACTCTAAGTACGTTTTCACTCACCTCCTGGTGAGCTCTGGGCGGTAGTGTCCCCGGGCTGGGACAGACAGGAGCCAGCCATGGTTCTAAAGAGGTGGTCAGACCCCTGGAGCGAATTAATATCTACATGGATAATTCAGTAGGGCTTTTTTTTTTTTTTAAGTGAATGCATGTTATCATTATTATTCCTTTGCTCCTGGCTAGTCCTTCTTGGTGTCCTGATAGGGGTGAGAATAATAAAGGTGTGATAATGACAAAGGAAGCTTTCCAACAGAATTAGCCTATCACCTTTGCAGACACTCTCACTGGGTTGGCCATGAGAGGGCCATGGCAGCTGAGTTCTGTGGCCTGGGGTCCCTACACCTTGATTCTGCTTCCTCACCTGCCATGACTTAGCTATTTAAACATGACCAAGCCAGCTAAATACGCTGAGCCTATTAAAATATGAGCGTGAGACAGTCTTTTCTGTGCCTGTGAGACTTTAAGTGACACAGGTGTCAATGAGCAGTTGGGTTGCAAAATACATACTTAGTATTACAACCATATAAATACTTAGGTGGAGTCAGATTTGGGATGAAGCTGGAAATTCTTCTGAGGGGTGATTAAGGGAACCAGAAGTTAGCAAGGGGAGTTTATGAGAAGCTCTAAGCAGCATGAACAGGAGAACTAAGGATCTCTCTATAAACCATTGATGCTGGAAATCAAGACTTCTGATTTGAGGTATGTTTACATGCCTCTCGGTCCAGGTGTTTAATGATCCTAGCAGGGAGCTGGACTCGCTGGTGCCGACAGTCTCTGACTGCCCAGGCCTCAGGATCTTAGACATCCTGTGACTTAAAAAGAATCTCGCTGAGTACTCCATCTTCCCTGATGTTGATAAGAAAATCAAACAAAACTAAGCACAAATGGTGTTTAACCTTGATTGCTTTCTGTTAGTGTTTAAGGAACAGTGCATCCGTTCCATAGTCTTCAAAGAATAAGTGATTGGATTTCTGTTTTTCTGTTTTTGAATCTATAGATGCTGTATAGACTTGTTTATCAGGAAGCATTCTCTTCAGTTAATCCTTTAAGCTTCCTCTGTTGTAAGTTTCAAGTACATTGTAATCATTCCTGGAATGTGCCTGTGAGCTCATTCCTGGACCCTCCCTGTTGGTTAGCATATCTGCAAAATCCAATAAAAGGAGGGTGCTTGCACTGCTCAGTGCTGACCTGCCTGAGCGTGCCTCAGCCATCCGTCTGTCCCACGTTCTGTCTGCTGGAATTACTTGCGTGCCCTCGACCACAAAGTACTACAACAACCGTAAAACTTCTTTAAAATTGCCCCCCATATCACCTTCTTTCTATGTCCTAGGCTGGGCAGGGATTCAGGACACAAACCCACACCCTCATTCCAATGAATGGCCTATCACCTGACAATGGAATGGTGCCATCTTATTTTTTACCCTCTGTTCACGTTCTTTACAGTCATTTAATAACTGGGACGCATTCTGAGAAATGCATTTTTAGGCGATTTCATCCTTGTGCAAACATCATAGAGTGCACTTACACAACCCTAGATGGTATAGCGTAGCACTGCAATTATATTGATACACTTCTCTAGAAATGGTAGTGTAAACCCTGACTGTTGGCTTTTCTTTTCCTAATGCAACTGCCTGACCTGAGCTTCGATTGCCAAGGCATCCACTTCAAGGAAGACTATCTTAAATAAACACGTCACCAGACACAGGTCTAGATAAAAAGCCAAGTCTTTTGTTTTAGAGATCTTGATTGATTTCAAAAGGACCATTGGGCTACTTGATTTTTTCTCTTCCCGTGCTTTTAATTCCTGTTCTTATGTTTTAAATTCATCAAGAAAGAGTGAGCTTTTGAAACTCTAGACCCCCACCATTGGCCCAAATAAAAGCAGAACCCCAGGCCAGTGCTCTCTCTACCCACTACCTTGCTGTGTGGCCCCTGGTGTGCCTTGAACACTCCAGGGCCTATAAGTAATAAACTTTTTTCTACCATGTTTCCTAATGGTTATTGCTGAAGGGCATCTTGCGGTCAGAATAAGAACCACAAGGGCGGGTCCAGTCATTACATTGGTTTAGAAAGGGGAGAGGTCTGTGGGGAGCTCACCCGGGCCTAGGTGAGTGCCCCCAGGCATTTTTGATGGGTAGAAATGAAAGACTGAGATTGGCACAAATCAGTAATGAATTGTGCTGTGATGTCACTAGATCACAGAGATCATCCCGGCACTCCCTTCGGCAGCACATATACTAAAATTGGAACGATACAGAGACGATTAGCATGGCCCCTGCGCAAGGATGACACACAAATTCATACAGCATTCCATATTTTTAAAAATACAATGAAGGTTAAACTAAAAAATGAAATCATCTTATGGGACTACTGAAGTATATGGGTCTATTGGTTACCCGAAGGTCCTCAGTCAGCACACGATGGTCCCTTTGTTTTGTGCTGTGCATTTTCTCTATGCTCCACTCCACGGAAAAGCGCCTTTGATGGTGGATAATGTATCTGGTTTATCTTGCTCTCCCTTAGCAACTCCTAAGTGGGTTCAATGGGACGTCAGTGGGGGTCTCGTGTCAAACCGGTCTGTAAAATACAGGGGTTTCCACACAGAACATTTTTTTCTCCTGGTGCCTCTCATAGGATTACTATTCTTGGGGTGCACTTTGGGTCACATGGCTAAAGTGGAATACTTTGCATTAAGTAGGAAATATTAAATTCAACAGATTACTGAAAGCCACACTCTTCACGTGGCCCTAATTGGTATTATGTCTGATTTCATTGGTGGTCTAGGAACTGGTCCACTTGGGGTAGCCACGGGATAGTTTATTGAAAATTTGGAACGGTGCATAGAAGTGTTTCTTCAGAAGGTCAGCTCTGGCACAAGTAATGGGTGTGTAATGATTTGGGAGAAGAGCAAGTAGAAGTAGCCATGGAATGTACCCAAACAAGAAGTACCAGGAGCAAGTATTAGTAGGAGAAAGGAAGATATGATCTCAAATCAGGTAAACTTTTCTTGGAGAAGTCTCCCAAGGCTGTCTGCCCAGACCAGGCAGAACAAACCAGAAATCCAAGCTGGGATATTGAAGAAAAAAAGGAACAGGTGCCCAGGAAACTCGATTGGGGAATAAGAACCTAGGCAATGGATCTATTCTTGAGCACAGCACAGTCTCAGTGAAAATTCATTGAATGGATGGACCACAGAGCTAATGGAAAGTAGATATTCAATGGAACTGAAGGCTTTCTGAGTTAGGGGGTTTTGCGCATTCTTTCCGCTGAGAGTCAGATGCAATAGCAGACTATGAGCTCTCCAGGAGGAGGAAAAGCAGGCTAACTGAACTGAGTCGGGGACAAGAGGGGCAGGGGGCAAGGCAGGCACCAGCTGAATGTCAGGCTGAGGTTCCTGCCCATAAATCAACCTCCGAATCTCTCAGCAATCCTGTTGAAATGTACCTCAACAGCCGCTAGTTTAATTTCCACTTGGGGTTGCCTGTTTGTCGCTGAAGGCAGATATGCTTATCATTTTAATAGGGAATATCTGTAGATAGCAGAAGGTTTACATACATTTACACAGAATTTACAACTCACACAAAAATGGCTCTGGTGAGTAGGCAAGACAAGAGATTAAAATGTACAAAGTACACCTCAGGCTGAACAGAAAGTATTTGCCTTATTTTCTCCCTGTCACGAGGCTGGATGCTTAAGACAGTATGAAAAACAGTTATTCTTCTTTCTCCATTTTTTTCTGAAGATTTGTAGTTCATTATTACATTACTATTTCCATCTGCTTTTTACATAATTTTTAAAAAGATCTATGTTTCTAATCCATGCTATGTAATATTCTTCCAATATGTTCACAATAGGATAAAGCTAATAAAAGCTGGGGAAAACAGTGAGGTTTAATGTATAGTCAGGTGGTGAAGTGAATCAGAAGCTCACCAGCTGCATAATCTTGGGTAAGTCACTCCATTTTCTATGCTTCTGTTACTTCATCTGAAACAGGAGTGTAATAATCGTGTTTCTCTTATAGGGTTGTTCAGGGATTACATTTGTTAATACGTGAAAGCAGTTACAACTGTGTCTAGCACAAAGTAAATACAACAGGGCACTAATGTTGTTGTTGGTGTTATCATTATTATTAAAAACCACAGTCATAAGGGCAGTGGCTTGGGTTAGATTAGTCTACTAAATAAAACCAGAGAGCAAGGTTTTCTCACCTCTCCAATTAATTTTTATCTCATTTTCCCCCAAATAGCATCTTGTTTCTGTACTTGTCATGTTGATAGTTTTTTCATTCAATCAAAATATTTACCAGCCTTGGCTGGTGCGGCTCAGTGGATTGAGCGCCAGCCTGCAAACAGAACTGAAAGGTCACCAGTTCAGTTCCATTCCTGGTCAGGGCACATGCCTGGGTTGCAGGCCAGGTCCCCAGTTGGGGGCGCACGAGAGGTAACAGATCTGTGTACCTCTCACACATCAATGTTTCTCTCCCTTGCTTTCTCCCTCCCTTCTCCTTTTTCTAAAAATAAATGAAACCTTAAAAAAAAATTTACTAAAGAATTATACTGACATGGTTTTAGACCCAGTGGAAGCCAGAAAAAAGGCAATACCAAATGGCCAACTTGACCTGGAATCACAGCAAAGAAGGCTGAAAAGCAATTTGTCTTGTGCAGTTGATGTGCTATTTCAGGGAGGTACAGAATGAATAAGAAAACAGACAGATATGAAAATTCCAGAAATATCTGTGAAGAAAATAAAGCAACACCACTTGACAGTAACCGAGTGACAGAGAGAAGCGTAAATTTGATTGGCTTCCCAGACTTGGGAAGACTTTGCTAAGAAGATTCTTGGTTGCAAGAGGGATGCAGAAGAGATCAGGGCTTTTGGTTATTTTCAGTGAGATCATTTTGGACTGTGGCTTTCTGCCCAGTAGAGAAGTTATCAAGATCAGCATTGTCCAACAGAAACATAATGTGAATCATTTATATGATTTTAAGATTTCTTGCAGCCATTTTTTAAAAAAAAAAGTAAAAAAGAAATTGGTGAAATTAACTTTAATAATATATTTTAAAACTATATCTAAAATTTTAACATATAATCATATGACAGATACTGAAATATTTTACACCCTTGTTTTTTTGTACCAAGTCTTTAGAATTTAGCGTGCATCGACACAGCACGTCTCAACCTGGACTCATCAGTCTGCAGGTGCTCAGCAGCCACGGGGGGTTTGTGGCCACTGTACTGGAGAGCACAGGCCATGACCACAGGTAAACTGTGGCCTCTGGGGCCAACCTCGGAAGCCACCACGAGTTCTTAATAGGTTTCGCTGAGAAGGGGAGGTGGGGTTGTAAGCAAGTGAGTTTGAGAAATGCTGGGATAAAAAAAAAATCATATTTGTTTGAATGTAGAACTTAGAACGTCTACGCACTATGAGTTTTCTGGAGGAGACTAGAGTCATCAGCATTTCCAGAGTTGTTTTCAAAATGGCAAAAACAGACTTTCTTAATGAATTTCTGAAATGACTAATGTTCTTTGAAAGACATAATTATATATATAATAAATAATATTCTTTGAGAAGATTATTTCCCTTTTATAGTTAAGCATGTAATAGAATGTATTTTAGGTGAGTGACCGAATAAATCAACAGGGAGTAGTTGGGGACAATGGCATCATGAGCCTCACTTCAAATGGCCAAAGGGAACGAGCAGCAAAAACCCAAGTACCTATTTCCAGTTCCATTTACCTTCTCCTGGTCCATACTTTTCTTTGATTCACGGCTGATTGATCCTCTCTCCCCAGGGCAGAAAATCTAGTTGCCTTTCCACAGGAAGCATAGCTCTTGAAATGTGACTAGGCTTCCTAATAAGACTTTAATAGCATTGGTACCTGGCTGAACTTCTGGTGGCCCTGCAGCTAATTCCATTTCAGGGGAAGCTGGTACTCTGCTGAATGCCTGATGGATACTCTGCCTGGGAGAAGAAAATGGCAGTGAAAGTCCTCAAGCTTAAGGTTACAGAGGTAGCACCAGGCTGTCTCTGGTCTCTGGGCTTTGAAAATGTCCCCTGGGCACGAGCTAGTGAGCATGCTTCTTATCCTTCTCAGGGTTACAGAACGTTTTACAGAGAGGAGCTGCACGGGGGGAGTTCTGTAGGCAAGGCAGAAGGGAGATTCACCCCAGAGACAAGGACGGGGAGAGGGGACTGCATGCCTCCTTTACAGAGAGCAGTCTTCATTCAATGAGTCTTGTTGCTTGCAACCTCCTGGCTCACTTCCGTGTACTTCGGTTGTCATTAACTTCCATATACTTTATTGGGATTAGTGACTTAGTGTTTTTGGAACTCAGTACTAAGCACTGGATGTAATAACACTATTGGTCTTCCATTGAGGCACATATAAAGATAAGAGTGTCCACAGGATTTCATCAAACTTCCATTTATTTTTTTGTTTGTTTTTTGTTTTTCCATTTAAGGCAGCACAGGGCAGGTATTTTATTTTTGTTTGTTTGTTTTTGTTTTTTATTTTTCCCCTCAGCAGAAACTGCAAAGGGAAGTGCTTAATGGAAAGCAAGTATGCCCTTAAGAAATTCTCATTAAGGAGTTTTTAGATCAATGCTTGAACTAATCCCACGCTCCCAGAAACTGACCTTCCTGTAGGGTGGAAGCAGGTTTATTAATCAATTTTCACTTTGCAGTGATTCACTGCAGTAAAGGGGGAAAAGCACTTAGATGAAGTGTCCAAAGTTTTGGTTCTAGCCTGTCTTCAGTGTGAGATCTTAGACAAGTCACTTTTTCTCCTTGTTTCTGTTCCTCTTTCTGCAGAATTGGGGGCCGATGAGAGGGGAAACAGTCACAATACCACGTGTGCGTACTGTGCACTTACTGCCTGCCAGGCCCTATGCTGTGCCGTCTAGATACTTTGTCTTGCTTAACCCTCGCACAATAAATGCAGCGAAATATAGGGGCCCTCTTTCTGAAATGACGACCCTGGGGTCTAGAAGGATGAGAAACTTGTCTTTGTGCCCAGGTGTAACTGACCCCAAAGTGCAGGCACGAAGTTACTAGGCTACACTAATATTCTGGATATTGTGAGGAAGAAAAAAAGTGCCCCAAAGCACAATGTGATCCTATAAAAATGTGAGGCACTGACACTGAGCAGCACTCCTCGTGGCTACTGAGGGCTCCGTCCTGCAGGAGGTACTGAGAATAAAAGTATAGTGTGTTTCCTGATCGGGGGCATTATCCGAAATAAAAACATTTGTACTTGGCTGTTGACAGAAGCAAGAAAGAACACAGGGAGAGGAAAGATACCCTTATCATATGAACTGAAAAATCCTGCTTGCTCAACCCCCATTTCCTATCACAAGGCTTTAGTAGTAGCCTGCTTTCCAGTGTCTTCTGGGCCAAGGTCATTCCTGCCCCAGGACCTTTGCATTTACTTTTCTGACTTGCTAGGAAATTCTTCCTATAGCTGTTTCCTTCCCATTCTTCAAGTCTCAAACCAAATGTCAACTTCTTCGGGATATCTGACCACCCAACTATGTTGCTTATATATATTTTTTCTTGTTAATTGTTTGGCTTTTCTGAATGAGACTCTTCTTCACTGTGTTGTATTGGTGACCTGCACAGTGCTAGGCTCTTACCCGGCACCCAATAAATTAGGGTTGAGTGAAGAAATTAATGACAGTGCTTTAGAGGAGAGCCGCAAAACCTGGGTAGGGTTCTGAACCGGGTGCTAACCTATACTCTTTAAGTCTCAATCTGAGTCTGCCAATTATTTCTATTTGAAGAACAAGATTACAAAATCCACATTTCTTCATTTCTGAGTACATTTTTCCTTTCATTCTAATGTTCACCTGCCACCCCGCTCCCTGCTACTGTCTTGGAGAAGGTGTAAGTTATGGGGAAGAGCAGGGTCTTTGGAGTTACACAGAACAGGGATTAATCCTAATTTTATCATTTACAGTGTGACCTTGGGTATAGGACTCAGCTCTCTGAGCTCAAGTTTCTTTATTTATAAAATACTTCAAAGGATTACCCATACAGAGATAAGATGTTCTCAAAGAATTGTTTTATTTTCCCCAAGGAATTTAACTTTCTTAGAAATAAATTTTGGTCTTGAAGAATACTGTCTGTTAGTCGGCTATCATTTAATTTGTTGGTGTCTGAGGAAGAGAAAGGTGGAGGAAGAGAGGTAGAAGAAGAACTTTAGGTAACAGTGTGATTTCCTGCAACACAAGGAGTTTGGTTTGATCTTGTATCAATATCATTGATACTTGTTAGGCTATTAGTAGGCACAAAATAAAATTAAATTAAAGTGAGAAATTTAGATAGCGATACAAAAAGATTACAGAAAATTTCAAATGTTTTATGTAAGAAACCACTTAAACTACTTCCCTGAAGATAAAGACAACAAAAATTTCACGAAATAATTTTTTTAAAAAGCTTAAGAAGTACAAACACAGCACTATGGCCTCCATCTTGGGGACGGTCTCTGATCCCAAAGGGCTGCTGGGAAACTTCGAATAGATCTCATGTGAGCATGCATATGTCCAAATTCATCAAGATGTATGCGTTAAATGTGTGTGGGTTTTTTGTTTTTGTTTGTTTTTTTGTTTGTTTTGTATATCAATTATACCTCAATAAAGCTAAAAAACAGGAAAAACTGAACCAGCTTTAAAGCTTTCCTGGGTTTTTTGACATGTATGGGTCTCTGCATCTTTTCAACACATTGTTTCTTATTTCCGTAACTACTACCAAATTAGAAAGACTATTTATAAGGGGGAATGTCTTTTTTGTTGAAGTAGGAAAAACAATTCATCCAGAATTGAACCCAAGGAAACTCAGTCTCTGAGCTTCTGAATCCTTCATTTTAGCTTAAATCTGTAGGTGGAAGGTTATATATGGTACACATATGATAATTATGTATATTTACTATAGTCATAGACAGACATAAAAAGTATATGATATGTGTTTATAAACAATAAATAACACATAATTAATCAATGAAAGTTATCAAATTATTGACATATTTGTAAAGGATATTGTAAAGGACATTGTTTGAAACTTGTTAAGATAGCCTCAACTTATCAGAAAATAATCAGGGCTCATTTTCATTTGCCCTAGTGAGCAAATAATACCAGAGTTATTTTATCCCATATAACCTTCTGAACAAAAAAAAATCAATGTTGATGGGGGAAAAATGCTATTTGCAACATTTTCTCAATAGGGTTGGTGTTCTTTGACCATGGTGTTGAGCTTGTTCATTTTTCTAAGGTAAGCTGCATTGGCTCTGCCAAGATACTCAGTTTTCTCCATTTATTCATAGACAGTGCCATTCCAATGATTTAATTATCCTAATGATAAGATAAAATATAACCTTCATATGATAGGTAAGGTATAAACCTTTGTGTTGGTTAAAGGGTGGACAAAGTACTTTTGATATTCACGCCCTTGCAGTTGTCACTGGAAATTTGACCCTCTATTCTGGTAATCTGTTCACCTTCCGGTTGCGAGGTTTTAGTGCTTATTGTGCATAGACTATTTATTCATTGAAAAAAAATTACACTATAATGAAAAATTTAGTTTCAGAGATAATCTTCAAGGTTAGGACCTCAGGGCTTATCCCCCCCCCTCCCTAAAAAAGACAATCACAGAAACTATTTTGTTTAAAGAATTTTGATTGCTTTGAAATATAAATTGAAAGCTTTAATTTCAACCCATAATCATAACACCTACAGCACCCGGATGCTTTTCTCGTGGATCAATAGTTCTCTATTTCCTTTGTTCACTGTGATGACTAATGAAGCTCAGTCTTTTACATAAAGACAAACAGCCAATGTAATGGAAAGATCATCAGAAACAAGTACATCATTGAAATTGAATGGAAAACCAATATTAGCACACAGTTCTTCTGTACAAAGTTTTCTTGTTTGTTTGGAGTCATCTAACACTGTGAACAGATTCGAAATGACCCAGCCTAATGTCAAAGTATTTGACATTAAAGAAAAAATATTACTCTTTGAGCAGTCACTTGGAAACCAATTATTAACAAGAAGAAGGGGATGATTTTCCAAACACAATGGCAAGGTTTAAAGTATGGGAGTTCCAAAAGGCTGCAATTTTTGTTTGACTTTTAAACTGAACAACGTAAACCTCATCTTCAAGCTTGATGAAAACGCAGCATTTAATAAGGGAAGAGCTGAGACATTTTCAGAGCACAGGAAATTCCCTACAGATTATGGTCCTAAGAATAGCCTAGAAGCAGCAGTAGGGAGAGAGAAGAAATGATTCTGCATTGCTCATTGGTTTATCGGAGGAAATGTAGTTAAACATCAATGAATTGCTAATGGCTACCTCAGTGGTCAGATTTTAGGAAAATCAGCCATATATGATCATTATGGTGGGCATTCTTGCTTTTGTAAAAAATAGTCCCAAAACAGAAAACAAACAACAAAAGAAGACACTTTCAATAGGAAAAGGTGCTCTGTATGTAAAAACACATACAGTGTGTTCTGTTCTCCTAAATGTATTGTTAATTATTGACCAGGCATATTTCCTGCTTCCCAGTTATGGTTCTCATGACCTATTTTTGTTGCTGCCATATTTCTCTTTATGTAAATTTAATATTTCCAATGTTCTTACCAGTTGTTTTTTGAATAAAGCCACAGCATGCTCAGTGTCTGAACTTGATCTCTTTGGACCCTCCCCCTCTTTGTCATATTGGAAAAAATACACTTCTGCCTGGACACAGTTGTTAAATGTGACAGATTTTGAAGTCTTTAAGCTTTGACAGTTTAATGTCCATTTTTCTAAATTTAAATTCACCTGTGGATAGAGCTCCATCAAGGTAGGTTCAGTTTTTGCTGAGTTATTTAGATGGTCTGGAATGTAAAACTTTGAAAAGTTGCAAGGACTTGTATAGCAAACACTCAGGTAATATACTTGAAATCGTGTTAACCAATAGAGATTACTGCATTACAACCTTCAGTTGTCTCCCTTAGTCACTCTTGACCTTTATTCAGGGACATGTCCAAGAGAATAGGTAATATTATCACAGCAAGGTGTGCTTTCTATGCTGAGATCACTTCTTGGAAAACTCTCAAGAGAAATAATCTATTTCGGGCTCTACAAAGAACCAGGAATGAGATTTTTTTTTCTTCCCAAGACTACCAATGAAAAATCAAGATCTTCTCAGGATTTTGATGATAAGGATTTTGAGGCTATAATTGACCCACTGAAATTTTTATGAGAGCAAGTTGAAGTACACAGATAGTCCTTCCCAGGTACCAAACTCCTAAAGATTCTTATTAATATTAGACCACATTTATAAATGCTTATTATGTGCTTAGTACTAATTAAGAACTATATGCACATATGGGTCATTTAATCCTCTCAAAAACCTTACAAGGCAGATATTTTTCATGAGGGCCATTTTACAGGTGAAAAAACTGATAGAGAGAAAAAGAAGTTACCCAGGGCTGTTTTATTCCAAAGCTTATGTGCTTATATACTCTACAATAGAGTCTTCTAGGATTTTGACAAATGCATTTAGGAGTTCAGAGAAATGTCAGTCTGATGTCTTGAAACCTTCAAAATGATGCCCCGAGAAGTAAGTCACACATTTCCGCATGTGCTCAATGTCAAGGCTAAGGCAGTGCGGGCTCCTGATGCCCCAGCGGGGACAGTAGCCTGCTGGCAGGGCCCAGTTTCACCCTCTCATACCCACTTTCACACACCCTACAATTAATTCTGTACTCCCAACTCTTTGATTATAGCACTCTAGGCCTCGGCCCACCTCCAATGACTACAGTCCTACTCATGCTCCATGATCTAGCTGAGATCTTTCCCTGTCAAGGTCTTTTTTTCAGCTTCTTAGCCATAATAAATTCCTTCATCCACTTCATCCCATAACACCTTGTCACAAACCAACATGATTATTGGATAGCCACCTTTTCCTAGCTAGAGCATGAGTTCTCTGATAATACAGATCATGTGTTTTTTTAAATCAATGCATGATGCTCCATACATTGCAGGCAGTTAATAATGTTTTTGCCAAATGAAAACAAGGTTTGATATACAGAAATACTTTATGAAGACTGTGAAATTGTAGTTGTTTTGCCTTTCAACTTCAAAAAGCCAGCTGGCTCATCTGACCTGACACTATTCCTCACTTCTACAAAACACCGAATATATTTTGAGCATCTGTCTGTCATAGAGTAGCTTCATCAAAGCTTCAAAAGGTCTGACACTCTTCAGAAAGCCTTACCAATCTCCTAGGGATTTCTGGCTGTTTTGCACATGTAGAACATTCTTTAGGTGCACTTCCTGCTCATAAATGGCAAAGGAACCCCTGCAACCCTGGGAGGTATTGGCAGAAGAGGCCACATGAAAGGGAGAGATTGCAGCTCTCTGGAGATGTATTGAAATTAGGGGTCTCCTGGTTCAGCTGCTGTGGGAAACAGATGGTTCCTTAAAAAGTTAAACACAGAACTACCATGTAACCCAGCAATTCTACTTCTAGGTCTCTGTCTAAAAGAACTGAGGAAACAACCCAAATGTTCATCAATGGATAAGTGGGTAAACAAATTGTGGTATATCCATGCAATGGAATATTATTCAACCATAAAAAGGAATTACGTGTTGGTACATGCTAAAACATGGATGAATCTCAAAAACATTAAGTGAAAGAAGCCAGACACAAAAGGTCAAATACCATGTGATTCCATTTATATGAAGCGTCTAGAATAGGTAAATTCACAGAGACAGAAACCTAATTGATGGTTGATGAGGGGTCGGGGGGGAGAGAAGGCAATGGGAAGCAACTGCTTTACGGGTACATATTTCCTCTTGGGGTGATGAAACATTTTGGAACTAGTTAGAGGTGTGATCATACAACATTGTGAGTGCACTGAATGCCATGAAATTGTTCACTTGATAATGGTTAATTTTATATTATATGAATTTCACTTCAATTACAATAAATAAGGTGGAAGCATTTAAGGGAAAAAAAAGCAGAAAGGAAGGTCAGTGTGATAGGATGTGAGAAGGGCTCAACCAGCCAATACTGGCTTTGAAGATGCAGGAAGGTCAGAAGCAAGGAATGAGGGCAACTCCTAGAAGCCAGAAAAGGCAAGAAATGAATTCACTCATGGAGCATCTGGGAAGGAACACAGCTCTGCCACCACCTGCATTTTAGCCTAGCTGAGACGTGTGTTAGACTTCCAATCTAAAAAACAGTAAGATATGTTTGTATTTTTCTAAGCTAAAAAAAGGTAACAAAATATCATGCATTGGCTTCCTGTGGTCTGAACTTTGGATATCTTCTAGTGCAATCCTGATAAAAACATGGTGAGAAAGATTATATGACCCTTCAAGGTCACACAACTAGTCATCCTGTGACTGCAGAAACAGCGTTTCCCCCCAGAAATAAGGAGACAGAAAGGGAACAATGAACAAGGTTATTGTCCTAGTTTTATGAGAGAGAGAACAGATTGAGTAGGATTAAATAACTTGACTAATATCTCATATCTAATATTATGGGGTTTATTTTTTAAGTACTTAAAAAACATCAAAGTACTGCATGTACATGCATGATAATAAAGAAAATCACATCATAGAGGATAGAAGGGCTTTTGATGAAAACCATCGGTTTCTAATACTCATCAGACTCATTCCTGATCTTAGCATTTCCTCTTCTGTTTCTGGTATAACTTAAGTACAGGGGTGGGCAAAAGTAAGCTTAAGCTGCAATTCAAATAACTAATACAATAATTAATAAATAATAAAAGAATAAATTGTGTTCCATGTACTCACAACTGTAAATCTACTTTTGCCCAGCCTTGCATTACTATTTAACGCTACCATGCATTGATATTTAACAAATACTTACATAGTACTTATTGAGTGCTTTACAAAAATAACTCATTGACTCTTTATAACAACCCTACGAGGCAGGTACGAGAATTTGCCCTCTTTATAAATGAGGAAACTGAGTCGTGGAGTGGGTCGGACTTGACAAACAACACACCTAGAAGGTGCTGCAGCCGAAGTTTGGGACAGTCTGGCTTCAGACCCTGCTCTGATGAATGATAGATAGCAAAGCAGTGTTCTCACATTCATGGCCAACCTGCGATTTGATTCTAGCTGGGCTCTGAGGCCCCGGTGCCTTCTGCTAAATCTTTCTGCCTTGGAAGGGGGCTGACCCCTGGGGGACCAGAACCCCACAGCTGTCTTAACCCCATCTGGGACTAGAGAAGAGAGCTGGTTGAGAGGAACAGAGCTTTCTAGCATTTTTTTTTTTTCCTGAATGGTTTTTTAATGTCAGGAAAACAAATTTTGGAGGTATAATTATTTTTTGATAATGGATTTTCTTGGAGTCTTAAAAAATTTAAAACCTTTTTATTCTCACTTAAAAAAAATAGGTTTTTGGCAGAAATCTGCTGAGCTGCCCGTGAGCTCATGTGCTGTGGTTTTCCTGGGAGGCCGGTGCACAGGGTTTTCAGGCATTCTTCGGTAGCTCAGACCAGAGGCTGAAATCCTGGAGCTACATTTTCTCTTTGCATCTTTCTGAAAATATTATCTTGAGCTTAAGTTTCCCTTACTGTTGACTTTCCTCACTCTAGACAGAGGTTTTCAAACTCTACTGTGGAACTTCAGGCATCATTTGATGATACTTCAAAACTGTCCTTGGCGGTGGGGGTGGTGTGGACAGTAAGAGGCAAGTGGGCAGTGGGGAAAAAAGTAGGACTGAATGAATGGGGTTGAGAAGGGAATACAAATAAAAAACCACTTAGAATAATGAGAAAACTTGACATAAAAGCCTAAGGTATTTCTGAACCGTGGAAAGATTCTGGAAACTGACCACCCATCAGGCTGGTAAGGGGAAAACTTCCCTTTAGCTTGTGCATTCTGTGGAAGAGGGAGGCAGGGTTGTGTTGGTGAGAGTTTAAAACAAAGACAAAGTTAGGAAAGAGAAAGACCAGGTAGATTAAATGTAATAAAATCAAAGCTTCCTTTTGGGGAAGTTGCTCCTTAATAATTGAATTCACTGTGGGCTCAGAAATTGCAGGTAAAGTCAGAGAGCACTCGGAGGAAATCCAAATTAAATTTCACCGGGAGCGGTGAACAATGGAAGAACCAGACTGCCATCGTGAGGCAGAACGCGAGGAACTAGGGACGGGACTGCTGCGGAGTGTTTGCAGCTGGAGGTGGGACGACTGTGATGTCAAAATGCCCTTAAGCTGTTCTATTTGCTGAAGAGCAACTTTATAAAATTTATCTTATTTTTTTTAATCCTCAACCTTGGATAGGTTTTACTGATTTTAGAGAGAAGAATGGGGAGGGAGGGAAGGGGGGGGAGAGAGAGAGAGAGAGAGAGAGAGAGAGAGAGAGAGAGAGAGAGAGAGAGAGAGAGAGAGAGAGAGAGAGAGAGAGAATCAGTCAATTGCCTTCCATATGTGCCCCAACTGGGGATTGAACTCACAACCTTTTGCCTTTTGGTGTACAGGACAATGCTTTAACCACCTGGCCAGGGCAATGCTTAAACTTTTTAAGTGTTTTCTGGAATGCAGGAGAAAGTCTGCAATGCCATTAAAAAAATGAATTTTGGGTTTCCTTTGACCTTGTCTGGACCTTTCTAAGCCTTTTGGTAATCTACTTCCTTATTCCCCATGGAGAAGATTCTTCCTTTCAGTAACGATGCTAATATTTCTGCACTAACGTCTGAAATTCCGGTACCCCGTCACCCCACCCCCACCCATATCATGCAGCTTGTGCATATGCAGACGCCCATGGACAGTATCCATGCAGACTCACAAATCCCCTTCTGATCACTGCTGCCTTCTGAGGTCATTTTCCTGAGAGCTTGTAACTCGTTCAGAACACAGAGGAGCTCTCTGAGAGCGTCTCATACATGAGAAGGAGGCAACTGGTGACATAACAAGAGGGTTAACACTCGCTGGTCATAGTTTAGTGAGTTTAATTACTGGAATTTCTATATAGCGTCACCCCCAAATGTCATCTGGGCTGGAACTGAACGCGAGATTCCTTTTGGGTGAGCAAAATAAAACAGGCCATGCAAAGCTCTGTTCTATCTAATCTTTGTGCCTGATGCACATGGGCAACAGTGACATTTCTGGGACTGATTTGTCCTTAGCAAAGATGAGCTGTTAAATCAAACTGCAAGATAAAACTGGCATTAGCTACTTTTAACAAGCAAGCAAAACATACCGTTGGAAAGTGAGAAAGAAAAAAAAAAAGCTTTTGTAAAAGATCAAAGGATTCTTCCTTGCCCAACCACCTCATTCCCTGGGTTAATGAACAACTATTTTACTCCCTAGTAAACACTGCCCCAAATGGAAATGAAGTGGATTTTATTTTCACGTTGTGAATAGGACTGACTCCAAAAATATTTTTTTTTTCAAAAATATTTTAATAAACTCAAGGGCCAGCACTGACCTACGCTGACACAGATATGTGGTCCATGGACCTGCATCATCAGCATCAGCTGGGAGCTCATTAGCAATGCAGACTACTAGGCCCTGCACACAGACCTGCTGAATGGGAATATGCATTCAGCAAGACTCCTGAGTGATAGTACCTGTGCACGCGGAGACTGAGAATCGCCGGCTCCGCTGCTGTTGCTTTTATCCGCAAGAGCTTTCTCCCTCAGAATAACCCAGGGACCATTTGCCCGAGTAACATAAACTGAGGGCTAGCTCTGAAAAGTTTCCCGCTGCACAGAGAGGAACGCACAGGGCTGCCATACGTCCCACAGTGCCCACCTGAAAGGTTTGCCACTCGTTCGGACTGTTTTATTGTCCTCAAACGCTGCGCTCAGCTTCTTGCGAGGATTCCAAAATGTAACGATTCCATGGAAAATTAATAACGTAAAGGTTCTGTGGCTTTGGCAGCAGATGGAATTTCTAGTTGGGCTCATGTTGAGGTGGGGTGGGGAAGGGAGGAACTTGGACATATAACATGATAGCAAGGTATTTCTAAACAGTTGTCTGGACTTCATCACCTCAGCTGGCTGAAAAAGAAATTTGTATGGGATGAATTCTAGGATTTGCCCTTAAGAATTTCTGACATTTTAGCAGACGAGAGCCTAACTAGTTTGAGCAAAGGACTTGTACACCTTGGTTGCTTTATATTTTGGGGCTTGTGTGCTTTAGTGAGAAGTGAGTTGCCATCGCCAAGAAGATATATTTTGCTTAGCTTCTTCATCCCCTCCTCCTTTCTGTATTTTCATTTGGGCAGCTGAAATATTGGCCAATGAAGGAAAACAGATTTCCCAATGAATAGTTCTACACCATGAAAAAATGAGATTAAAGGGATGCCTAAACTAATTTCAGGTTATTACAGTATTCATTTCAAGCCTAATTCCCTGTAGTTTCACTCCTGGTTTATGGACAGAATTTAAAGCCAGCACATTTTATCATCTGTATCATTTAGTCCCCTTTTGACTGAAGCTTTGCAGTGTTCTCAATTTCCATGAGAATGAATTTCACCTTTTATGACATTTCAAAGACAATTATGGTGTCTTTATGAAAAATGATGTCACTCTGATACCAGCAGTAGAATAACAATGCTCCGATGCCAAGAAACGTATTAATTATATCAGTCATCTTTCAGCTTTTCTGGTTTTGCTTTGGAGACTGCAGAAAACCTTAAGGTTTTTAATTTGCGAGCTATCTAGAAACATGGTCATAGCACTTTACAACTTCCTTCGGTTGAATGCTCAGGAAATGGAGCAGAATTAAGTGACTCTTCTACTAACACGCAGGGTTATTTGGCCAATGCCTAAATCAGACAGGATTTTGCAGACACACACATATGTATGTACGAGGTGGGCCAGGGATGGGGAAATGTATTCCCCGGTGCTGTCTGGTCTGGCCCCGGGAACACAGTGCTGTTTCACTCCTGGCTTTTTAAGTTCTGCTTTGAGTGTGGCCTGCTGGGAAACACAGAATCCCTGTTAAAGTGCTGGCCCCAAGTCCTCCTGGTATCAGGAAGATACAGAGGCCTGGGACCACTTGGATACTTACGTGCCACTAGGTTCTTATGAGAAGGCTGCTGAGAGACATGGTTAAATAATAGATTTTTCAGGGTATTAATTTTGTATTGTTAATCAGTCAATTTATAGAGTAGCCTACTCCATACAAATGAATGTATGGAGTGTTTACTTTATGTCTGGGGTCATATCAGGAACCTTGCAGGATATCAAAGACATAATCTAAAGCTTTCTTGGAGTAGCTTATTGTTTGGTTGGGGAGAATATGCTCACAGGCAGGAAATAATTGATGAATAAGAAGAATGTATTCTTTATACTTCCAGTTAGCACAGAGCCTGTTTTCTGGAGTCCTGGTGGAATTCATTTTAATCTAGGGGTGATTTTGATTTCACAGGTAATGGCCACCAAATACAGACCCTCAGGGGTGGGCTTTCAGAGGTGGGGAGTCAGTGTGAGTTTCATTGGTGGGGAGAAGCTTCTTGGCAGAGAAAAACCTTCAGCACCTTTGTGAGGCTGAGTTGGAATTGCATGAATGGAGATGTACCAGAGAAACCACCCTAAATCAGGTGGTCAGAGTAAGTCACAAAAGTGAGAAATTGGCATATATCTGCAAAAGGGAGTGACACACTTTATGGGGGAGAAGACTAGAAGTGGGTGATAAAGGTAGTAGGTAGAGATAGGGCTGGATTTCACAATAACTTGATTGATAAGCAGGGGTATTTAAACTCGATCCTGTGAGCTATGATACTCAGACATTTTCCCCTAAGAGAAAAACATCCCCATGGGTTACATAGAGATTTGTACAATTCTCCATACTTTCTAATTATAATACTCTTTCCCCACCCCACCCCGACTGAAAACAATATATTGAAATTCAACTGAATGAGAGGTTTCAAAATTAATAGACTGGATCCATAATTATATGAAAAAGTTCTTCGATACCTATTTATGATAGAAATTCTCAACAAAGTGAGTAGAGAGGAAACATATGTCAAGTAATAAAGGCCACGTATGACAAGATTAGAGCTAACATATTCATTGACGAAAAGCTAAAAGCTTCCTTTCCAAGATGAGGAACAAGACAAGGATGCCCACCTTTACCTCTTTTACTCAATATCGTATTGGAAGTCATAGACAGAGCAATTAGTCAGGAAAAAGAAATAAAAGGTATCCAAATTGGAAAGCAAAAGGTAAAAATGTCACTGTTTGCAGAAGACATATTATACAGGAAATCCTAGACTCCACCAAAAGACTGTTAAAATGAATAAACAAATTCAGCAAAGTTACAGAATACAAAATCAACACACAAAAATCTGTTTTGTTTTTATATACTAATACTGAACTATCAGAATGAGAAATAAAAAAAAATCTCATTTATGATTGCATCAAAAAGAAAATAATACCTGGGAATAAATTTTAACCAAGGAAGCAAAAGACCCACACACTGAAAACTATAAAACATTAATAAAAAAACTGAAGAATACACAAAAAAAATGAAAAACTATCCATGCTCATGGATTGGAAGAATTGAAATTGTTAAAATGTCCATACCACCCAAAGTAATCTACCTATTTAATACAATCTATCAAATCTCCAATGGCATTTTTTATAGAGATAGAACAAACAATTCTAAAATTTGTAAAGAACCAGAAAAGACCCCAAAGAGCCAAAGCAACCTTGAGTAAAAAGAATGAACTTGGAGGTGTAATGCGCCCTGGTTTCAAACCATAGTACAAAGTTGTAGTGATTAGAACAGGGTAGCATTGGCATAAAAACAGACACAATGATCAATGGAACAGAATAGTGCATCCAGAAATAAACCCACCCATATACTGTCAATTAATTTACAACAAAGGAGCCAAGAATACACAATGAGGAAAGGACAGTCTCTTCAATAAATAAGTGGGACTGGGAAAGCTGGACAGCTACTTGTAAAAGAACGAAAATGGACCACTATCTTACACCACACACAGATGAACTCAAAGTGAATTAAAGACTTGAATGTAAGACCAAATAAAAAAACCCATAAAATTCCTAGAAGAAAACATAGCTGGTAAGCTCCTTGATGTAAGTCTTGGTGATGATTTTTTTGACCCTGATACTAAAAGTAAAAGCAATGAAAGCAAAAATAAACATGTAAGACTACATTAAATTTAAAAGCTTCTACACAGTTAAGGAAACCATCAACAAAATGAAAGGGCAACCTACCAAATGGGAGAAAATATTTGCAAATTGTCTACCTGGTAATTTGAGTATATATCTATATCTATCTATCTATCTATCTATCTATCTATTTATCTATATAGTATTCCCTCACTTATGGCGGGTATTACATTCTAGACCCCCCCCCCCAAATGACAGGTGAAAATCCACAAAGTAGGAACCTTACATTTATTTTAGTACTTATATATATTTTAAGGCTTTATAAACCCTTCCCACACACTTATAAACCATTCCCAGTCCCTTATTAACCTTTCCCACTCCCTTATTAACCTTTTCCACACTTTTATAAACACTACTTACGTTCTTAAACATATTCCACACTCTTAAACCTACATAACTTTAACAACATATGTATACAGTATCTCAAAATCCTGCAATATAGCGAAAAATCCGTGATAAGTAATTAAATATAGTTTTTAAAACCCCGCGATACAGTGAGGCTGCGATAAGTGAACCGCGATATAGAGAGGGACTACTGTATACATATATATATGTGTGTGTGTGTGTATATATATATATATATATATATATATATATACTCATACAACTCAAAAAAAATTAAACAACCTGGTTAAAAAAAACTTTTCCAAAGAAGACATACAGATAGCCAACAGGTACATAAAGAGATGCTCAAATTACTAATTGTCAGGAAAATTAAAATCAAAACTACAGTGAGCTATCACCTTTCAACTGTTAGAATGACTATTACCAAAAAGAACAGAAACACCAAGTGTTGGTAAGGCTGTGAAGAAAGGGAACCTCTGTGCACCATTGGTGGGAACATAAACTGGTGCAGCCACAACGGAAAACAGTATGGAGGTTCTTTAAAAAATTCAAGCTACCATATGATCTAGCAAACCCATCTCTGGGTATTTGCCTAAAGAAAATAAAAACACTAATTTGAAAAGATATCTTCACCCTCATGTTCATTGCAGCATCATTTACAATAGCTAACAGATGGAAACACCTTAAGTGTTCAGCAATGGGTGAGCGGATAAAGAAAACTGTGTATGCATACAATAGAATATTAGTCAGCCATAAAAAGAATGAAATCTTGCCGTTTGCAACAACAGGGATGGACCTTGGAGGCATTATGTTGTAAACTAAATCAGGTAGAGAAAGACAAATCCTCTATTATCTCACTCATGTGTGGAATCTAACACAAAAGCAAAGCAAAGCAAAGCAAAGCAAACCAAAAGGCTCATAGGTGCAGATAACAAACTGGTGGTTGCCAGAGGTGGGGGTGGGATAAAACTGATGAAGGGGTCCAAAGGTGCAAACTTCCAGCTATAAAAGAAGTCTTGGGGATATAATGCACAGCCATGTGGCTATAGCTAATAACACTGTGTTGCGTTTTTGAAAGTCGCTAGGGAGTAGGTCTTAAGAGTTCTTATCACAAGAAAATATTATTAACTATGTAAGGTAAAGGATGGTTATAAGACTTATTCTGGTGATCATTTTGCAATGCATAGAAATATCAAATCATTATGCTGTATACCTGAAACATATACTATTACATGTCAATTATATTTAATAAAAATAAATTTAAATGTAAGAACTACAGAAAAAGAGGAATTAAGGACATTTATGAGCACCTATTGTGTGCTACATACAGATACTTAACATATATTTTCCCCTTAATGTCAGAGTTTCTAAAATAACAATTTTATTGAGATATAATTTATATACCATAGTATTCATCTTTAAAAAGTGTACTTTCATCACTATCTAGTTTTAGAACATATTCATTACCTCAAAAAGAAACCACACCCATTAGTAGTCACTTCTCCCCTCCCCTAGCCACCAGCAGCCCCTAATCTACTCTCTAGTTTTATGCTTTGCCTGTTCTGGATATATCATATGAAAATCATTTAAAAATGTGAGCTGTTGTGACTGACTTCCATAATGTAACATGGTACTTTCAAGGTTCACTCATGTTGTAGCATGAACATACATGATTTTTTAAACCCTATTACAATTTTATAAGCCAGGAATACTTATCTGTTTTACTGAGAAGAAAACGGAAATGTTAAATGCTTTGCCCAAAGTCTCACAAAGGGAGCAGGAAAATATTCTAACCTAGACCTCTGTCTCCATGGTTCAACCACTTCCAATATGCCACATTGATTCTCAGACGCCTCCGAGTTCACTATATGATTTTTAAATGGAAAGATGCAATGCCTTACAGTACACCAGAGCTAGCAACATGATCTTTTTTTCTCCTTGTCTCTATGCTCATCCAAGAGATATTTGAATCCAAGGGCAGGGAAACTGGTCTTCCGCTTCCCTGGCTCCCATGACAACCCCACTACTTTTTGAAATTGTGAGCACAATTCAAACAAGCCAATACAACTCAAACACGTCAACAGCTCAAAACAAAAAGAACCCACAGTGACGCTGCCTGTTCGCTGCAGTACAAACAGGCAGCATCGCAGTGTATTCTTTCCCTTTCTCAGACCAGCATGTAGTTTAGAACGCAGCTCAAGAAAACAACACCCAGCCAGCCTTTCGTTCATCAGAGTCACGCACCACGCAGCCGGAAGGAGAAGCACGCGGGCACTAAGCCTGTGCTGGTCACGACAAGGCCTCAGGCACATTCAGGATCTCCCTGTCCCATCCCAGTCTGGGACTCAGTCTGATAAATGTGAGTTAACAGATCCAATAGCCAGTACCTTTATCCTTAATGGCTCCCATCTCATGGCTTGTTCCTCTTCTGGCCTCCAGTGCTTCCTCCAGAAGCACCTCTAGAACGGATATGGGTAGAATGCTTCCATTGTAGCGTCTGCGTCCTCAGGGTCCAGGCCAAGGCCACCCCCCACACCTTGGCCTGTGCCCCCGCCCCAGTGCCAGGAGCTTCCTCTGGATACAACTAAGCCTTGTGTTTCTTCTTAAGGCAATCGCAGCAGGAGGGTGAACAACGGGTCCCTCCAGGCGGGCAAAACAGGGCAAAAAGCACATATGCTGAGATGTTTTAACTTTCAGAATTAGGAGGTGGCCACGTTATTATTAATTTTTAAAGTTTATTGACATCTGCCAGTGGTTTTAAACTGGCAACGTTAAATGATACCGTGGCTAGGCAGGGGTCTAGGGAAAGGAGAGTGGGCCTATTAAAACCAGCACCAGAACAAAATTGGTCTTCATTCACTGCAGAAGAAGAAGGGTCACAGTATATTTTTTAAAGCTTGTCATTTTAAGCAAGTTAGAGTTTGCATCACTTTGCATAGGTAATTAACATTATGTAAAAGAATACAAAACCTTAGGAAGTAACATTGGTGTAAGGGCTACCTAACAGGTAACAGAAAAAAACAAAACAAATCTTTTTTAAAATTTAAAAACAGAAAAAGTAAGTTCACAAATTTCAGTATGTTCACAATTATTTAGTTCAATAAATATCGTTGAAGCGCCTTCATGCTACAGGCTGTAGGACAAACTAAACCAGGGGGAACACGGTTCCCGAGGAGCTCATATTCTTGGAGGTGGGAGAGATACTGCTTCATCGACTGGCTGTTACTGTATGGTGTTAGAAGGACGGGAATGAGGAAAGTTGAGGGTATTATGGGAGCCAGGCAAAAGGCATCTCATACGGACTTGGCCTTGACACTTGGCAGACCTACCACAGGAAGTGATGCCAAATTGAGAACTGGAGAATGTGGTAACCAACACTAGCCAAGTGAAGAGAGGAGGCAAGAGGATTTTAAGCAGAGTGTAACCGCAGACAGAAAGGTCTGGCAGCTAGAGGGCCCCGAGGCCAAGAGTTCCCGCGGTTTCCGGGGCTGCTGTCATAAGCCACGAGGAGTGGTTATAGAAGGTAGACCATCAAAACGGCAATACTGCTTGTTTGCTTTTTATTGAACTTACTGGGGTGACACTGGTTAATGAAATTACATAGGTTTCAGGGGTACAATTCTACAACACATCGTCTGTATATGGCACGGTGTGTCCACCACCCCAAGTCAAGCATTGTTTGTTTATTGAACAAACAACTGAATACACATTTGAGGCTGTTTGTCCTCATTAGATGATGTTATGACTTGAAAAGAAACAAACAATTGAGAATCCAGTCATGGGGTCTTGAAGCCTACAGGCAGGTTTATCACCTTTTAACATATGCCAACCAGCCCTGAGAGGAGGTAACAACAGAGGGCTCTCGTTCAATAAACAAGCAATTTGGTTTGGAATAGAAGGCCAGAGCCCCCTGCCAGCGCGCACAGGCGCTGCTCCTGGGGATCCTGAGTGTGGTTTCAGAGAAGAGGCTTGTCTTCGGGGTGTAATTGTTTGGCTCACTTAATAGAAATCTCAAGCAGGCCCACCCTCGAAAGCGGGCTCTCTGTTCTTCTCTGCAGAGCTTGAACAAAAGGAAACTTAAAATCAATTAGAGGGAAAAGAGGAAACTTATTTTGTCTTTTGGACACAAAAGATGTAACACAATTGGTTAAAATTCCAGGGGAATGAAAACCTCGGGGGATGGAGGGAAGATTGCCTCCGGAAGGAAAGCCGTGGCTTCAAACGTGGGCTTGTGCTGCCATCTTGCGCCGGGAAGGCTCCTTCCACCTCCGGACAGGCTGGCAGTGCCTGCTGTCTGTGCGGCTCCCCTCCTTCTGGCCCCCGCAGCAAAGCGCATTCAGCAGCTCCGAGGTGGAGAATCCCATGGGGGGATTTAACACTTTGTGGCCTGCCAGGAAGTAATTTCCCTACGGACAGTATTTCTTTCTTCGTCCTTCTGCCTTTTGGAGAAGCACAATTTCATTCTTTCAGCTGTCTGACTGGGAGCCAGCCCAGCAGTGATGGAGCCACAAGGCGACGTTTTCAAGCATGAGGGAGGGTGGGAGTTTTTTTTTTTTTAAGTTTTATTTTTCACCATTAACCTCACTCTTGCCCTCTGGGAAGGTCCTGGTGTTTGCACTGCAGAAACACCCTGAGGGTTCGTTTTATAGCCTGAATGCAGGGAAGCCAAAATGCCCTGTCAATAAAGTCGAGGGAGAATATTTGTCTCCCCACCACGCTCCTCTTCTATTGTCCCCGTCCTATACTTGGAAAAGTTTCACCTACCCAACAAACTAGCTTTATAATCAAACAAGTAATTTATCGTCTACTTGGTATTACTCAAAGAGGCCCCCGGTGGCTACACCAGGTTTCTTGTTACTGGGAAACGACGAACCCAGCCAGCCAGGGTTAACATCATCCCAGCCCAACGCGAAGGGGGTTGGTGTTTTGTCAGCTTGTGTGACCTCGGTTGTGGATGAACAGGCAGTATCTGCTGGGCTTTGGAAATACTGAGAACAGGCCACCCACTCCCACCTTTGAAGAAGCAGGCCGGAGACTGTGACCTAGATGGGCCGGCTCCGGGGATCTTCGGAGGAGAAGCCTGACTCGCTCTGCTCCCAGCAGAGGCTTTCTTAAAGCAGAGCCAGGGCAGTGCTGTGAAACTAAGCAGCATCCACAAGGCAAGGCCTCCGTTTGTTTGGTTAACATTTGGACACTGGCGAGCAGACAGAACTTTGCCTATCAGCCTATTTCCCTAGATCGCTGACACAGTCTCTTTGTGCCTCTGGGTTTTTACCCTTCTTCAAGGAGAGCTGGCTTTTCCCTCTTCTTTTCTCTTTCTTTCTTTTTCTGAAGCTGACAGAGGAAAATAATCCACAGACTTAAAGCTGGTTTACTCTGGTTTACTCTGAGCTGTCAGTATCCCTGTGAGTGACTGATGATGGTTCATGAGAGAGTCTTAGGAAAGACTGGGGGACAGACACATTTCCTGAGCCACAGAGGGCGGGATCAGAGGGAGATGTGACGCATCCTCCGCTGCATCCTCTCCGGGGCTGGGCATGTTGGGAGAGGCATAACAGATGGAGTAATTTCAGACCCGAGCCTTATAATATACTCCAGCTCTGGGCTGATGTTGGACCTAACTGGGCTGAGCTGCTCAGAGGTAGAGAGGGAAGTCCCATCCATGAGCAACTTAATGAGCCTTTCACTACTTCTCTAAATATTTCCCTCACCATTACAGTCATTCCTCTCTGCTCTTCATCTCTCTGCCTGACGCCAGAAAAATGCAAATGTATTACCTGGGAAGGATGTAAGTTAAGCCCTCAGGGCAAGTGAGGCATATGGGATGTACCTGCCCAGAGTAGGTGGTCAAGAATTACTTAACACATAAATTAATGAATGTATGCACGAATAAATGATGAGACAAATATTGAATAGGTGAGTAAATAAGACAAGGGGACTAGCATTCCTGATCAAACTGCTTTGTTTCACCCAAATTATCTCAATAAAAAGGGGGCTAGTCTTAGGATCCCTGTACATTGGAAATGGAATCAGAACAGAAAGCTCAGAAACTAAGAGAAAGTCGTGTCCTTTTCTCAAGGTCTTTCTTTTTCCTGCACGTCTGTTTTGTTCTCCTCTCTCTACAGCTGCCTTTGGCAGTCTCCCCTCTGCGTGCTTTCTGCTTGCTTGTAGATTGTGCCTGACCAAGATTTTGCTTGTAACACCACCAAGGCTGCTATGTTGCTTCCTTTTACCTTCTCCTTCATTGTTAACAATGTCAGCCTCCCCTTTTTCTAAATCTACATTTCAGAGAGAAGAATTTTATCAGCCAAACACGCTATTTTGTTTGTTTGTTCGTTTTTGAGCCAGACCAATTGAACACGGTTGCTGACTAGCCTATGCCTTGTCTACTTTGGGGTCAGACAATGTGAATGAGTGGAAGGTGGGATCCCAGATCACCAACAGTCACATTAGACATCAGGAATTGTAGGGACCCGACTTCCCTTTGGTTGTGGGGGATGTGGGAGGATGAGCACTATAAGCATGTCTGGTCAACTCCTGGTGCCAGGTTCTGATGAAAGTACCCACCCATTTAATATTCACAATCTTCTCCTACTTAATCTGCACAATGATTTTTTGAGAGTTGCAGGGTATTCTCTACTTTATAGATAAGGAAGGCAAGGCTCATATAGGTAAAGTAACCTGCTTGGGACCACAGCTATTAAGTAACAGGTCCTAGATTTGATCCCAAGCTCAAACTCTATCCCTGATCCCTCCCCAAACTAGAGGGAGTGAGATGCAAATAACATTTGTAAAAATGATTTTTTGGATCCAACATGGTCCCGGAGGTTCATCCTTGGAAAGTACTACACTACCTTTATGGCTAAGAAGTCAAAAGGATGAGAATTTGAGGCTAGATCTGCTGGTCACAGATCTTTAGGGTTCATTTGACCTTGGTAGACCATTTTCTCCCAAGAATGGTCACACTGCGTATGTCTGGTGTGACCGACCAATCTGGAAAGAATTGACTGGATATGTTCATCTGATTCGCAGTCAGGAAGTCAATAAATGGATGATTATTGAAATAAGGGTTGGATAGTTAGGTTGGAGAGTGGGAGAGGAGAGAGGACTAGGATGGCATTATGATATTTTCCTTGCTTATGCTTTCCTTGTTTATCCCTAAAATTTATTTCAGGAACTTTAATTGCCAGAATTGTTTTAAAATATATCATTATGTACCTATTGTGGTAACATTTTGTGCTTCCCCTCCTTCTGTTGAATTGCCTCATCTGTCATTAGATCCTGCTGATTGTATTATGTTCAGTGCTTAAGAACAGCCTGAACTTACTTTTCTTAATGTTCTTTTTATGTCCGGTTTAGTAGGATGGCTCAATATATTGTAGGTATTTGAGAAAAAATGCTGACCATCATGTCCCTACTGCCTGGCAATGTGCCTGGCGTGGGTGCTCTACAAGCATTTGTTGAGTGAATGAATGCAATACATACCCTGCCTAAAAGCATAATGTTCATTGCTAAAAAATAAGACTGTTATTGTAAGATCATTACCCTTGCAACATTCCCTATTGGGTTAAAAAACTATCTTTGTTCTATTTCTTTCACAGGGTGAGCATGAACATACAGAAAAGAGAAATGAATTTTGAACATAACATGCTGCCTCCACGGCCACAGTCAAATTCCCACCAATGTTGGCCTTAGGAAAATTTTAAAGGGGGCGACTTTCAGGAACACGTGCCTTAATTAAAAGACTTGAGGTTTTTACTCATCAGCCTCATAGTAGATAGCTTCATGGAATTTTAGGGCAGGTTAAATAAGATGAAAACGAGGGCTTTGTAAACCAGAAGTCACTAAGAAAATGGGAGGTGTAACCAACATCAATAATAATGAGAACCCCAACTAGGGAGATTTTGGGGGTAGGTAGGGCTTTGTTGTACTCCTCAAATGAAAATGGATAGAGCCATACTTTCACTCTGTCTACCTTACATCAGCCTTGAATGGTGTCTTAGCTCTCCTTATGCATTACTGCATAATGCTATCCACATGTCAGCCATTTGTACCTTATAAAATTCTCCCAATAATCTTATGAAGTGGGTATGTACCTACTTATGGAAATAACTGAAAAGACTTTTTAACTTTCCTAAGGTTGCAAATACAATTTCTATTGGCTCTTAGGTGCTAGGCAACCATCTAGGTTATAATAACATCTGAATGCATTTTGTGGGCAAGCCTTTTAAAAGACTCTTTCTATCCAGGGAGCTTCTGGCTACATTCATTGCCATTTAGAGACTGCAAAATTCTACTTACCATACTCAGAGCCCTCAGGAACACACCAGTCCTTCGGAGCTTTGAACACACTTTTACAAACTGCTGTCCTCTTTACCTATGGCCTGCTGTGGGTGCCCAAGAGGACACTGTGCCCTTTTTCCTCTGAAAACACAGAATAAATCTTTTAAATCACTTCATAAAATGATAGGTTTCTTTATCAGCATAAGCGAGAACCCACCTGCCCTGTTACAAAATGGCTTTTCCAAAAATGAGAGCGGATGTATAGCTGTTCACGAGGATGGCCCCTGTGATTAAAAAGAGCTGGTCTATGGTCCCTCACAGAGGTGGCACTGTGTGGCCATCCCCACAAGCTGCCTCTCTCACTCTAAAAAGCAGTCTTCATGATGTATTGGGATACTTCATATGGGATCTGTTTTAAAGTGTTTGAAGTGACCGTGGTTTGTGTCTTTTCTTTTCTTTCCTTTTCTTTTTTTTTTTTGGTACTGTATCTTTTTAGTTCAGCATTTCTATACTAAAAAAAAAAAGTGAAAATATCAGGAGTTTGCACAAATTGTACTGACATGACCCTTGGAAGGTAATAGCATGCTCTCTTCCAGATCATTACTTTTTATTACCCTCCCTGCCACATCTCTGTAAAGGAGGGAGAGCGGAAGCAGGGTGCATGGCTTATCCCCCAGCTGAATGCATCTGGGGTGCAACTTGTTTTATCATGCCTCGGTGGGTGTGTTCATCATCCACTTGGACACTTGGGCAGGTTCAGTGACACCTTTGCTCTCAATGGAGCAGCAGCCTTGGTGGTGGCCTGCAGTTCTCTAACTGTCAGGATGCAGTTAATCATGCAAATGAGGGAGGGCAAGACCTTGGATTAATGGGAACCTGTTTTGGGAACTCCTCTTCCACCACTGATTTCTCACCAGAGGAGTTAGCAAAGAGCAAAACAGAGGGGCTGAGGTTTTACCTGCCCTCCCACCCACTCCTTGAAAAGGCAAATGAAGTCACAGGTCTATGAGGGAAATGGGAGGAACAGGGGTTCAGTGGTCAGGCTTGAAGGCCATGGATTCTAGTCCACCTCTGCAGACAGCTTGGGGCATGACCTTGAGTGAGTTACCTGCACTCGTTTTCTCAGTCTTCTCCTCTATAAACGGGGACTAAAATTACTGACGAATTGGTTTCTGATACCCATGGATAATTATAGATGAAAGAGTCAGAGAAAAGGCACAGTATTCTTGCCAAATATGAATCTTGATGTGGCCAGGGTATAATCTAAAAAGGTAATCTGGCTCAAAAGTAGAGGCGGAGAGAAGAAAAGGATTTCTGGGATGAAACAGGAGCCAAGAGGAAGGGACTGGTTAAGAAGTGACTTGATTACTATAGTTCTGTGATTTTGCCAAGATCATATTGACTCATTGGGATAATAGTTCTCAATTGGTTACAGTACCACACCCTAGTGAGTGTGAAGTTTATGGGACTATTTTGGTTATTATAGTGATCAGGGAAGCTTAGTGGATTGGGACAGAAATACTAGAAATCCTATGACGTATGGGGTGGTACTGTCAAAAAGGAATTGTCTTGTAACCATCTAATTTTTGAATGTCCACCTAGACATTTACTAGATAAAACAAGTCTATTTATTCTTATCTAAGTCTAGGAACTAAATGTTTTTTTATCAACACGGTACATAATTTTTGTATAGTTTTAATATAATGAATTTTCTAACAATACAACTACTGTATTAGGTGACAGAACACATTTCCTCTTATTCAGAACATCATCAAGATTTGTTTATTTCAGAAAATAACATCACCAATGGCAACACTACTCATGATGTGTATCAGCTGGAGTATAGAGGTGCATGCTTCTATTTAATTTAATTTTCTAGTTTGAACTGAAAAGGACTTTATCATAAAATATTTTCCTTTTCATTTGTCCTTCATTTTATAGTTAAGCCATTTTATCGATTTAAAAAATATTATGTGTGTAAGTTGGTTCTATTATCTCTGAATTTCATTTCAGGATAATTAAAGGTGTGTTAAGCCTGTTTTTCTGAGTGCTTAGTTGTGCTTAGTAATGGTTTTCCTCACTTACTAAGATTTTTCTCTCTGAAGGATTCAATATTCATTTCCTATAATCTGGTTTCCGTCCATACCAATCCAGTCAGAGAATCATGCCTGAATATATTTAACCCCCAGTTATAGACTAAATTCAAGTTTTCTCTCTGCCTTCTGCAAATGGAGGATGCAGACAGAAAACAGATGTAATGTTGCCTGTATCCACATTCTGGGATGTCTGAGCTTTAGCCCTAACCCAGCTGTTCTGGGAACCTCTATTACAAAGGGCTCTTAGCCCCATTGACCAAACGTGGAAATCAAGGCTTAGAGAAGCTGACTTTCCCAAGGCCTCAGAGCAAATCAGCGGCAGAACTGGGATTGAACTCCATTCTGTCTAAAGTCAAAATTTTCTATATTCTTTCTACCATGACTCACACCCTCCCATTGGAAGGCAATGAACTCACTGTTAACATAGAGCAGTGACTTAATGATGAGAATGACTGAAATAATTGCCCACACTTGCATGTACAGACTTTTAATGTAAAGTCTACTTGAAAACCAGCATCCTATTTGATTCCTTCCTATAAATGTGAGAAGACTGAACAAGTATCGGCGCCCACGTTGGAAAGAGGATGGAGGTCTTCTTAGAGTTATACAAGTGAGCATGCAGTAGTCAATACACAACGAGAACCTAGATCTCTGGATTAACTCTAACCATATGCTTTTCCTGCCATATTGGAGTAAAGATTCATTATAGATATGGATATTTTTAAATGAAAAATAATAGCTAACATTGAACAGGCGCCTAGTGTATGCCAGTGCTGCTAAATCACATGTCCCATGAAATTTAACCTTCAAAGAACTCTGCTGGGTTGAAACCTCATTACATCGGTGAGGTAACTGTTGAGAGCAAATGATGTGAAGTTCGTAATGGTATTTAGTGTGTCATCACCAATGTGCAAGCCGGCAGAAGGACACCAAAATCCCTGCCTTACTGTCCTGGATGGCACTCAACGAGTTTCTAGCTGCGACTGGTAAGAAAAAAAGTTTCCCCTTTTATGCTAGTGAGAGCAGAATAATGGAGGGGAAGGGTTAAAAATATCAGAGCTATACAGAATATCATTTAGATGAGAAGTACTCCAGGAAAATGGTAAAGGATTGCAGAGGCTAAGAAAAATAATGTTTTATCCCAGAGCTAGCCAGAGTTAGAAGACTCTGTTTTCAATAGTTCGACAAAAAGTATTAGCTACCAAATCTCATGTGGGTTCTGTAGGGTACTTTATTCACCGCCCTCAGACTTATAACACTTTCTAAATTTTTTAATGTTTTTTACTTAACTCTGATTCTGTCAAAATATTTTGATATTTGGCTTCTGGTATAAAAAAGGGCAGACGTTGATCTCTAGTTTGAGGTCCTTGAAATTCAGTCGCTATGAGACTGTGCCAGCTATTTAACTTCACTGGGTCTTAATTTGGTCATCTGTGAAATGGGGTGGATAAAATTGAACTACAGACCCACTTTGGCAATAATACGCTCCAGTCAGTGCTTAAAAATGCCTGGTTTTCAGTCCCTCTCCACGGAGCAGAGCTCAGAAAGCTAACACAGGAGTATAGAGCTGATAATTTTCAGATAGGGCTGGTGGGTGATCATTTCCTTCTATTTGGTCTGCTCTCTAATTGCAAAAAGATGACAGAGAATAGAACAGCTGTAGTGTGAGTGCCAAGGTTCTGCAGTGCGGATAGAAATCTCCTTGGTTATATGCTTGCGGAGTGCTCAGCTTCAAATGCCCATGCCCTCACCCTTAAATTCCAGCTACTGAAGCAACTATAAATTGGCTCCCCCAAAGGTGGCAGCAGCTTCTGGGCTACATAGCATGACTTCTAATATCAGCAGCAGCTATCACAGGACCAGCAGGCTTCCCTCTCTAGCTCCTTTTGGATGTCATTTTGATTTCGATCCCAAATGTCACTTCAAATCTACATTCTTTGACATTTCTCCAATGATTATTTCTTTTCTATATTCTATGTATTCTCCACCCTAGTGTGATCATCGTTATAGTTCCAGTTCAACAGACATGTGGTTATTTGGGCATTGCACACGAAGTGGTGAAATAATGGAAAAATATTGAATTAGTTATAATATAATGGATGTATGTATGGAGAATGTTTGTCTATATGTCCTTAAGCAAAGACATAGTAGGGTCTGGGGTGCTAAGATATTAGGCAGGGGAAACAATACATTCTATATGTATTTGTTGGTTATTAAAATGTAGATCACTTACCCTATGATTGAATCTACATATATATATATACACATATATGTTGAATGTCCTCTTATGTTGACTTCCTAGATGCGACTTAAATTTTCCTTCAGACAGACAGAATGTCAGATTTTCCTTTTTTTCTATAAGTATCCCTGGCACCTTATCAAACAGACTGGGGAATGTAAATATATAAGAACAGTGCAATTGAAAGCTTGTTTTTACTTGCTGAATGTTCATAGGACCATCATCTACCTGAAAAGACTGGTGCCTGCCTTTTGGGCTGGATAATCTAAGTTAGGTGGACGAGAAGGCTCAAATGTAAACTACCTCAAAGGAGAAGCTGCTAAATCATTGGTCGGAAGGGAAACAATGAATGCAATGGCAGGAAGAGAAGTCTGTCCGGCCCCTTCTGCAACTGAGGGTGAGAGGTGGGTCTGGAGAAGGGGGCTTTGGATCTAAGTCTGATTGGAGGCAGGTGAAGGTCAAGTACAAAACCCTGACCAAGAGAAAAGACTAAGACTCAACATAGGGGAAAACCAATGTCTTGTCAAGTCTCAGCCAGAAATAGAAGGCCAGGAGATTCTAAGAACTATCTCCGTTTTTCTCAATGTGTCAATAGCAGTCAGGTTCAGAGATACATAGATTACAGCAAGTCCAAGGTTAATTAGAGAACCTCTTGTATGTGGGAGAAGGGTCACACTATCTCCAATCCTATCTACTCACAGATGCATGTAAATACACACACACATACAGCCCTGTCACCAAATCTACTTATTCAGTCTCTAAATATGTCCAAGCATTTTTCCTTATTAAAATAATACTACCAGTCTCTGTGGAGCATTAGTGCATTGTCCTGATACAGGTCACTGGATGTTACTAAGGTCTTTATTAGTTAGAAGTCATTTTCTGACCTTTAGAAATTCATATCCATGTTGCTGGGCACCAACTTTTTAAAAAAGACTTTCATATTTAAATATAATAGTTTCTTGAAAGATGAGATTTGCATCACAAGCTGGAAATATGAGGTAGGAACAGCTAAGTGTTATGAAGAAGAAAAATGACATACTGTACCTCTTACAAATGTGCTGTGTAGGGGTGATTCTAGCAATATTCTCTCTAAAGAGCTTCAGTCCAAAATGGTTGGAGTGGATAATAAAGTGAGTCGGTGTGGCAGTTCCATTCTCACCTTGAGAAAAGAAATAGACTCTAAAATTAAGATGGAAATAAGTGAAGAGGGATCTAGAGATTTAGATAATCTAGATGCTCTTCCTGGTGATCTGGCTAGTTCTGATTTTTACAATCATTCCATGACCATAAATGGTAGTACTCTGAGGACCAAACAACATGTTTTGAGAAATTACTGCTTGGTATTTGAGAATTCCATAGTCTAGTCTGTGCAGTCCAGTCACCTTCCAGCTAGACCTATTCCAGTTGATTTAAGCCCCCCAGTGAAGAGTAGCGGTGCTTTCCCCACACCACCAAAGCAGATGTTTTCACATTATAGTATAATCTCTGACCAATAAAATTAATGCTGTCTAGAGGAAGCCTCCAGGTTCAGGGTGCTTCTGGAATCCTAGTTCTTCCAATCTCTTCCCCTGGTCACCACCATCGTCACCCAACAGGATGCTAACCAGTGAGCACTTTCCCTGTTAATCCTGATGTTCACTTTCCATCACTGTAGTGGCAGTTTGGATGGGAAAGGCTTCTGGCCAAAATGAGGACTCCGTGACGTGGATGCCTTTACCATTCCTACTCACTTTTATACGTCAAGGATCCGTGGGTTTTTCCTCCCTAAGAAGCACCATCCTGATCCCAAGAGGTGGGGTAAGTTCCAGGAGCAGCACAACATGGTCTTACCTCCCCTCCCCTCCACACCCCCCCAAAAAACTGGGCATGTCAAGCCAAAGAATGCAGGCCAAGAATGAGGCTTAGTTGGGAAGAAGGTTCAGTGGAGCCAAAATAAAATGTGGTCAAGGAGAAAGTCCTTGTCAATGAAAACCCCCATACAGTTTTGCATTTAGTTTGGGGAGCAAGGAGGTGTTCATGAACCCTTGGGAAGATGAAATTTTGTGGTTCTTTGGTCTTCTTTCAGATACTTTTCCTTATGTTGGATGCGATGTTCATTGCTTGGAAGAATGGGTGGCCATAATTAGATGTTTCTAAATATAAGAGTCATTGTTGTAGAGTGAGTGGACCAGAAATTCTGGTCAGATGACATGGTCTCAAGTTTCAGCAATAATTCTGATACCATACTGTGTGATTTCAGACACAGGTAATTTCACCTTTTGAGCTACAGAATCTCATCTGTAGAATGAGGAAGGCACTATACCAGGAGCTGGCAAACTATGGCCCATGGGCCAAAGCTGGCCTACTTCCTCTCTTTGTAGAAATATTTAAAAATTTTTTAAATGATGGAAAAAAAGTCAGAAGAAAAAGGACATTCTACAACATGTAAAACTTAGATGAGGTTCAAATTTCAATGTCCGTAGATATCATTTTCTTGGAACATAGAAACACCCATACCTTTACATATTACATATGAATGCTCTTCTGCTACAAAGGTAGACTTGTTGAGACACAGACCATGTGTCCTGCTAGCCTAAAATATTTATTATTTAGTCCTTTATAGGTAACGTTTGCCAATTCCTCAACTATACCTTCTTTGCCTTACTTAAAATCAGTTGCGGAAAGAAAAGTCCACAAAACACGTGAAAGGATTTTTTTATACTATAGAACACACACAACCCTGGGAAATTATTATTATCATTGTTATTTTTGTTTTCACATTGAAATTATATTTATGGGAGTGTGAATATTCAACAGCATGACTAACTGATCCCTAAATAATTAGACTCTGCAGACTTTTAATTGACTGGATGGATGCATTGTTAGTTGGGAGATGAAAGAGAAAAGGACTGCTGTTATTAATCTGGCTGCAATGAAAGTTGTTCCTTCAAAAATGTAGCTGAGTCTTAGCCTGGGGAATGCATTTGTAATAGAGTGTATATTAACAAAAAACTGAGAATAATAAGTCACACTGATTTAGAAAAGTATTAAAAAAATCTGCTTTTTGCTTGAGATTTTTCCAAACGTAAAGTCATAGCATAAAATACAGTGAAAGCAAGCTGCTTAGGAAGAATTCATGGAGCATCTACTATTTACAGAGTAATGAGCTACGGAAAGTACTATGCAATTGGCAGGTCTTGTCTTGGACAACATTCTTTGTCTTTAGGCCACTTATTATCATTCTCACACTCTTGCCCATGAATAATATCATGCCTGATCTTCTGGGCAAAAGCCTGATTCTGGACCTTTCTTGATTTCTTCTCTATAACATTGGTTTAGTTGGATAATAGACAGTTGTGGTTTATAAATCTCAGTAGATAGGTTGAAGTTCTACCATAAAGTTACTTGAGTGGCAGGATAAAGTGTTTGTGCTTAATTCCAAAGACACTGAGGTGTTTTCAAGTTTTACACCTGGGGGTGGGAAAGGAGATTAGAGCTGCATTTCAGGATGATTAATCTGGTAGCTGTTTGTAGAATGAATTGCACTGGGTGAAGGCAGAGAGATCAATGGGGATATTTTTCCCAGAGATTCGGCAAAGACTAATGAGGCTCTGAACTAGCATGGAGGCAGAACGGATGAGAAGAAGACATGAGAATCCATGCAGAAGCAATTGATTAAATGTGGGAGTTGAAGAAGAAGAGCTATGAGCTACAGATGTCATTAATGGAAGCAGGGAAATTAGGAGAAGCAGATTTGGAAGGGAGACAATGAGCTTGGTTTTGGTTATGTTGACCTGAAAAAGTCAGCAGGACATGCAGGTTGAGTGGTCAAATTAGTGGATGAAGATGTCATTTCAGAATCCAGAGTCCAGCCTCTAAAGAAGTGGTAGAGAAAGGAGAAGTAGTTCTAAGCTGACGCACAGTAGGGGCTGCACTGAGCTCAGATGCAAACAGCAAGAAAGGACAAGAGAGAGTGGGAGCAATCTAGAAAGCCAGAGAACTGTTTTAGAGTTCCAGCTAAAAATATGTGATGAACAAAGAAAAGGACAGAAAGAGAAATAAGGGTGGAGGACATGGCATGGGACATGGAACATATAGATACATTCTCACATGTTCTTCAGAGAGATGTGGAAAATTGCTGATGGTGCTTGCTGGTGAGCTTACCAGGAAGACATCACAGGGATGTGAAGTGACCTTCCTGCTGATGACTATTGAGCAGACTATTCTGCCTAGAGCTCAATAGGGAATTACAGTGACATCTCAGGGGTTTATGCAATACCAGCAATTACTGAGGAGGGGCAGTTCAGCAGGGGTGCTCATAAGACACTGATCAAAGTAAGGGAACCTGACAAGATTTTATCAGTTGATGCCAGCAGGATGACTCATCACCAGGCATTAAAAGGACACGCACTATCCCAGTGATCAAGGTAGCCAGAGAAGAACATAAGGATTAATGTGTGGGAAAATGATACCTTCTCTCCCCACCACCTGGAGGCCATGGGAACCCACCTCCCACATCTCAACAATCACCTGCCATCTTGGAGAGGAGCAGGAGGAGAAGGAAATCTGCAAGGAGAACAAATTTTATTTGAACAAGATGGGATCATGTAAAGATACTATTTTGTTTATTGGGTCAGACCAAATTTAATAGAGAGAACTGATTTTAACTTTTCCCTCCACTATTCAATAAGAGGAAGATTAGATTAACTTTAGGAAATGAAGAGACTCAATGCCTTTACACATCTGAATGTGTGCTTAATTTTGACCTTACTATGTTAAATATTTCTGTTTATTTTTCGGTTTCATTTTACTATCTAAAATTTAAGAACTTTAATTATGCCTCCTAAGAAGTTACCTGAGTAAGAAAAATTGCAAAAGTAAGCTGGAAACTATAAGCCACAGAAAAATGGGGAAAATGTTTCCTGAAAATGAGAAGGATGTTCCGAGGTTAAATCTGGGAACAAAGTTTCAAAACCTTATAGTTATGTATTAGTATATACATGTATACATCCATGCTTAGTGAAACTGTGTCTGACAGCTGTGAGTTTTTACTGATAGAAAAATTTGTGAAATGAGTTAAAGAAATCATGTAATAAATTCCTCGTTGGAACATAAAAAGAAAGAATATGATTTATATTAATGTGAAATATTTTTCATTTTATATTAAATATATCAATGGACACTAAATTATTAGCTTGCTGGTCCCCCTGTATAGTGTAGTACAGCCACTGCCTAAGATTCAGAATTTTCTGCAGGCAGTAGCAATAGTGTCATCTTCCAGGGGCAGTGGATTTGTCTTAATATGGACACCTGTGTACTGTCTTCTCTGCCCTCATCCCAGTTTTCTGAAACCACCTCCCCTTGGTTTACACTGTCACCATGGGAGCAGCCAATTTGTTCCCCAGGTCCTCACTCTCTGGATACAATTGGATGGTCCACGTTGGACGAATGATGCAAGCTAGGGCCATCAGTTACAACCAAGAAGGAAGAGAGCACTCAATCTTGTCTGATGGCTCATACAAGCCTCAAAGAAGCAGGTTAGCAGATGACCCCATGTCTGCATATGGGATCAGATGTAGAGGTTGCAGAAGATGTCCTGTGGACCACAGTGCTCCCAATAATAAAAATGGCTAGGACTCGCAGAGCCCAGTTGGGCTGGCCCTCAGCAAAACCGAAAACTGGGAAGTTTGCCACTGATGGATCCTGTCTCCTCATTCTGGTACTATTCTCTTCCTCAACACTCCATTTGAATCCCACCTCCTTTGCTCTTAATTTATCTTTAGTCACTGCTTTTAGCTGTTAATTTATGTATTAGTGGAACACAGAACAGAGAAAGGATTTATCTTGGGGATAAGGGATCATCTTCTTTTGATTTCTCAGAGGCCCAAGGGATGTAAAACTCTAGGCCTCAGACTGAGCGGGGCAGCAGTGTTGGGGAGAGAAACCACAGCCAATCCAAGATTGGGCAGTGAGTGCAAAAAGGGGAGCCCCTTCCTTCCCTGTCTCACAGCTCTGCTGTTTTTGTATTCAGTTCACTGAGGCTCCCCACTCTTTCTCAAAAGCTAGTTCAGAGATTTTTAATTATTCAACACAAGGCAGGGAGAAGTGGTGGAAGGAGCGCCTTTCTTGATGTCAGGGCCCTGGTGATACAGACACGACTTGGTGGCTGTTGTGGGCATTTGTGTTTCTTACCACCAGCATTTCCTGGTGGTAGGTAGGACAATGATCTTCCTCCGAGGAATCACTCTGATGCCACTGGCTCAGGGTTAGCATGTGACACAAACTAGGCCAATCAGAACGTCACAATCTCCTGCCCAGAGTGCTTGAAGGCTAGTCACATGTCACAGTTAGCGTCAATGGGATCCAATGAGGCTTGTCATAGGGTCCCTGGGAAAGATGCATACACTTCTTTACCTTCTGGCACTTTTGGTGATAAGGACAAGGTTTCTGGGGGTCACCTCGTGGAGCCTGAAGGTGAAGCCAATGACTTAGGAAGGCAAAACTGAGAAATAAAGAGAAGCTAAGCCTTGATGACCTCTTCTGAGGTCCTGCATCCAGCTGTGTCTGCTAGCCTCCTCCAGTGGATCTAAGTCAAGTGAGTAAAGAGATGGTTTTCATGCTCCAGCCATTTGGAGAACTGGGTGTTTGTTTTGTTTTATCTCTTTTAAAGAGTCCTCACTATCACCTCACCAATTCTCTGTGACTTTGGAAAAACTATGTGATCTCTCAGTTACATAGGGCTTAATTTTTTAATTCATTCATTCACTCATTCAATATATAGAGCTTCAGTACACATCGACGAGCATCAGGGATTCCCTATGTAAATTGAAGAGGTCAGCATGTGTCATTCCTTCCCAGCAATTCCAGCTTCAGACTCTGTGTGTCTCACTAATTTGGGTCAGGGGCCCCTCCTTGGATCAGTCACTATGGCCGGGAGAATGTGATGTTCTAATTGATCAAGTCAGATTGTGTGATTTCCACGGGACCTTCTAATTCTACCCTTTTAGATCTGTAATATATTGGCTTTCAAGTTTAACCAGAATCTATTTTGACAGCACAAGGGGAGGCTCTACAGACTAATGGGGCCATGCACTCTGGAGGACTCACATTTCTCTGACACCCTGAAAATGCAATGCCTATGGATGAGGTCTCATTCTGATGAAGCTACTCAGTCTTCTGTTGAAACTTAAAAAAATGTGAACTAATTACTTTCTAACTTTTGAGGACTGTACACCGGCAGTGTAGTGATTTTATTAACAACAATATCCTGTTCCTTATTTCTCCCATAAACCACCACAGGAAGATGAGAAGCTACACAATATCCTCCTCATACTAAGTATCCTTCTTAAAAATGATATTTTACTGAGATGAGGGAGGGATGTGAGGGTCTTCTTAAATCCAGGTAATTTTAGGCTGCTAGGTTTCACCAGATAATGGAGTATTCTAAATTGACGACAGTGGTGAAGAATAGAACAAGAGTATAAAAATTGACCTACTATTTCCAAGCATTTCAGAAGTACCTTGGACCTTATATGACTCTGAGCAGATTTATTTTTTTATAAAAGAAGTAAAAAATGTTGAAAGTCACTCCTAATGAAAATCCATCTTTTTGTTCTATTATACATTGATGAAAGGAGTCTCATGATCATTAGAATGACTGAAGTATGAATTCTCTTTGATGAATATTGCATTTCTACCCAATAACAGGAGGCACTGCAGCCAGCCCGATTTGAACCCAGTGGTTATTCCCTGTAGTGTTTCCATCAGGGGTTCTAGTTGTTAACTCCTCTGACCCTGTTGGTGGAGTTGTAGGAGGAGGAGGCTTCAGAAGCAAAATGTAATGTTGGGCAAAATAAAGGGAAGAAATGGGCTTCAGATAAAAAAAAAAAAATGCTAACAGTGAGCAAAAGGGGTGATTATTCTAAAACAAGGAAGATCGTGGCTTTAATTAGCTGGAAAAAGAGTCATACTGTGATGGCATTTTCTGCCCCTTCATCAGTTCTCCACATTCAGCATTTGGGCATTTAATTATTGCCTGTCTTCTCAATTGCCTCTCTACTCATGCCGTTGCTCATTTCGATGGGCAACATTACCTTCTCATCAACTGCTTAAAGCAGAAGCCTGGCTGTCCTTCTGGGTTCCTCCTCTCTCTCCCCTTCAACCTTCACCTTCAACTTTATTTCCAAGATTTGTCTAACTTTCCTTCCAAATAGCTCTTTTAAAAAAAAATTATTTATTTATTTATTTATTTGTAGAGAGAGGGGAAAGGAGAAAGAGGGGGAGAGAAACATCACTGTGTGGTTGCCTCTCATTCACGCCCCAAACTGGGGACCTGACGGGCAACCTAGTCATGTGCCCTGACTGGGAATCGAACCAGCGACACTTGGCTCGCAGGTTGATGCTCAATCCACTGAGCCACAGCAGCCAAGGCCCCAAATAGCTCTTGAATCCTCCCTTCTTTGCCATCTCTTCTGCTGCTTTCTTAGCTCATGGAATTAACCATAGCTTACTTTCATAGTTTTGTGTACTGTCTGAGTATTCTTTACTTTTCTATTTTATTACAGAGCTATGCAAAGCCATTATTGAAAAAAAAACACAAGAAATATATATGCATGAAGGAAAACTATAAAGAATACCCACTAAATTTCATATTCTTTTTAAAAAGGAGTTAGGAATGAGACTATAAAAAGAAAACAAAATTACTTAAAGTTACATAAACTTTTGTAAAACCATATCCCAGTGTTCCAAAATTTAAAATATCAGGGATATTTATTTTCAACCAAGAGTTATTACAATAATTAACCAGTAACACCTTTCTGACTATTCAGCACATAGCAAGTGCTGAGTCAATACTTGTTCTGTGGAAACAAAAATGACAAAAATAGTATCCTCAAAAGTGAACATGTTATGGAAAACGTCTGTGGAGTCCCAGAGAAGAGTCCAATGGAGGCCTGGATAACAAAAGTCTAAATATTTTATTTTTTAATCAAGGTAAACTTAAAATGTTTTATCTTCATATTTTCGTAAATATATCTTTATTATAACTTGGAAGGCAAGATTTGAATCTAGGATTATTGAATTCTTGAGACTTTTGCTTTGGAATACGATGGTGCTGGGAAAATACACGGAGTCGTCAGCTTTGTCCCCACACTGTGTCCTGTGTCCTCAGGCACATCAGCTGCCTAGGGCTGGGCACACTGACAGTGCACAGTTTGACCTTGTGGGGGGTGGACCCAAAGAAGCCCACATCTGCCTTGGATGTAGATTTACTTTTAGTTGTGGTGTGGTTTTCACATATGATTTAATTTTATTGGGTTGGCCAAAAAGTTCTTTTTTTTTTTTTCTTCTAAGATGGCTCTAGTAGCACTTAGTTGTCTTTAACTTCATTCAGAACAATTTTATTAGCTTGTATTGTGACAGTTGTCATAACAGCGTGCATTAAAAAACTTATCAAAATTAGTGAATTTTTGTGTAGCCATTTTAATATTGATGATGAAAGAAAATACACAACATTTTTGGCATATTACCCTTTATTATTTCAAGAAAAGTAAAAATGCAACTGAAACACACAAAGAAGTAGAAGATTTGTGCAGTGTATGGAGAAGGTGCTGTGACTGATCGAATGTGTCAGAAGTGGTTTAAGAAGTTTCGTGCTGGAGATCTCACTGGATGACGCTCCACAGTTGGGTAGTCCAGCTGAAGTTGATAGCAATCAAATCAAGACCATAATAGAGAACAATCAATGTTATACCACGTGGGAGTTAGCCAATATACTCAGAACATCCAAATCAATAAAGTTATTGGAGAAAATGAAAAATGTGTCTTTTATTTTACGGAAAAAACCACGTGGACTCTTTGGCCAACCCAATATTAACCACATCTTCCTCTCAAAAACTAACACATGTTGATTTTTATGAGCTCACATATGATTCTTTCACATTTTGTTTCTTCATTTATTTCTGGGAGAAAGCTTTTATATTATTATTTCCTGCGTCTGTATTATAGGATAAAACTGAAATCAAACAGTCGTTCAGAGACATGTTTCCCTATGAGATCTCTATCTGTTAACAATGCTGAGAAACAGTCTGCTCCAAAACCTAGTGACTCAAACGACGATTTATTCTCTCTCACACTTCTGTGCGTTGGCTGTGTCACTCCATGGCTGGCTTACGTGAGGTTGCTCCTGTGCCTGTTAAGGTGGCATGTCAATGGGGCTGGAAGGTCCAATATGGCCTGAGTCCCATGCCTGACTTGGTGCTGGCTGCAGACCAAGGCGCCTCTTATCCTCAGTGCAGTAGTCCGTCTCATTCCATGCTGGGTCACAATAGCATTCCACCAGGGCAAAAGCAGAAGCTGCGAAGGCCCCTGAACCCCAGGTTCTAGGATGCCCATAGCATCACTTCTATCGCATTCTGTTTCTTGGTCAAAGCAAGACACAGGGCCAGCCCACATTTAAGAGGTGCAGAAACACACTCCACCTTCAGATGGGAGTAGTTACAAAATACTGGGGCCATGTTTCTCCAATTTGCCACAGGGTCTTAGTTTCTTTCTTGGTTTCCATAAACAGTAGAGTATTAAAAGAGTATTATGTAGGTGGTTTCAGCAAGTCACCTTCCCATCTTCATTCTATATTTCTGTCTTCCTCAGTTTAAAATAATTCATTTCAGATGCCAATGATAGATTATATACCAAAATTATGACTTAGTAATTACAAAACAATAAGGAATTCTAAGCTTCTAAGATTTTTTTAAAATTAGAATTCTACCTATAAATTTATTTTTTAGAAACTCTTTATAAAAAATGAGAAAATTAGTGGCAACATGACATATATACCTAAAACAACTGGAGAATAAACTGACATCAGAACATCTTATTTCAAATGATTCTTCAAAAGAAGAACCAGGAAAAGAGAAACTCAGTTCTCTAAAGAATAAGTAAATAGTGACACTGGAAACATGTTTAATACTACTACTAATAAAAGAAATGCAAATTAAGAGTAGATTTTCATCACTGATTACAATGAAAAAATTAAAAATAAAAAAATGCCCAGTACTGAATGAGTTCGAACTGAAAAAGGCACTCTCTTCTGCTTCCTAGAGGAGAATTTGGCATATGTACCAAGAATTTTAACAGTTCGTCTAAATCATCTAATAAAGTAATTCTAACTCCAGAAATTTGTAAGACAATCATAAGATAAATACAAATATAGTGATATGCAAGGATACTTGAGAAAGGAAAAAATTTATATGCCTCAAATATATTATAATATGTTCTATTGATGAAATGCTACAAGGCCATAAAAATTATGCCACAGGGAAAAAACTTGTAAAACATGAAAAAATGGTCACTGGTTAACAGACGTTTAAGATACAAAACGTATATCCCTCTCTATTTGCCAGCCTCCCATCAGACTGATTTCCTCTCTTGTCTGCCTTGCTGCGTTCCCTGAGAGGCTGACTCTTACAGACAGTATTCTCAGAGCTTCTTCATCAGGGGGCTTCCAACTGGCTTCCCGTTAGACTATTCCAGTTGATCTTGGCCAGTGGAGGCACTAGCATAAGGTGGAGGGCTGGAGAAGAAAGCAATCTGCTGTTTGATTTCTTCCCCTTTTGGTACCAAATCGATGGCTCTCTATGATTGGAGCTCTTGCCAGTTAGTTACATATTTTTCTCCCTGCAGCCTTTGGCTAGAGGGGGTGCAGGGGTAGGGCGGGGTGGGGTGGGTAACAACTTCTCACGTTTGCTGTTCTCTGTGTACCTCATCATTCCTTGTTTCATCCCCCAACCCTACTGCACACAGCTCTGAAAGCAGTATCTTAATTAAGTCTCTTTATTTGAACCATCTTTATTTGAATTCATTTCTCTTCCAACTCAGAATATTCTCTAACCTAAAATATATCCCTATGAGAAACTGTTTACAACTTGTAAGAGGCTATTTATTTTCCAGAGAGAAAGAGTTTTTAACATTTGAGGTGAAATTGCATTGAATGAATAGAATTTCAGAAGAAAGTTTTTTTTTTTTTTTTTTTTAATGTAGCATTAAAAACATTAATGGGAATTTTTTTCTGGATGGTAATATTTAGAGTTGACATTTCTTCTATATCAGATTTTTACATTTTTATTTGAAATAAGAATACATTATAGAAAAGACAAGATAAACATTTCTTAGAAAGTGACTCTTTTAGATGAAATTGAGCTAATGTCTATTTTAGTATTATGTATACCATACTAACACTTTGTACATGCCACTGAAGTTGAAAATACATTTTGTCATTTGTCCTTCATAACTCTGAGCAGTGAGTGAGAAGCCATCGCCACCCCATCTTGATTCATTTACCTATTAGAAAAGGGAAGCTCAGAGAATGGAATGATTTGCCCAAATTCCATAGTCAGTAGCAAGAGCTGGAAGCAAGAGCTTCTAAGTCATATTCAGTTCTTTTCTACAATGAAGATGTTGTGCAGGCCTAAGCTGTGGGCTATGCCTCTATTATAAAAGATGATAATGCTTGAACTTGAAGACTTTGCTTAAAAATAATCATGAATACTTAAGCTAAAGTATTTCCCATCATAAAAATAAACACGTTTATTTGGAAATGGCAGGTACTGTGAATGCATTATAAAAAAGCTTTTCCTTAATGACACTACTCGAATACGTTCATATTGTACTTATTTCTTTTTGCTTCTTTGGTAGGAGATAATATTTCTTCCTTAATACCCAGCATATATCTAATTAAGGATAACATTTACTAGAAAGAGCATCTGATTCTTTATGTTCCTGTCCTTTCTCTCTCACAATGCCCAATTCTTCCCTACACAGTACTTTTAAAATTTTTCCCATCATTACCTTTGATTTGCCTCACTCATTCCCAGATGTTTTATGGACCCATCTATATCAGCTGTTTTGTCCATCTCTACATTAAAGGGACAACTGAGAATATGCTAATAAATTAATAGCAACCCACCCTCACCAAAGACAGAGTTTGCTCAAATCCCAAATATGACGTTTCCAAGGCAATAGGGGTGCTTCTGGCCCATTTTTGGTATTAGCAATTCAAACCCTCACTTTGTGTCAAAACTCCAGAGTCTTTGTGCATGTAAAATTCCCATTAAATTCAATGGCATTTTTGGGTATAAAATATATGGTGTCTGACATTTATGTGTGATGTTAAAGTGGGGTCATGTCTGGTGCTTTATTTCAGTTGCTGAGACTGCTTTATCTGTTTTGATTTCTGGATCATTTTGCTGTATTTCAATAGCCACCATTGTGGCTCTACTTGAAAATGTTCATTTTGCACTTTTTAAAGTCAATGCAATTCTGCATAGTTAAACGCATTCACACTACTTCCAAGACTAGTTCTTTTTGTTAGTAGTACTGCTTTTGTTTCCTTTTCTGGTTCTTTCACTACTTCTTTCTATTTCACAAATAGTTCTTGCTTTTTGCATAAATATAGGCCAAATTCTTTTAAAAATTTATTCTGAAATCCTATTCATCACATTCAATGCCATTTCACCTCAAATATTCCAAACTCTTTCCCTCTGGAAAATAAATAATCTCTTACTTATGAGTTTTAACCAGTTTCGCCTGAGATATACTTTAGGTTAGGGAATACTCTGGTCTGAGTTAGTTGGGTCATAAACCCCAATGGCACAGAGGAGAACATTACTCTTCTGTGATTTTAGGCCCACCCGGGGTTCCCTGTCAGCATTTCACTGACAGTCCAGAAGGATGATAATTGGGGTCCGACAGTCTATTCATTCTGTCTTCCCTGTCTACGATTTAAGGTAAATGGCATTGGCCAATGGGATTCTTGCCACAGGGGAGCAAGTAGAGGGTAACGTAACACTTGGTTAGCTGAGAGGCTCTTTGTTCCCTGTGACAGGAGGCAGAACATTTCTAAAAATCTAATATGAAGGAAGCAAATGCTAACTGTGACGAAGGTAATAACCACTTACAGTACTTTCAGAATGAAGCCTGTGTAAATTTGTGCTCATTTACGTTATTATGATTCTAAGGGCAATGGAGAATTTGGAACCTGTTTCTGAGTGATTAGGTTTACCCAAGTTGGAGAGCACAGTATTTGGCCCCAGGATTTAGTCTCATGAATTTGCACACAATGGTTTTGCTATGAGTCAACATAGAACAATAGAAAGAACTCTGGTATGGGAGTCAGAGAATCTGAGCTCTGGAGTGGACTTGTGAATCTGGGCAAGTTTCAACCTTTCTGGTCCTTAGAGTATTCATCTGTAACATGGCAATAACTGCTTTTGAACTCCATACCTCAGATGAGTTGTTAATGGTAAGTGGGCCTAGAAAATTGCCACCTGCTGTGCTCACATATATGTATCCTTTACATATAAATATAAAGGATTATTATTTCAGTAGGCACCAATGTTACTAATTACCTATTACTAATAGATTCACGATCTTGAAATATTTATTAGGAACCCCAGTCTTTTTCCTGAGCTCTGATTCATATTTTCAACTACTGCTCCTCACGCTTTTGAATGTAAGTAACGGCACGTAATTCAGTATGTCTCAGATGACACTTGTCATCTTTTCAAGCTGCTTGCTCCCCCTCCTGCATTTTGGTTATGGAAATCTCTATATTTCTCATCACTTAAGACAAATCTGGGAAATATCTTCCACTCTCTTTCATTGCGCGTCTCCTGTAAGTGCGTAAGATCCATTCATCTGCCTGTGAACTGCATCCGTTTCTCTCCATGACCATCTGTGTCCCAGGTGAGGGACCTGGTCATTGTGTAAGAAACAGACATCTTGGTTTAGAACGAATCTCCTGGAATTAGGCAACCGTTTTTCCCCTGAGAAAATGTCTATAGGGAGAAAGGCCACAACAGGGATCAGCACTTTGAAACTCATGCCTCTTACGTAGTGAAGGAGTTCCAGAAAGAAGTCAGTGTGTATTACAGTTTCAGTGAGTAAGCTCAGTTTTCTGCAACAAACAATATAGCAAGTGAAAATTCCTATAACAAACAGTGAGGAAAATGTGTCTAACCACAATCATGAAAAACAAGGGTGCAGTAACCTGGAGATCAAGAATCATATTCCATAGGAGTGAACTACGAATGTTAGCTGTTAGGAAGCAGTTATTATAGGATATGCCTACACCCCTTTTAGAAAACCGGCCAGAATCTCAAGTCTATAATAATATACAGAGTACTATAGGTTTAATTTTGTTCACTACACCTGAGTAATTCTCTTTATTGATCATGCTTTTGTGGCAATAGATTTGCAAATATTTTTAACTTTCTTCCATATTTTAATAACAAATCATTATATTTAGCCTAGCTCTTTGTGGTCTCAGGGTTCTTGTGCCAACATTGTGACATGTACTCTATGGGTTCAGCTCCAATTTTAATCAAAATTGAATCAAAATTTGGGTGGTTTTAGGATTTTCTGTTTCCACATAATCTTTTACTAGTTCCTTTAAATGGCCTTTAAAAAAAAATTGGTTTCCTCTTGCTTTGCTTCACCTTCCGCCAATTCATTCTCCAGATTGACACCAATGATCTTTCTAAAATGCAAATGTAACCACGTCACTTTGGGAACCATACAAAATACAAATGAGGAAGCTTAGCCTGGTACACAAGTTCCTCTATGACCTTGTCTCCATTGCGTCATTCTTGTCTGTGTTCTTCCTTCTGTCCTCTGCCTCAGATATCACCTATTTCAGCCTTTTAAAATGCTTGTAGTCACCTGGATACACCACGTGGGTTCATGTCTCTCTACCTTCACCTTGAATTCCCTCTCTCACTACTTACTTTCTCTTATCCTTTTCATCCTGGTGAAATCCAGCTCCATTTTTTTCTTGTTTTGCATTTAAAGAAAACTTTGCAGTTTTAAATAATTTCAGAGTTAAAAAAAAAAAACCCACAAAATAAAATAGTAAAAAAAATTTCTATTTCTTCTTTGAGTCCCTGGGTTTCTAAGTGCTATTCAATTGTATCTCGCCAGGTATGCTAATAAGGTTTATCCCAAGTACTTCCTATCAAAGCATTCAGGTTAACAGCAACTTCCAAACTCTTCTGGTTAAATAAGTGTCTCAAGCGGAAGACTAAGACTATTTTTCTGTATTAACTGAAATGGAAGACCCACTGTTCTTTTTCCTTTGGGAGGGCAACAAACACGAAGGTAATCAGATATAAAATTGGTTCACTCTGCTTTTTCTTGATGCTGCAAAAGTTTAAACTACAGTGAATTCTGAGTACAGTGACTCATCCAGAGGAGTAAAGAAAATTACAAACCTATCTGCCGTAGTTATTATACCACCTGTCTTGTACTCTCACAGCCTAAGAAAGGGAGAAAAACATGGACTTGGAACTTCCCAGAAGGACCAGGCTGTAAGTAACCAGAGGGAGCTTTCTTTTCTCCAAGACAGAACTATTCCAGTTCTTAACTTTGGGTGTAGTTACTTCTTTTTTACTTCTTCTGTTTCTTTCATTAAACTACATACCTCACTCTCAATCATGACCTCACTGATCTGTCTTCACCAGACTGTGATCTTTAAAGGAAGAAGGGTCAAGTCTTAGTTATTTTTCTGTTTTAGCAGCACCTACTATTACAGTGCCTGGCAAAGACTGGGAATTTAAAAATGTTTGTTGACTGACTGATTGATGAACTAAATTCATAAAGTGTAACAGAAATTAGCAAAGGTGACCTTGAGGTCTGTGAAGTAACTTCAGAAGGGATATCTTGGAATTAAAAAAAAGAAGAAGGAGCTCTATTCTTGTGGCAACTCTTGCTAGGGTATGTTCTATTTCTCTAAATCTTCTTGGCTGACATGGCTATTTACAAGACATTTAGAGAACTACTGGGATGTTTTTGAACTCTGCAAAGTTATTAGCAGATGTAGCATTTGTGAGACTACCGGTCTACCCCTCAGGCCTCTGGAAATGCTGGTGGTTGCATCTCTTGGACACTGTCCCATCCCACCCCATGAATTTTAAGGCTTGAGCTATAGGTGTGTTTTGTTTGTGGTTTCTGAAGGACTCTTTCTGTTTAAGAGACTGTATTCTTAATTAATTCCAATTTTTCAACTAAAGAAGTAACCCTAAAAACTCTTCATTAAAATAACTATTGCTAAGTCAGAAAGGACATACTTTTTGTTTTAAGAAGTAAGCATGAGAAACCCTGTTTTTCCTTTTACATTGACTTCTCCATGAATCTACGCATCCAGGCAGAAGCTCTTGGCTCTGGGTGGTCCTCTCAGGGCTCCTGTTTGAGATCTCCCAAGTTTCTTAGCTGGTATTGGTCACTGGCGGCCTAGTCCTGCTTCACAGGTTAGGCCTCCGGCGCTTCTTAGGAACTTGTTCAAAATACAGATGTCAGGGCTCTTGCCTGTGATCAAAAAGGGATGGCGTTCGATAGACATTTCAGTGTTTCTACCCTTTAAGTTTCTGATTCTTTTCAACATTAAAAAAAAAAAAAAAAGAATCTTAGGATAGATGGCCAGAGTCAATCTCTGTGCTTATTATCTCTGACCAATAAAACAAGATACCTGGGGAGATCCAAGATGGCGGAGGAGTAAATGGAAGCTACACTAACCTCCTCCCAGGACCAGTCTGGATTTACAACTTAATTTTGGAGAAATCATCTGGAACAACCAACGAACACTAGCTGGAAAGAAGTCTTATAACCACGGAGAGACAGAAAAGGCCGCTACATCACAACGTGACCGGTAGGGAGTGCGGAGATGCGGAAGGGCTGGCTGGGCTCACATGGGTGGCAGCTGAAGGGACTGAGAAACAGCTCAGCAGCCGGGGATTCCCCCTGAGAAGGGCAGGGTCTAAACCCCCAGCTGGGCTTCCCAGCCTACAGCAACAGAGTGGAAAGTAAAACAGTATCAGCTGTGAAAAGCGAAAAGCCACAGGGTTTCTTGCTAGCCGGAGAGAAATAGCAGGAGAAAAAGAGCTCTTAAGTGGATCACATACGAAAATATTTTGGCCACCACTTACCCTGGGCTCAAGCAGAGGGAAGGCAGAGAGGACTGGAGACACTTGGGGAGAGTTTGGCACGGTGGCTTTGAGGGAAGAACTGGAGGAGCAGCCGACTGGGTCCCAGTGCTGACTCATCCCCAGTACTGCGGGTAGACCATTCCCCTCCAAGTGGCGTCAGCCTGAGGGGAAGCAAAAGCCCTGCCGACGGGAATTAAGCTGCCACACCCACAGTCCTTAAGCCTGACAGCTAATCACAGATTGAGCAGATTAACAATCAAAGAAGACAGACAACAGCAGTAGATCCCTGGAAGTCTCCAACAGGCTGCCTAGGGCCAGACTGGTACATGATCTGACGCCACCAGAGGCAGATCCAGGAAGTGCAGATCATTCTAGGAAGCACCAACAAACAATAGGAGTCAAAAAAATGGGGAGACAGAGAAACAACCTCCCATCAAAAGGAAAGGTAGAATCCCCAGAAAGAGTGCTAAATGAAATAGAGGGGAGCGAACTATCAGATATGGAATTCAAAACATGGATTATGGAGAAGCTGAATGAGCTCAGCGGAAACTTCAAAGAACTCCAGAAAAACTACAAGGAACTAACAGAAAATTACGTGAGCATGAAAAAGGACATAGAAGCTATCAATAAGAGCCAGGAGGAAATGAAGAATACGATCTCTGAATTGAAGAACACAGTAGAAGGAATTAAAAGCAGGCTAGAGGAAGCAGAAGATCGGATCAGCGAGCTGGAGGACAACCTACACAAAAACTCCCAGACAATGCAACAAAATGAAAAAAGACTGAACAAGACTGAAGAGGCTCTAAGACAGCTGCAGGACAACATGAAACGTAATCATATCCGTATCATAGGAATTCCAGAAGGAGAAGAAGAAGAGCAAGGGATAGAAAACCTCTTTGAAAAACTAATGACAGAAAACTTCCCTAACATGACGAGAGAAAGAGTCACGCAAGTCCAGGAAGCACAGAGGGTCCCAATGAAGATGAACCCCAACAGGCCCACCTCAAGACACATCATAATTAAAATGGCAACATTCAAAGACAAAGAGAGGATCCTAAAAGCAGCAAGAGAAAAACAACTAATAACATACAAGGGAGCTCCAATAAGGCTATCATCAGATTTCTCAGCAGAAACACTACAAGCCAGAAGGGAATGGCAAAAAGTATTCCAAGCAATGAAAAACAAAGGCCTACAACCTAGAATACTATACCCAGCAAAGCTCTCATTCAAAATGGAGGGTGAAATAAGGAGCTTCCAAGACAAAAGAAGGCTAAAAGAATACATCTCCACCAAACCAGCAATGCAAGAGATGCTAAAGGGTCTGCTCTAAGAAGATAAAGAAACAGAGAGAGACAGAGAAGAACACAAGTACAAAGGGGAAAAATGACAGTGAATAAGTACTTATCGGTAATAACCTTAAATGTAAATGCATTAAATGCTCCAATTAAAAGACATAGGGTAGCTGAATGGATTAGAAAGAATGACCCACATATATGCTGTCTACAAGAGACCCACCTTAGAACAAAAGATCTACACAGACTGAAAGTAAAGGGATGGAAAAAAGTATTTCAAGCAAATGGGCATGGGAATGACTGGGAATGACTTTCAAAGGTAATAAAAGCCCGCGAAATAAAAGGCCTGCTGCCATGGTTGGTTGTGCGGTCCACAGCAATCTCTCCAGGGAAAGAATGAAGGTTGTTTTCCTGAAAGATGGCTAGAAGGGACCTTAAGGCACAATGGAAAACCAGAAAGACTTGGAAAGGACAGGTGTGTACAGGCAAGGATGAATGCCAGGTATGTGGCCCAGCTTCTGTGCCCTGAAGAGCAGACTGAGGGCCACCCTAAATGTTCCTTGGGTAAGTTCCAGCAAAACAGAACTAAAGATCATAAGTGATCATTTGCTGCTCTTGTTATGTTTACGCAAACGAACAGGATAAATTAAAAATGGACTTAATGTAGCCCCTTTAAAGACAAGGAGAGTAATCTTAGGGAGAAAAATCATTATTCAAGGAAAATCACAATGATCAGTGGCAGACTGTAAAGTAGGGCAGCTAACCGTCTTAAAAGTTTCTTCTCACTTAAAAAATGGTTTCACTTGAAAATTAAACCATATCTGTGATATCACCAAAGAGATTCAAGTTGCAGGCAAGTAGAATGTCAAGTGCCTTGCAACTGGATGTCTTCCCAATAAGACAGTCTTACAGATTTAGAGACTTGTTTGTTGGTTATGTTACATAAATTAACATGTGTTTTCTGTTTTCAAAGGGCATAAGCCTATGACCGCATTACCTCAGTGATTGTCTGTACGCAAAAGGCTCACTTAATCCTCTCTGCAGCGCTGCCTCCTGAGACTCAACGGTTTGGCTGAACTAAATGGCTGGGTTGATGAAGAATAGGGTGGTCTGTGGGCTTCACTTTAAAACTGAATTCTCTTTTCTATCCTAATGGCTTGGACAGAAAGGGCCCAGAGGTCTGAGAAGGGGGAAACATAAACTATTTCCCTCAGCCCAAACTAAATATAATGGGCAAAAGGGTTTTGGACAGGCGAGATGTGCCTAGCACACCTTCCTCCAAAGAAGCCCCCCCCCCTTTTTTTTTTTCTCCTAATGTGGAACATTGAAAAATTAATCCCTGCCTTTTGTCACCTAGTAGTTATGGATTGAATGATGCTTTTTAACCCTTTTTGCCAAATCTGTTCCCCCCAGAACACAACAAGGATGCCAACCTGCTAAACCAAGCACGCCGTTGTCCGGAGACAGCCAACTGACCTGGAGTCTGCACAATCCTTCCCCATGTGGGAAGGCCACCCTCCCCTCCACACCCCCACTATTATTAGGGATTTTTGGACCCAAGGGTAGGTAGGACGACGACCATGTCCAGCTTGAAGCAGCTAGAGGAGCTTGAGACCTTCGCCCATTGTCCTTTACAAGACTACAAAGGGTCTTAATATCTGAGAGGGAGGGATAGTTATTTTTTACGAACCATGGGTACGGACTTGGGGGGGGATGCTGGGGGAGGGAGATACTGGGTGGAGGGGAGTAAAGGGGAAAAAATTGGAACTACTGTAACAACATAATCAATAAAATATACTTTAAAAAAAAAAAAAAAAACAAGATACCTTTCTTTTTTTTGTATCCTTTTATTTTTATTTTTTAAGTATATTTTATTGATTATGATGTTACAATTGGCCCAATTTTTCCCCCTTTGACCCTCTCGAACTGGTACCCTCTTCCCTCCAGCAATCCCCCAAGTTAGTTCATGTCCATGGGTCTTATGTGTAAGTTCTTTGGCTTCTACCTTTCCTATACTATTCTTAACATCTCCCTGTCTATTTTGTTCCTACAAATTATGCTTAATCCCTGCACCATTTCTACCATTCCCCCCTTTCCCCTCCCAGCTGATAACCCTCCAAATGATCCCCACACCTATGATTCTGTTCCTATTCTGGTTGTTTGCTTTGTTTTTGTTTTTTTAGGTCAGTTATTGATAGTTGCGAGTTTGCTGTCATTTTAATGTTCATAGTTTTGATCTCCTTTTTCTTAAATAAGTCCCATTAACATTTCATATAATGATGGCTTGGCGATGATGAATTCCTTTAGCTTTACCTTGTCTGGGAAGCACTTTATCTGCCCTCCCATTCTAAATGATGGCTTTGCTGGATAGAGTAATCTTGGTTGTAGGTCCTTCCTTTTCATCACTTTGAATACTTCTTGCCAGACTCTTCTTACCTGCAAAGTTTCTTTAGAGAAATCAGCTAATATTCTTACGGGAACTCCTTTGTAGGTAACTCTGCTTTTCTCTTGCTGCTTTTAAGATTCTTTCTAATCTTTAACGTTTGGCATTTTAATTGTGATGTGCTTTGGTGTGGTCCTCTTTGGGTCCAACTTGTTTGGGACTCTGTGTTTCCTGGACTTGTATGTCTATTTCCTTTGTCAAACCAGGGAAGTTTTCTTTCATTATTTTTTCAAATAAGTTTTCAATTACTTGCTCTTCCTCTTCTCCTTCTGGCATCAGACCATTGATGAGATTCAGGAAAATAGGAGGGGACAGCTAATAGCGATTGAGAGTACTATGTGAGGTTCCAAGTGCCTACTTTGAAGAGGACTGACTTCATTGTCCTGTGTACAATTTTCTTGTATCCTCTTTAGTAGATATCCCTATTTTTCACAGTACATGGCTGGATACTTTATGGACAGACCTCGTATATGAACTCATTTAATTCTCACAGAACCGTATGAGATAGGTGCTATTGCTATTCTCACTGTACTGAAAAGGTATGAAGTCACAGAGCTATGACTTTGACCCTTGACTAGTTTCTAGATTTGTGACCCAGGACACTCCTCTCTCTGACACTCAGTTCCCTGTGTGCAAAATGTGTGTGATAAAGTCCACCTCACAGTACTGCTGTAAAAATGAAATTAGATGATATTGAATTAGGGCTCTACCATTATGACTCATTTAATCTAACTAATCTCTTTGAAGACCCTATCTCCAAATACAGTCACTCTGGGGCTTAGGGCTTTAGTATATGAGTTTTGGGGGAAACAATTCAGCCCATAACAATGGGGAAGAGTACGGCCCTGGTGAACTGGAAAGCAAGGCCCTGTTCTTCAAAAGAAGAGTAGCCACTACTCGGCCTCCATCAGTTACTACCGCAAGGAAGGAAGGCCTGGCATCGTCAGGTCAGAGTTTTCAATTCACACTTGGAATGCAAACTTTTAAGGAAAATCTTCCAATTTTAAAGAGTTTCGGGTGACAAAGGTGAAAAGATTAAGCAAAAAACCCCATCTCATAGGCAGACAACAGCATGGTGATTACCAGAGGGAAAGGGAGGTGGGGAGAGGTAGGAGAAGGTGAAGGGGGACGAATGGTGATGGCAGGAGACATGCAATGGCGAACACACAATACAACACACAGATGTTGTCTTATAGAACTGTACTCCTGAAACCTATGTAATGTCACCCCCACAAATTCCATTTAAAAAAATAAAAAAATATTAATAAAGATTGGCACCTGATTAAAAACTATGTCTATGCCTGTGTGCCTGTGTGCCTGTCTGTGGAATCTGTGTGAAGCAGGCAGTAACAGCAGATTGATAACGATCGCTTACTCTCTCAGCTTTTCCTGCTCCTCGCCCTCTCTCTCTCTGTCCCTAGGAACTATTTCAGTAGAAATACTCATGGAGTGTTTGAGTTGGACTGAAGTAGTGACCCAGGGGTCAGAAGTCATTTAGTTGTCATTCATCATCTCTTGAGTCCCTGAGATAGACTGAGTCAAGTTTTGAGAAGTCAGCTGTCCTTCAGCAAACTTATAAATGGTAATTGGTTCCACCAAGATTGAAATATTTAAGAATATTTAAAGAATCAATAGCCTCAGTCAATTATTAAAGTAGGTTAAGAGCTACTGAGTGTCCAAGGACTAACGCCATATATTCAGTGATCCATACCCTGCTTTAATTATAATTGGTTTAGGTCCTGAAAGCACCAAGCATTATCTAGATGAAGTATGTAATGACTCCCTAATGATGAAAAGCAATGTGACTATACAGGGATAGCGAGAAAGAATCAAGTGATTAAAAGGGAAAAATAGCTGATCACAGAAAATGTTCTTTCAAGGAATTTTGAGATTGCTGAGTCCCAGAATTTCAGGGTTTCAGGTACCAGAAATTCAACCAGGTGGATCAATAGGGAGCAGTCTGAAAGACGTACAAGAGGCAGTAGAATATGTCCAGTGAAGGATGTTTATCATGATTATGTGACGCAGGCAATTTGGATATGGATCCAGGAATTGAACTTGGGTAATCTAACTCCTAATGGGTGCCCTTAGTTATAAGGAGCTTCTACGGAAGGATTTAAAGTTCTTGCAGGTACATGGAAAAGAAGATTAAGATACTTGTTAGGCATGCATAAAAAGCAGAGTTAGTCCAAGAGAGTCTGAAGATTTTAGTTAAGGGATGGTGAACAAACTGACCAGTCTAGACCTGCTCTCTTCCTTGCACATGAACTGAATTAAGTCTTGGCTCTTTTGAGAATGTTTTTCATTCTTGATGAAAAAAATAGAGGATTAACTACAATCAGATACCCCATTTCCATAAGTCAAGATTTTGTTGAAAGGATGGGCCTGGGACACTTGGTTTCTGGCTGCCTGACAACCTCAGAGACCCCATATCTTCCTGGGAATTAAGAACTGTGGGTGTCCAGCAAGTATCAGGGAACTTAGTCCTGGTGAGAGAGGAGGGCTGCAGCTGGACTCCACTGCAGAAAGGAGTACCCTAGTTCTTAGGCAGAGGCTTGGGAGAAGGGAATTGGAGGGCAACGCCATTGTAGCATTTTGGTTACTGCACTACAAAGGTGGGCTCTTGCTTTAAAAGTCTAGCCAAAACACTTTAACACTGGAAACATAACCACTAGCTATTGTATATCTCAGTGTGAAATTTCCCTTAGGAACTTCACACTTGCTTAATTCTGCAGGTACACCTCTCACCTCTGCCCTTCTCACACCCTCGTCTGGCCAAAGTTATCTCTGGACTTTTCTGGACATGCCTTGCCGTGTCCTTTGTACCTAGAGTTTTGCCACTTGCCCTTTCTGCATGGAACCATCTTGATAACTCTTAGTAGATTTTTTAAAGACTAACCTTATCTGTTAAGTCCTCTGAGAAGCTTTGTCCTCACTTCTTCATTCGTTCATGCACTCATCAAATATTCAAGGACACACTCTATGCTAGAAGCTGCTAAATGCCTGGGCCTAAGATGTCTCATAGCGCCACACATACTTAGCTCTATACACTTGTCACATTGTGTCATACTTGTTTTTCATGTAAATGTCTATCCCACTAGACTGAGAGTACCACCTAGGCAAAATCCATGTCCTACCTGTAGTTTTGTTGCAATACCCAGCTCAACGCTTGACATATAGGAAAGGTGTTCAGAAAATGTCGCTAGAATGAATGGGTGAATCAACTATTTCTTCTCAAATCCTTTCTTCACTCTTAGAACACAAAACAGTCAAATTTGGTTCAAAATTAATCTGAAATTTTTTTTTTTGCAATTAGATTCACAGAGTCCCTTTATCTCAGCGGAAGCCCAATCACCATAGCAGTCCTTCCAGAACTGCGAGCCCGCTCTTCCTGGTGGAACCACCCTCGTGGGCTTGGAGGAGTACAAAAGATGGAAGGCTAAAGCTTTCTTAACATGCCCTTAGGTCCCTTTCCTTACTGTAAATGATCTTAGAAGAGAACTGACAAAGCCAATTTCCAGGGGAGGAAGCGCACAATTGTGCACACACTGAAGACTCAGATGTGTTTCCTGTTCAGAATCTTCCTTTCCCTTTCTGGAAGCCTTTATTCCACATTGCTAAATAGCCATGGGCTTCCCAGGAGGAAAAGCCTGATTAACAGCCAGCGTTGAGTTTCTGCCCTAACACCTTAGCTGGTCTTGGCATCGTCATAGCAAGCATATGGTAAAATGCAATAAATATTTGTTGAATTGAATTTTGGTGGTAAGAGAAATGAACCCTGTAGAGTCCTACAAAGCCTCACTGGTCAGGGGCTGTGTTAGTATTTAATCAGTTTAGAACTCTTGGGACTAAAACATGATGGATAAAAATTGGCCACGGAAATTTCTTGTTAGTATTTTCTTCACTGTCTTTCTCTTCTTTACCTCTAGCCACAGAGAAAAAAATCTTACAAGGTTATGCAATGAAGGTATTTCTATGAGCTATGTGAATGCCACCCAGCTGACCTAGAATTTGGTGGTAGTTTGGGGCTGATCCAATAGCTAATATATTGTGTACATCATAAAGCAATGAGTGAATGCTCAGGGCTGTCGCTGTGATTCTCAGGGATAGGATATAGTGTTCAAAGTAACAGAAAGAAAAAAACCAAGGAGCCCTATCACATCTCTCCTGACTTCTTTACTTTCCTGTTAGCCAACCACTTATGCTGAAAATGAGAATATAGGAGAAATGGGAAAGATAGGACAGCCCATTGCCACTCCTGCCAGGTTACTTATCCAACCTTAAGCATGCCTAAGCCAAAGGTAGAGAGTATTGGGAAAATTATAACAAGAAGTGAAATAAAAACAGTTGAGTTAGTTTCATGCAGTGTTCCCACTGTTCTGGTAAGAACAAAAAACAAATGCTTGTATGAGCTATGAAATACAAATCACATAATTCCAGCGATCCCACATATGCACTAAATGCTTTTATATTTGCATTTAAAACTGACATGGCACAGTAGAGAGGGAGTAAAACACATGTTAATAATTTAAATTTTTAATTTTTCTTTACTGACAACAAATTAAGCAGCAAATAAGAACCGTTATGCTGAGAGAGATGATGTGGAAGAAGTGGAAAGCTTTGTATCTTGATACCTTTAACAACACTTTTCCCCCCTAAGTTTTTAAATGACACTCTATATTTTTATTTCTCTCTGGGAACTGCAAATTATGTAGCTGGCCCCTATTACCAGACTGATGATGCAAACATTTTCTCATACAAGAGGTATTCACTGAGTGCCCACCGATGCCTGGACCAAAAGAGATAGATTAGCTAGAGAAGGAGAGCTGGGGCTATAAAGTGTAAGAAAGAAGCTGAACGCAGAAGGCCCAGAGCAGTGTCCTTAAGGTGAGACTCTGGTACAAGTTGAGGAGGCTCCTCCTGGTATCCCTGAGGGACTCGGAGGGAGGACCCCATGGACGCTGCCCGGAGCAGAGCTCCATTCTGTTCTGGTGGAATCTGGGTCTCATCTCCTGTTTGGGACTGAAATGAGATATAATTTAACTGAATAATCAGTGTCTTTCACAGGCTGCCTGGCTTATTCTGGATTCTACTCTGCTCCTAATGTTGGTAGAAGTCCCCTGAGAGCTGTGTTCCAGGTGTCCTCTAAGTTAGCTAAAGGTATCAAGGAGCGTGCTGTTAGCCCACCTCCGTCCTCTCTCACCTGTCCTTTACAAGGACCTGATAGAAAAGCTCTTAATACCAGGCTCTTAAAAAAGGACAGGATTGCTTCCTTGAGTTCAGTAGACAACCTTCTCTCTCCTCTAATCTCCTACCCTTGGTCATGAGTTAAGACACTCTCATGGCCCATGTATCCTTCTCTGGTAATAAAAGTAGCTGGTGACAACTATGTTTATGACTCCTCTTAGACCATGACTTGACAGCATATGGACCCACAACTTCAGGAGCTAGCTTAAAAAAAACATTCAAAGAGTTGAGATGTGGTTTGAATCTTCAATCAAATGAGCTGAATGTGCCTCTGATTCATAGCTAATCCTATCTGGCCATTGTTTTTCTAGAATAGTTCTCTCCCATTGCTCCTCGATGGTCCCCATCCCCTAAAGTTGTCTGATCAAATTCAGTAAACTTATATTGGCTTACATTACACATTTGTGGATTTGGTCATTGCCAGTGGAAAACTTTTCTATTTGTGCAACTGTTTTGTCCTATTAAAATAATGTTCAGTAACACTGAGAACTAAAACTTTCTTGAGGACAGGATTTATTGTTTAAAAATGCTCTTATTTTCTCTCAGAATGGTACTTGTTTGACATAAATAAATTTGGTGTTCATTTGGCTTTCCTCATTAAACAACAATGACATTGTACAAATGATGTTTCATGGGATGGTGAGACAATAAGCCTTTCCAAATCTCTACTGCCTCCTCCACTCAGGAACATATTCAATATTTATTGAGGGCCCTTGGCTTGGTAGGCAGTGAGGTAGATAGTGAATACGGATGTGGAAAACAGAGTTTCAGCCTTTGTGGGATTCAGCTCACCATCCAGTGGAAGGCACATAAGACTTTCACTTGGTCGTGATTGTAAATAATTACAAACTGGGCTCAGTACTATGAAGCAAATGTATAAAAACCTGTAGTATCATAGACTGGGAGGTCAGACCTAATTGGAGGAAGAAGGTTCAGAGAGATTTTTCCTAAGGGTGTGATGAGCTAAAATACGAAGCTGTTGCAGAGAGACCAACAACCCTCAACTCCTTCTTTGCACATTTTTTGGGCTCATCCTTTCATCATCTCTTTCTTTTATGCCAGCCACTGTGGTCAGTGTGGCCAGAGGTTATGGAAAGGAGAGTACATCTTGATACTATAGTTTCTCTTGGGCACTGATGGGGCTTTAGTTTTGCCATTGTCTAGGGGTTTGGCCTGGGAGGAGAATTTGCCTTCTCTGCAGTAGTGCTAAATTTGGTGACCACATTAGCGGACCACTGGCGCTCCTCATCCACCTGTGCATGGCAGATGTTGCTCACCAACAGAGGCACCTGTTGTTCTTGCTGAGCCTGGCTAAATCATTCTTACAAACTGTCCAGGTTGTTCCTTCCAGACGATTAGAGCTGCAATGAGGAATGAAGCTGACTTGCCATCCTACATTCTACGTTTCTGTCTTGCCTGGTAAGTGGAATACAATTGGTTCCACCTAGGTTTTGGGCAACTGGATGTTTCTAACACCATGGGTCTGCCTCTGACTTATGATTCTTCCAACCCTCAGGTCAGGGAAGTCTCTTCTTTCATGTTTCTGCAAATCAGGCTCTGACACAGTTCCAGCCTCCAGGGAACACATGCATAAGTTATCGATATTAAATTAATAGTGTAAATTGCTTAGAATAGTATCTGGCACATAGTACTTGAAAAATAGGTATAATTAATACTAATTAATAAGCAATAAGTATCACTTTCAACTCTCATCATTATTAGTAGCATTGTTATTAGAGAAACGGCATTACTCTCAGGTAGCAGTGGGTGTGGGGATCGAAGGCAGAAATGCAGTAGAGAGTGGGGATGTAGCATATTGTCATGTGAGTATGGGCAGGTTTTTCTTAGCAATATTTTAACCTCACAGTCTACTTGTCTTTGAAGCTTGAGCCTCCCCCCACCTCCCAAGATCATGAGGTTCTGGGTTATCTGGCCTCTTTGCTCTGCTAGTAACATCCGGAGCTGGGCATGCTAAGAAGAATTACTATGGTCTCTACTTTCAAGAAACTTAAATTCTAATGAGGAGGCAGAGAAGTGAGGAAAATAAACGAATTAAGTAAATCCTATTCCTTCACAGAACTTACATGTTGGAAGAGGAAGAGGTTTTAAATAAATAAACACATCCTTAAAATTTTATGTAAGTTCTGTAAAGCTACATAACAGGGCACAAGAGAGGAAGAAACAGGGAGGCCTAAATTAATATTGGTTAATGAAAACTTCTAAGAGAAAGTAGAATTTAAGCTGAAGATGGTCTCATTTGTCCATGAATATTTGCTTTGTGGGATGAAGTTTTCTCCAGATATTTCTCTAGTGTTATCATGCGTACGGCCAAGAACATGCATTCTGATCAAGCACGGCAAGTTGGCAGGCCCACCTCTCTCTGTCCTGCCCCTGGTGTAAGAACAGAAATGTTAAAAACACTCTACTGAAAAGCTCTGATAGAGCATGAACTATTCTGTACCACTTTAATCTTCTTATGGAATCAGATTCTTGGGAAAAGAATGTAGCTTCCTCCTTGCCCCAGACCTGTGACAGGGACAAACTCCTACTGAATATACTAAATGAATATTGAATATCCAAGAAAGTCCTTATGAGGAAAGGTAAATAGCATATTGTAACCAAAGGAGAAAAGATGTGGATACTGTTCTATTTGAGATACAATTTTGGTATCATGGCAGAGATGTTTGGGTTATCTGTTGGTTTAGATACATGTTAATAACATATACTTCTGTTGGAAAGTCACATGAGTCTCCCTTTAGTTGTGAAGGCCTGTGGCCACTTCTCAATCTTATCAATGCCTAGACATAACAGATCTTCAGCTAATGCTACTTTGTCTCTTTTATCCTCCATCTTTTAGTTCCCCATGTATTCATTTCTGCACATTTCCCCCCCAAGGTACAGCTTATTACTTATAGACCCAGAGAGTGGGACAGAGCCTACCAGACCATCTAGTCCAGGGGTTTGTATACAGAGTGGGGCAAAAGTAGATTTATAGTTGTGAGTATGCAAAATACAGAATTCATTCTTGTATTATTATTTACTTATTAACGTATTATTTTCCATACAAGCAACTGTAAAGCTACTTTTGCCCCAGCACTCCATGGAGGACTATCCAGGGAACGAACAGATAGACGGACTGAGCAATCTCAACTCCAAATTCCAACAATGCCATTTCTGTCCACTGAATTCAACTGAAGTTACATAGAAATGTGTTTAAATTTTTTTTCTAGTGCTGAAAGAATATTTGGAAACCATTAGCTGCTGTAATCTTTGTTCTGTAGAGGAAATAGTGCCAGAGAGGGCAAATGGCTGGCTGAAGCCACGTGGAATATAGAGACAATCCAAACCCAGGCCTCCAGGCTCCAAGGCAAGGCAATCCAACGGTCCTGCCTCTGGCCTCCAGCCCATCTCAGGAAAAGTAGCTTTCCCAGTAGATTCTTGCCTTGGGACACTCATGGTTAACAATTTCTGAATCTATTCATTTAGGATGAGATGCTCACAGTTGGCTAGATTGTCTAAGACACTGCTGAATACCTAAGTAATTGAGAAATGCCCCAGTCACAGAATGGCAGAAAGTATGGGCAGAACTGAAGCTGAGAGTGAATTCAAAAAAGTGCACCACCACCTGGGGACAGAATATCCAAAATAGAAACTAAGCGGGTAAGAAAAGTCTTGGAAAGCCAGCTGCAGGAATGATGTGGGAGTCCTGGGCCAAAACAGAAAATAAACAGACTCTTGGGGATGGGCCACAGGAAAACACAAAGTCACAGCATACTGGAGAGATTGTCTCTCTGCTCTTTGATAACACTGTTCTTTGAAAAAAAGGCTGTTCCATTTTGTTAGCTCAGCAGCAAAGGATAGAGAAGAATTGGAGGAAGTTCCGGCACAGCAATGAATGGGATGAATAATTGGCTTCTGGGGAAAAAGGTAAAAATTTATAATGCTTCTGAGGGACTGTCATAATAGTTTTCCATTACAGTGCTAGGAATCAAAGGCACCAAATGGGGAGTGAAATTACCTGGGTGCACTGAGAGTTAGTGGAAAATGACTGCATACAGTTAAGAATATTGAAGATAGGTTAAACTTGGGGATAAAGTTCTAGTAGAGAGAATCAATTTATCAGCAAATTGAATTACCATGCTAGAAGTAGGAGCAGCTTACCATAAAGTATAAGATATGTATCTTTCCTCATAAACTTCCAGCTATGGGAAGTCTCCAGCATTTTCTTTCTTTCTCTTTTTCCCCGCCTGAACAGTCTTTGATCCTTCCTGAGGGTCTCTGCCGTAGTTTCTTTTGTGTAGATTAGTCATTGTCTATAGCCCTAGCTGGTTTGGCTCAGTGGATTGAGCATCGGCCTGCGAGCTAAGTGTCGCTGGTTCGATCTTCCAGTCAGGGCACATCAGAGAAGGAAAACTCTGACTCCAAAAAACCTCCGCTGCCTTGCGGCATACCTCTTCAGGGGAAAGGCTAAGGGAGTAAACCCCGACAGAAAATCCGGAGCCGGAGTCCCTAAGGCGGTTTGACGTTTTAGTCAACACCGGCAACTCCTGCGGCGCACCTGAAGCCAAGCTGTATTGACTCCGTCTTTCCCTTGGACCCTTCAGCTGCGAAGAGAGGGGGGGTCTGCTGCATGGGCAACAGCAGACCCTCCATATCACCCTGCCCAGGCTCTGTAGCTTCAGCTTCACTGGAGAGGACACTCCAGCGTCATCGCAAGATGTCGATTCAACACGGGAGGAGACAGATACCGTGTCACTCCCGAGTCGGACTGCACAGCCATTCTCGGCGGTGCAGATAGACTCTCAAGAAGCTACACCATCGTCTCTCGAGACGGACGGCTGCCACCGCCGCCGCCGAGTCATTGTCTACCTCTGCTCCCTTCCTCAAGATCTTTGAATGACTGGCTTCTCCTTGCTATTTAAGTCTCATGTCCCAGTGACAGTGTTGCCTCGCCCTTTTTAAAAACGAGACTTTGAGTGGTTAAGTAACTCAACAAATATCACAGTGTCTTACGCCAGAACCGAAGCTTTCCAGTCTCAATACTGCTTTATTAAATAAGAACTGTATGTATATCAATTAGAGGAAAAGCAGTTTATTGATATCACAGGAGACAGAGATGTAAAGAACTTACGCCTTAAGTCTAGGGAAGGTCAACCAATAAGAAAGTACTTGGTGACCATTAGTAATCATTTGGAGTAACATGAAGAAAGCTTAATGGCAAAATAGACAGGACCTTGTGAAAGCCGCCAGTTTATAGAATCCCTAATAGATGGGCTTTCTGTAAATTTTACCAAAATGATTTAAGTAGGGTCTGTTAGAGCTAAATCTCATCATTTTTTAAAAGAAAATTAGCATACATTAACCAACTAAAGCTCTTATTAATAAAATAATAAACTGAGTACTGTATAATTAATTAAGGCATAGTATTTAGTGAGTATTTGTTTTGGAGCCACATGTTGAACTAAATGCTGTTCATACTGTATCTCCTTTCATCTTGACTACGACCCTATGAGGTGTAGGTATTATTGTGTCCATTTTACAGATGAGGTAACTGAGGTTTAGAGAGGTCGAATGACTTCCCAAAGGTAACACTGCTAGTAAATACAGACGTTGATACAATGCCACCAGGCTCTACGGGGTGGAGAACGGTCTTTATAAATCATGGTTTCTGCAATGATGGAAATGTTTTATAATCTGCACTACTTAATCCAATAGACACTAGCCAAATGTGGCTAATAAACACTTGAAGAATATGGCTAGTGTGACTAAGAAACTGGATTTCAATTTCTGTTTAATTTTAATTAATTTAGATTTGCACTTAAATATCCAAATGTGGCTACTGTACTAAGCAATGCAGGTCTAAATTATATAGTTTCTTTTACTAAGAACTAGGGGTAAAGTGGATTCTGAGCATTGTTTCAGAGAATGTTATAGCAAGAAGGGATGTCAGGAGTCACTTGGTCGGCCTTCTTTTATAGAGGAGTCAGAAGTCAAGCGAGCTGCTAAAAGTTAGGGCTTGGGAGCAGCCATGCAGCCCAGAACTTGGATCGGCTAACTCCCCATCCAGTGTTTATTTCTGCAGTCTGTACTAACCTCCTCCTTTAATTAGACCTTTCTATTTTCCACTTGGAACCTCCAGATCATTTTGACTCTAACTAAAAAAATGCATCTAAAAACAGAACCATGCACATGGTTTCAAAACGATTACATCTTGCCTGTATCATGGCAGAATGATTTGGCATTTGATCCTTCAGAAGCCAGTTGGCTTATGACACACCTATCACTTCTGCAGTGATGCCAAAAGCATGGTCTCTACAGTCATGCATGACCCGCATATGTTTTACTGATGGGGAAAAAAACATTTTATCTGCATAACACTTTGTCATCAGTATTTTCTTTTGAGAAAAACGCCACTTCGTCCATATGATAAAATTTTTGACACAACACCTTCTTTAATAAATCTTAGGTGACAGAAACAGACTGAGCAAAGGATCCTAAGACTTTCTCACATGCCACTGACTGACTTTCTTGTAATATGAATCTTTCTTTGTTCATTTCTACTGTGCATAATAAACATTTATACTGACAGTGTACTCTCTGCCAGGACATAATCCTTGTTAAAGTGAGCTTGAAACCATTTTGCACTATACCAAAGCAGGATGCTATATTGACTCTGCATTTAATTTAATATCAAATTATAAAATATAGGCCAGAAGACACTCAGAGGAAAGTTTGCCTTTGCTCTTTTCAGATAAAGTAAATTTAAAAAGTAATAGCAATCCGTTGCTGCAGGAATAAACCTGTGTCTTGCGATGTGCATTGGATATGAAGAGCAGATGGAAAGTATTTCTGAGATGAGAATGATTCAATATCATTTTAAACATGCTTTGCCAACAACGGATTTTCTGTCACAATGATCAATTATTGAAGATGAACTTCTTATACCAGCTAGAAATGAGGACTGTTATTTAAGGGAAAAGATGATATGATCTCTTGGTGCAGAGCTTTATTATGTGGGGCCAGATGTTCGATCCACTGCCTGTGAGTGGCACAATGATCCAAGATCCATCATTCCTACAAGAGGTGAGTCATCCCCCCACTGCTCTCAGAGAACCAAATTTAAATTGGATATTTGGATCATAAGCACAACTCCTCCAAATCTGCTAAGAACCAGTAATAACAAACACTGGGGAAAAAAAATCAATGGGCTAAGATAAGTCATTACAAAATCGACTACAACTCAAAGACAGTGATTTGGAATTTGGGATAATTACTTTTGTTTTGTTTTCATGGAAAAGTCTCATAAGTTATAATAAGTGCATTAAAATCGAGTCAATCCAAATGACCTCTCCTTCATGCTCATCTTTAGGATTCTGTTATTAACCAGTTTGCTCTGAAACAGATAATTAGTGATGTATAGGGTCACCTGCTTTTCAGGGAAAAAAGTCCTAAGGAAATTTATTGTTTAATATTTACCAGCATCATTTTATATTTGCAGAGTGTTTTATTTTGATAAGGAAAACGACATTTCTCCCTAAACCAGCCTTGGGGCATCAGTGGAACAATGAAAACATTTAAAATAATCATTAGCAGTATGAATAAAATATCAGCCACCTCCTAATAATATTTCATGTGTAAAATTTTTATTAAAGTTAATTGGAGTTTTGCCTGCACAAGGACTGCTTGATGGGAACTCTAGACAGGAGGTCAATGTTTAAACAGGTAAATTAAAATCAAATGCTCCCAGATGACAAGAGCAAGCAGAATGGTGTTTGGAATGATAGGTAACAATGGCTACAGCAGGTCTAATATGTTATATTCTGACTTTTTCAATTTTGTTTGTATGAAAACTCGTTCCAAAAATGGCTTCGCAGAGTGAATTTTTAGTGCTATGTCAGCAAGCCAGTGGGCAGTGCTCAGAGATGTCCTTGGTGTCCCACCTGAACTGATGAATGGAGAAGGACCCCTCCTCTCACTGTCTCAGTAGATCCTCACAACTACCCTAAAAAAGATCTAGAAAACCACCACTATCCCTCCTTCACAGATAATGAAGCCAAAATAAAGATAGGTATAAGGCCTGCCTGTGTCCTACAGCTTCTCTGAGGACTCCTTGGATAGAGGAGTCTCAAAGTTGCTGCGTATCCTTGCAGGTGGGTGAACAATCGGGGAGCTCTGGCCTTTAGTCCTGCTGGTTCCACCTGACCAGAGGACAAGCCACCTCTCAGGACATGGAGCAGCTCGTCTGCAACATGAGCAACACAAGACCTAAAATGTCCTTATCTGCTCCTCTAACAAATGATCAAGCATGTACCGTGTACGGCCCTGTCCAGGGGCTGCTGGCTACCTGAGGATTTGACAAACCTGCATTCCTGGTTTCAGTGTCAGCATTTTATCGGATGCTTTTCCTTCCTCGGTGTCTATTTCAGTCTCTGCCAGGCCCTCTCTGTGAGGTGGCATCCCATGGCTCTTGCCTTCATTCTCCTCAAGTGGACATCCCATAGAAGAAGAATGTGTCTAGACTGATGGTTCCTAAGGCTGAGTTTTGCTTGATTGATCTGTATTATGTGCCCAGTCCTGAACCAATCTCAGTCACCAGAGGGACTGAACGCTCATTGGCCAGCCCTGTGTCATACACCTAATCTTGAAGGAGGGCTTGTAGGGACAACCCCATGTAAGTGTCACCAGAATGGGGAAGGAATTATTCTCCAAAGAAAATTAAGGGGTCATTATCAGAAAAAGAAGGGCATAATGATGGAAAGGCAACAGCTATACAAGTTAAAATGCTCTCCTTTGATAAATGAGAAAACTGAGACTCAGAGAGGTTAACTAGCTTGATTAAGAAAGAGAGATGAACAGTAAGGAAAAAGTCCTTAACTTCTAGCTCCTGAGAAAACTTCCCAGACATCCATTACATCCCTGATCACTGAGATCAGGAAGAAGTGTTCTGCTCACCTTTTAAATCCAGCACTGTGCATAGGAAAAAACAGAAGTAACTAACCAGATTTTATAAACACCCAAGAGCTCTGAGTATATTTTGGCTGGAAAGTTGTTTGTTCACTTCTGTTTAATGAATGGCCCCTTATCTGACCATGCTGAAAACCCATTTAAACCATGACATCTGTATTTACATTTGTGAAGACATGCTGTTATTAAGTTGAAAAATTGCTATCTCAACAGTCTTGCATGCTTTCAACTTTGTCTACCAAGGTAAGAAGTCCTGAACAAAGAGCCTTAGTGCTGTTGAGCACACTACTGAGGATTCAAAGAAGACATCATTTGAGGGGATGACCTAAAAGGAATTACCACCCCGGAGACCGGTCAGGACACTGCTTCACAGAAGAGCCAGCTCAGCATTTATAGTAATTAAGATGCACAGAATTACCCTCTCTTTATTGACTTTTCCAAGTCCTCTCTGTTTTGAAAAACGAAACTGACGTGCAAAGCATTTTGTTCACTTAAAAAAGCATTTCTGAATTTTTTATCCCCATTACATCTTGTAAGATAGTTATACCTGGTAAGATTATTAGAATAAAAATATGTTAAATAAATTTTTTTAAAAAAAAAAACCTCCTTAAGAAGGTGACAGAAGAGGTGGCTGCTATTGACATTTGGGGTGGACCCCAGAGAGAGATGCTGAGGCTTGTCAAAATTCTTTCCACTTCTCTGAATTTCATAGGAATTCAGCAACCTAAGCTTAATAAAAGAGCCATCACATAGGTGGAAACTGTAGTCTAACACTGTGCACTCTGTCACGTGTTCATTCTGAATGACAGAGCCGAGGAATTCTTTCTAGGCCTGTGGGTGGACGTGCCAAAAAGATCAAACACGCAGGAGTAATGACACAGGTTACCAGGTGTCATGGTGCACCGGGTGGCCAGATAACGGCCAGATGTCCTCCCAGGGGTGGCCAGTGGACTTTCACAAAAGGACTGTATGAAGCTGAGAGGAAAGGATCTTCAGGAGGTGGCTGGCCACCAAATCGTGCGTGGGACATACAGTGAAGCCTCACCTCTCAGGGGGATAAAGTGCTCCAAATCCCAGAGTGTCTAAGAGCATCAGGGAACTGGCTGAAAAGGGCATGTGTTCTTGGCAGAGCTAGACATGAGCAACTACAGGAACTGGTGTGGCGTATGTGTTTCTAAATCCTGATTTATGCCTGTATCTATAATTTTACTTGATTATGCGTATAAGGAATCAGACCATACTGTTACATGTATATTGCCTCATTTAATCTTCACAATGGTGCTGAGAGATGAGAGGGGGAGATTGGGGCAGGTATCATCTTTCTTCTTTTACAGATGAGGATACTCAGGGTCAAAGATGTTAAGTGATTTGCCATAAAACAGGCAAGCATGAATTGTAGAGAAGTCCCATTACTTGCAGAGGAGTTCATGGAAATGGAGCTAGGCAACACAGCATAGTGATGAATAGCTTAGACTCTGAAATCAAACGGTACTTTTATCTTGCTTTTCCCATAACTGTCATGTTATCTGAGGAAAGCTACTGAACTCTGAGCCTCCGTTGTCTCAACTAAGTATGGAGTGATGATAAAACACATCTTTATAGGTGTTTGCGATGACAAAATTAGATAATGCATTTGGCACAAATTCTAAGTGCAAAGTAAGTATCTGATAGACATTCCTACCTATTATTATTGTGGTTTTCAGGCAGGTTACCAAGATAGGGCTCAGATATAAAGAAAGATAGGGAGGTGGTTATCAGAAATAGTGTTCACATTAGGGACTGGCTTTGGAAACCAAGGAGAAACCTAGGTATCAGAATTCAGACAAAAGATAACCTCAGCCCTAGGAGGAGACTTGTCTTGCTTGCCTACTCACCATCCCTTCCTCTCCTCTTTCTTTTGGTAGCAGCACCCCAAGCTTCCTTTCGTGAATGACTTCTTTCTAGTTCTTGGTTATTTGCTTCTGTGGAGCTCAGTTCTCCAGCCCAAGAGGAGGTGCTCAACCAGGCCTGGCCAAATAGGACATCATACTCTCTGGCTACAGAGGCTGATTTAGCCTTAGGCGAGCGGACGAAGCTAACCGAATTAGAGTGAATCCCGGGACTTCTGTGTGAACTATTATATTAGGAAGGCACTCTCTTTCCATTGGGGCTACAGAGCTATTGTGATGTAGGTCCGATAGGATGGAGGCCATCTTGCCCTCTGAGGGGACCCTTTCCTGATACTGAAGTCAACCTGGAAGCATGCAGAGCTGAAAGATGAAGGGAAACTGAGTCTCGATGACATGGTCTGAGGTATCTGCCCAGCACACTAGCTGTGCTCCTGGTGGAGGAGTTTTGTTCTTTCTGTTTAAAATGAACGAGTTTTTGGTTTTTATTCCCAAATCTCTTTCTTGCGCAGCATCTGGAAATGTCCTTGATGATGGGGATAATCTGTGCCTCAGGTGTGAACCAAGTGGCCTCTGGTGGGTGAGTGGAGGCTACCAGCAGCATCTGGGCTGAGTCCCTCTGTGAAGGAGGGGATGACATTCCATTCCTCTGTATTCTGGTTACTGTCCCTCCCCTACTCCCTGAAAAATGTAATTGCTGCCGTTAGGAGTTCATCAAGATAACATCATTCATGGGCGGATTTATAATGGCAAGTGCTTTCATGCTTTCCTGAGACCGATTGAAAAAGCCACTGTGTCTTGTGCCCCAGACCTGGAGATGGGATTCCCAGAAATTGGTTTAATGTGGGTTGCATTGTTCTCTCTTATGAACTGTTCAGAGAATTTTAATTAAGCTCTGTTTTATTCATCCCTTACTCTTAATAAAGCCCTTCATTTCACAACTCAGTTGAGAACAGTTAAATATTTCATTTGGAGCACAAACCCCTATTCACCACATAGGAGCGTTGTGCAGATAAAGGAGTTTGTGTACATGAAAAACCCCTTGAGACTCAGCCAAGTGTCAAGATCTGAGCTGGGAGGCAGAAAGCTTGAGCTCTAATTTCAGCTCTGCTGGGGAGACCGGAAAAATTTGGATTTCTTTTCCCAGAGCAAAAATGAGGATGCTGCAATCGGTTTACTTCATTGAGCCTTGGCAGGAAGTCTGAGGGACACAATGTCCTCAAGGCGCAAAAAGTACTTGGAAAAAAGTCATCATATTACTTATGGGGTCAAGAACATATTCTGATGGATGGAAACACAGAAGCAAAATGTGTTAGTGTGAACGCAATAGCTAGCACAGGGCGAACACTGGGGTGAGTCCCTACAGTCCTCCTGCTCCGGAAGTCCTTAGTTTTCCCATCCACTATGATCCCATGGAATTCTAGTTAGTGCTTGCCTTATTTCATTGACTGCTCGATTAGTTCATTAATTCACTACTCATTTTCTGAGTGCTTTACCAGTCAGTCAGTACTGGAGATACCAACAGTGGGTCAAGCAGGGCTGACTTCTTTGTTGACTTATTTCATTAAGTCCACAACTATTTACTGAGCACCTAGTCTGTGCCAAGCAGTGGAGATATAAAGGTAGGTTAGCATGGTCACTGCCCTCGAGCACCTTACTACTCAAACTGGACTTCAGACCACCGGTATCAGCATCCCTGAGAGTTTGTTAGAAATACAGAACATCAGGTACCGCCTCAGATACACTGAATCAGAATTTGTGTATTAATCAGATCCTCAGGTAATGTGCATGCACTTAAATGTATGAGAAGTACAGCATGAGGCAGGCAGATGTCACAGCGCAGTTTAGTTGGAAAAGAATGAACCAATAGTCTAGAAACCTAGGTTGCCACTTTCGTGCTCCGACGCTTGCCATGGGACTGGAGCAAATCACTTACCAATGTTATGATTCAATGCATTACCTTCAGAATGAAGCTAGTAATATCTGCCCTTCCTCCCTCATGTGCTATTGTGAAGAACAGACGAGAAAACAGTTGTAAAGATGTTAGCACCGTCCAAAAGCAAGGTATTGCTGTTATAACATTTAAGGTTTGGAGACATTTCTGTACATTGTGCCTGGCTGCATTGCCCCGGAGCTGGAATTGGATTGTGATTTAACAATTTCCTGCATTATGATTCTGTGTTAAGGCATTCTTATCTCTAGGATTCAGAGAGGTGAAAAACGGGTTTGTTAAGATGCCAGCATTCAAGAGATTCTACTGCTTCTTAGCTATAAGTACACATAAACGGTTGTGGAAGACATTTTCTATATTCAACACACTTCGATAAAACCTATTGTCAGCCTGACTCCTGGGAAAAACCATGGGGTACAGCAGGTTTGGTTCCTGCCCTCACAAGTGTTTATTTTAGGAGGAGGGTGTAATGCACAAACTAATTATAATTCATGGTACAGTCATGTAGGCTCAGACAATGATGAAGACATGGGTATACTTGCAAAACACAAGAGATTTTTAAAACAAAAACACAAAAGATTACTTAGAGACTACATTTTTATTTCCTGCCCCTTTAGCAAAATCTCAGGGCAGTTGATCCTGAAATACCCACAGGTGTTGGAGAATGAACCCCTTGTCCCACCAGCCACCAAAGTTGAGAATTCAGACACACAGCACTTGGGAAGAGACTTTTTTTTTCTCCTATGGTTTATAAATTTTCTCCAGGAAAGTGCTATCATACTGCCCATCTACAGGTAGAGCCAATTGCGAGATGCAATTAGATTAGGTTTTAGATGAGGAAAACAACATCAGTGTTCAACGAGCAAGCACCATCCTGAAGGCCTGCATCGCTGGGGCATGCCTCCCTTTCACTGTGCTCCTCTGATTTGTTATTCAGACCCCACAACACAGCATCGGAGTACCAGTGGGGAATACACTCTGTGGAGCAGCAACGATTTGGTGATGATGGAGAGTGGGAAACCGATCTGCAGGAATTAAGTTTTATTACTGAACACTTAAGCAGTGGGGTAATCTCTACAGCGAATTCCCCCATCAATGTGAAGCTGACCCCTGTCCGCTTTAAATCCCTCGCCTTCCTACTGCATGGTGTTTCATTTTGAAAAGTGAAGGAGTTGGCTGCTCTGTGAGCCAGAGGCTCAGGATTCCTACTTCCCTGCATGCAGCCGATTCTCAGTTACGTGAGACTCGGAGACTGGGGGCTACTGAGAGGACAGGCTGGGGGGGGGTGTGGTTGGACAGAAGACCATCCCCTGGAGCCTATGCTCCCCACTCAGCCCTAGAACATTTCCACAGCTGTATGAAAACGGCCAACTGCCACAGGGGCCTCAAACAGTCTTAGCAATGAGAACTGGATGTTAGGCTCCCCAAGATAATCACCTGGTTTTTCTAAATGGAAAACCAGCAGGAGCGCTGCTCTAGTTAGCAGGTGATGCAGGCCAATCTGAGACTGCTAAAGGCTGTGTTGGCTGCTCTTCCTTCTGCCATCAGGCTTCCGCTCCAATTCTCTTGTTCCTTTTAGGGGAACCTCCTTCCCTTGTGCCCTCTCCACCCCAAATTCACCCTGGTCACATCCCACACCCTTCATCAGGCTACCTTTTTTTTTTAGTAGCAGCAAATATTCACATTACAAATATTCTTTCAGGATTGTGATTTTTGTTTGACTCCAGAAATAGGTACTGAGCACCTACTATGTGTCAGGCAGAAGACAGGCAAGGCCCTTTCTCTCCCTGAGGTTCCTTTTGGGCGAGGGAAGTAGATGTCAAACAACTGAATAAATGAAATAGGTTCACTTCAGTTAGCGACAGGAGGGAGGAAACCTGAAGACAGGGCTGAGGGTTGCCAGCCACTTTCTCGAGTGGGTGAAGAAGTGTCCATTGAGGTGGCGGGAGATGGGCTGAGACCCAGTCGATGGAAGGGGCCAGACACTCTGATATCTGGAGAGGGGCTGTCCCAGACAGAGGAACTGCACACACGAAACCATTGGTGGGTCCCTATTTTTAATGCAGGAGTTTGTGGGTAAGTGGATAGAAAGGGGGCGGGGGGTTGGGACATATCTAGAAGCTGCATTTGCAGAGCAAGCACACTCTTTGTGTGTTGTGTGCTTTTATTGTGAGTGGCATAGGGAAGGTTTGTAGAAACATCTATGGGGGGGAAGAGCTTCCCCTGCCAATGGCATGTGTGTGACTTCTGCTTATGAGGACTGTGGCTCAGATGCAATACAGGGGGGGATACAGGCAATGCCAAGGGTCCTAGCTACAAGCCCTCTCTTCTCTGTTCTGCTCTGGGACACCCCGCCCCCCAAAACCCTCAAAAAACCATACCAGAATGCACGAGTGACATAGTTATGGATATTACTTTCAAATCTGCCTTACTTTTTACATAAAAATATTAGAATTGTCAATTACACATTACTCCCAGAAGACTTCACAAACTGGCAGGTAAGGTAGCCTGGCCCCTCTTGTTTTCTTGCCACCATTAAAATCTCTTCTCTGATAGCGATTACAGTGAAACTGGGACAGTTCTGATGGTTTCATTGACACTCAAGTGTCTATGGGAAATAGTGACTTAAAATGTTTATTTTCCAGAAATGTGCATTTGAATGGGGGCAGTGGGTTCATGAGTATCACATGCTTAAATGTGGGTGAGGTCAAGTATGAGTCAGGCTTGAGACCCACAGAACTCCTGAAACTTTTTCAACCGTAAACGGTTGCCTAGGATCCTATTTTAGAACACTGTTCCCTCCCCTGACTAGTTGGTGGTTTCTAGGCTCTTGAAAATTAACACTGTGGCACTCTAGAAATATTTAAGACTCAAAAAGTAATGAAAAACAACTTGTAGCTACCACCCTCTTTGTCCTCTGAGAATGTCTCCTTTACGTGAAGCAGAAAAGGTTCTTCTGAATAACACAAAAAAGTCACAACGATAACAACAGCCAACACATGTAGTGTCTTTTGTATGCCAACTTCTGGTCTGAGCGCTTATCTCAACTAATTTGATCCTTGCAACAACCCTGTGTAGTAAGTATAATACTATTGCTCAACCCCATTCTATGACGGAAAAAAAGGAGGCACTGTGCTTAGTCCACACACCTGTAAATGGGTGGATATCTGGGAATTCTGAAATATGGAACAACACTTCAACGAGAGCTTCAGTCATGGGGCCACAGCCCAGAGGACATGATTTATTAATCGCTAAACTCATTTCTGCAGAAATTGCCAATGACTTCCAATGTTGGGGAGGAGTATGCCTTATCAATAAAAGCTATTCTTGTTAGAGAGTGCTATAAAGAAAGCAACAGAGAGGTTTTTAACTTTTAATTATTAAACAGTGAAATAGAATTTCAGCAAATCCCTCAGATGTCATTTATATTGTCATGTTTCATATTGCTTTATCTACAGGCATCAGGAAAAGATGGCAACATGAGAATTTTATAGGATTCAGAGTGGGCTCAAGGTCTTGGCTCCAGAGATGAAGGCCCTCCTGTCTTCATCTCAGCAGGAAGCCGCTAGCATCTCCAGGACCAAGACCATGAAAACTTCATTGAAATCTTAAAGGTCAGAGATAAAAAGCTTTTCACACTAAATACTTGGCTTCTCAGGTAAAACTGGAAGTTCATGCTAACAGCTGGGTCTTTCTCATCGTTTCTGTTTTTATTATATTTGCCTTTTCCTTCAGAACACAAGCAAGAATTCATTCCCTAGAGTTCACATAGAGTATGTAATTGCTCCTATCCTAACTTCTCAAAGGTACTGGCCTTTGCAAATCTAACTCAGAAACATTCTGGGTGATTTTTAAAATTTTCTCTCTTGCCCTCAAAAGAAAAAGGAAAGAAACTCTTACAAAACAACAGTTGCTCACAAATAAAATAAAAGCAACCACCCATCTGCCATCATTGGTCTTTTAAAACTATAAGTTGTCTTTCTAATTTTTCTTTAGCTTTTGACATACAACTCAAAATATCTTTTCACAGACAGGTAATATGGTTATTTCAAATACTGTCTAAATCCTCTGTAAAGAGATCTGATTAAATTGGAAGCACAGATGACTGATGCTCTTATAATAATTGCTGCCTTTCTGATTCAACATGTGAGCCCTGCCATTTATTACACTTTTAAGTGAACTAATCTAAATTAAAATCTTTGAAGATCAATAGCTCATATTTTTTAAACCACAGAGCATTCTTAATGCATTGCCAAACCAGATAAGTCATATTTTCAGAACTTGAAAGTCTATAGCAGCCCAAACTAATGTTAGGCTTGGATTAATATTTTACAGCAGCTCCCTTTTATTTATTTTTTGCACAAATATATTTAAAAAGATCAGCCATCCCAAGTGTAAATGTCTCTAAATACATCTTGTTCCTTCTATCAGCATGCTTCCTCACTTTAAAGATATTTTCATTTTCTTTTGATGTGTGAAACTACTCATTAACCCGGTCTTTATTACCTAACAACAATCTGAGTCATTCATCTTGACATTGCCGTCAGCTGATGGTAACATGTTGGTGAATTTATAGAAAGAAAGTATTGTAAACAATTGAGTTCCAGCTGAAACTCAACAATGCGGTATTGGAAATCAGGCAAATGCCTCTGAACCTCTGAGACAGCCTAAGGTCCATGGGGCGTCAGAGTTGGCAGAAATCAAATATGGCGGTTCCCTTTTCTTTGACCTCCATGCCAAGAACTACAGAAATTCCAGTTTGAAAAGGACCGATCTAAGTTTTGATTTCCTGTACTACCTGTACTAGTAAGAGTATTCTGGAAGGAGTTCCAGGCAGGCTTTATTTAGAGGCTAGGAGAAAGCTGAATGTGATACTGATAAACCGTGAGGTTAACCATGGAGGGCGTTCTCTCAACAATAATCTCCGAGTTCCACTGTGGTCACAAAGCAATTCAAAACTCTAGCTCTTATCTCCCACACCCTAAATTCATCCACGCAGTGCTAGGGAGACATCTGAGACCTACTCTGGGCTAGGATTCTGTGGGCGTCAGTCAATGTTGCCTCTTCTCCATCTTCACAATTTAGACTGAATTTTGGAGGGAGAAAGAAGACTCTTGGTCAAAGCCAGGGCTCTGGCTGCTGAAATCTCTCTCTCATTTGCCACACCCACTTCACTCAAAGAGGAAGCTAAGGGGGGGGGGGGTGTGAGAAGAATATAATCTCCTGAGAATTATTCTACCATCTCACTCTGACCGCCCATCCAGCCGTTCTTCCCTTCTCCATGCTGCAGCCCTCAGGGCTCCCCACTCCCATATCACATGATATGGTCCTAAGTGTGGTTGTTAAGTGTCAAGTTTCACTCTGCATGGCTAATACCATGGAAGACTCCATCCTTACAATGCTCTCAGGGGGACCAGAGTGTTGGAAGGTGGTAGAAACTCTAGTACTGGGAAGGCAAAGTGCATAGTAATAGAAAATGTAAGGTGTTCTTGTCTAGGGTATGTGCATTTTTACTGAAAAGGAAACCATGGAATTAGAGTGCTCATTTACATTTGAACCTGCTTTATTGGATATTTATATGCAAGCGAATTACTTATTAACTAATGCTTAGAAGCAGTGACAGATTGACTTTCGTATGGCCTGTAGACTCACTGTAATTGGTTTATAGTAGAATCTTATGCGTGCAAATGAAATTTAAAAGCCTATTTGTAGCTTCAAAGGTTAGCCCTGGCATCCTTTAATTTTTTATTTTTTAAAAATCCTTACCTGAGGACTTTTTTTTTTTTTCATTGATGTGAGAGAGAAGCATTGATTGGTTAGCTCTCACATGCGCCCAGACCGGGGATTGAACCTGCAACCTAGGTATGCGCCCTGACTAGGAATTGAACCCGCAACTTTTCAGTGATGGGATGACATTCCAACCAACTGAGTCACATTGGCCAGGGCCTGGCAGCCTTTAATAATAGTAATATATCTTGAGAGTTTGTGGAGGGTTAGGCAATTTTCTAAGTGCTGTTCATATATTATTTCACTTATTAATGACAATAATTCAATAATTGGATGCTATTATAATCATCGACCTTTTATGTATAAGGAAACTGATGAAAGCACTTGTCTAAAGTTACCTGGCTCATAAACTGCAGAACTAAGACTCAAACTGAGGTTTTCTGCTCCCTGGTCTCGTACCATTAACCACTGACATACAGCTTCTCCTTGTCTGTCCTCTTCTCAGCTCCCAACAGATGGGGTCACCACGTACAAAGACTCTTCATCTGAGACCTGACATCCACTGTGGGCCCCAGGTGAAGCCAGAGTTAAAGCAAGCAATCTGAAACATTCTCCTACTCTCACTGGCATTAGGGTCTATACCACACTTGAGCTCTGGGTGTTCCGTGGAAAACCTCTCAGCTGCCCGATTCCTCACTGAAGCCTACGTCTCCTTTCTGACAAATGAGGATCATGGAGCTTTGCAGTGTCCTTCCTGATGACCACACATTATCTTTACTCCACAGAGGATCTCAGTCTCTATTCCCCTCCATGGGGCTGTGCTCCTCTATATGGAAATCCTTGAGTCAATTGCTTCTCAAAGCATGCCTGAGTTTGTCATAGTTTTTGACATTGTACTGGCCATTCCTCTCCATGTTTAGAATATACACCCATAGGAGTGGGACCTATTGGACTTGGTCACCGTTGCAGCATTTGCACTGAGCACGTTGCTTGGCACAGAGTAGGCATGCAACAAACATTTGTTGAATGAATTAATGGGAAGTTTCTGTACCTTATGTCTTAACTTAAGAAGGCAAACCTCAGGCTGGGCTCCATCCCATCTACCTTCACTGTTTGCTCCTTGCCACTGGGAAATTAACCACCCTTTTCTGGGACCAAGTTTTAACACAAAAGTAGACAGAATGTATAAACTTTCCCATTTACTCAGATGACACAGAGACTAAAGGTCTATTCTCCTGGCCTTCAGATTTTAAAAATATCATCTCCCTGATCTTATGCAATGCATAAACAGGCATCAGAATCAGACTAATGATGACATTTACATAAACAGGCTATTAATATTAAAATAACATGATGGAACCTTTAAATGTAACATTAATTAGAAACTTGAACTAATTTCACTAGCCTTTAATATCTTGGGGCAATGATCATATTCTTGAAATACTGAAATAAATGTTTATGGTATCTTCTTGTGCCGAGTAATATGAAAATTTCATAACATAAAGCTATATTTGGTTTTTAAAATTATACTTTATTTAAAGCAATAATATATTTCACTTGCCCTTTTAAAAAGATTTTTTAGGTATAATTAGCCTACCGTAACAATCACTTTTTTATGTGCACACTTCAAAGATTTTTAGTACATTTCCATAGTTGTTCAATGTCCTCATATTTTGTTTTCAGTATATGATTCTTAACGTACCTCACATACAAGAGAGTTGCTTATTTTAATGTCTCATTTGATTTTCAGGTCTGATGGTACAAACCACAGAAAGGACACTGAAGACATTGGGAAATATTGATGAAAAGACTAAACAAAGAACCTGCTTTGGGTATTAGCTGGTACAACTGTGTATTGACTTGCTCTGGGACAATTCCCCTTTTTTCAGCTCTCTGTTTGCACTTGAGAAACAAGTGCCTGATTTGTTTCAACCTGATAGGCTCTTGAGAGGCAATGATGAAAGCAGAGGCAAAGGAGGGAAAGGGACCAGTTGAGCAGAAGGACAACTGATCGTCATGAACTAATGTCTCTAAAAATTGTGCTTTTTCAGGCCTAGAGACTCAGAGAACATTATCAAAGGACAGAACTTGTTTTAAGTGCTCATTTCCCTGAGAGTAAAACCTGGTCCAAAGGGATGCAAACCTTTGCCACAGGAAGAGGAAAACTGTGTCACCCCTTTGTGATCAGAATATTCTATTAGTCAGACGAGGCTAGATTATGCTGCAAAAACAAATAAGGCACATATCTCAGATGCTTACAGCAACAAAGGTTTGTCTCCCCTGTCCAGTGCAGGTCAATAGAAAGGCTTTATTTATTCATTGTTGTCAGTTAGGTTGAAGTAGACTCACTTTCTAGCCATAGCAAGGCAAAATCAGTACTGGGAGAATCTCATATTTGCATTTAAATACCTCAACCAAAAAGTAATTAATGTGACTTTCACCCTCAACCCATTGGGCAGAATTAGAAGCATGACCATACCCAGTTTCAAGGGGGTGGGGCAGAGAAGTTCTCTCCTGTGTCTAGAAAGAGAGGAGATATAAACATCAGTGAATGGCAATAAATATTGCCACATATATAGTGTTATTTAATGAAATGAGAGGGGACCAGATCAAGATAGAAAAATTCTAGCATGAAAATTCTTTTCAGTAAGAGAACTCTCCTCATTTGAGAAAATACCTTGAAAAACATCTTACTGCGAGGGTTGAGAGCTAACTAACCAGGCAAGTGAAGATTATGTTTAAAAATTTGGTATCATTCCAAGAGGAAAAGAGAAAAAAATTTTAAAAGAATGAATAGATAGAAGTCATCAGGGTAGTAAGACCGACACAGGTGAATGAAAGACCAGGGAAAAACTTAAGCCTATTAGTAAGAAGATCGAAGTATCTTCAGAACAATGATGACTATAGTTCTAGTTCAGATTTTCCACATGGGTGCAATTTAACTTCCTCCTTCATCTTTGCCCTCAGTCTTGAGGAAGTCAGCTACACTTATCAATGCACTATGTGCATAGACTTTTTCTGTGAAAAACTGAAGGAGAATTTCTTTTCTGATTTAGTACATTGCTACATAGAAGTAGGGCATGAAGGCAGACCGCCTTCTGCTCCTTGTACCCTCTCTGTTCCTCTAGGAAGTTGTAAAATACATGGAAGACTTTGAATTTTCATAGACCATGGGATTTGGCATTAAAGTGAAATATCTCAAAGGACCAGAAGATCTGCAGCTAGTTATGTTAGCATATACCCAAGATTTTTATCAGGATAGAAAATGTGGGTGTTTAGGAAAGTTCTTCGTTGCATTTATTGAGATTCTTGAGTATAGTGCCCAAATTAGAAAAGTTAAGTTGGTTTCATAGGCTTTAGCTCTTTTCTTTTTAATTTTTCCATTCTCTTATACTTTTCATCATTCCGCCTCATTTGCACAACTCTGATGTAGTAAGTGGAGAAGCAAGGGGTGCTTGCCACCAATTATTATCCTACTTCTGGGTCCTTATATAGCCAATATATTGTAGGAATTTCTTTTCAGCCCAAGGGAAAAAAAATTACCAAATGTTCTTGTGAATGGAGAAACGCATGAGTAACTGGGGCCGTCAATGGCATGGCATTGTGGGGAGAAAGGGGCCTTTACCAGCAATGGTACTTGAGGCTTGGAAAGTAAATGTGGCTGGGATGCTTGGAAGTGCAAGGCTTCCTGCTCCAGATTTTGCCAGGTGGATGCGCCCTCTTCTAATTTCAGCTGCCATTATAAGGATGATAAAATGGAAAAAATAAATATTTGTGCAATGACTGGGAAAAGCCAATTAGTTTTGCACCAATGAAAAAGAATGCAGAACTCTGCCTGTCTTATAATAAATTGGCTCTCTCCACATATATTATAAAATGCACACTTATACTGTCCAAAATGTACTTTTAAATTTAAATGGCAGTAGAATACAGCATATTCTCCAAGTTTTAGCAAAAGAAATACACTGTATGCAATAAGTTTCTGTACCTTGAGAGAAAAAAATAATATAGGATCTAGGCATGTAATAATTTAACTAGTAAATGTCAGAGTTAACGAAACACTGATAATAAAGCTATTTTCTTGCATTCTTGCTGGGAGACTCCCAGTCTTCTAATTAACTGGACCAAGAAGATTTGATGGTTGCGGCCACGATTCTGTATAACACCCCTAAGAGTCGGTGCAGGCAATTCCATGTCCTGCCTCATGTCTGGTTTACCAGCAATTGAACAGGCTAAAGTTCACAGAAGCTGCTTTTCATTGGGATAAAAGTGAAAGTAGAAAGCAAGATGCCCTCAGAGACATGGCTCAACCCAACAATTGGCACATCAACTCCATCCTCCTCTTCCTCCCAAGCATCGATGAAATCCTACTGCTAGTAGCTAAGCTCCAAGCTCATGCTTTAGACAGACACAGTCCCTGTTCCCTGAGAATTTACAATGTAAGAGAGAATTGCTTTGAAAAGCAATTCATTTGGTACTGGGTGACATACCATAGTCATCACAAACTAGCAAACATGTCACGGTACTGCCAACATATTCATACTGGAAGTATGTCACATTCATTCACAAAACCTGAACAGACTGAGCGGCCAAGTGGATATCATAGCCTCTGTTATCTACGATGCCCACACTAGAAATGAGAAACTCCTGTCTTAGCCCTTTGGATTATTAGATCTGACTCTGTCAATCAAAAGCAGTATCACATATCACACATTATCTTATACTTTCTCGTGGCTTTAAAAAGAAAAGCTCACTCTCTAGAGCCTGAAATTAGAGACACCAGCGCTTATAACGTTGTTCTGAGCAGTTAGGCAGCTTAAAACGAAACATTTACTTTGTCATATGAATCCAAATATTTTCCTGTCTCTCAGAGAAATGTCACAAGGAGGTGAATCTTTTCTGGCTCGGTCTATGAGCTTTTTCTGCTTCCGTAATGAAACAGCTTGCACAATGTTCTCTGTTCTTTGGAAGCACAGATACAGCTAAGACATGCCAGTTAGCAGGGTAATTTCAAACTTAATATGCTTGCCAGCTCCAAATGTTTTTTGTTAGTTTTTAAGGCATACAAGTCCATCCTGTATAGCCTTTCCTCCATCTTAGTTGACTTGACAACTAGATCTCAAAGTCCTCTGTGATTTTTTTCCCCCATACTGGATCAGGCATAATTGCCTATCTGATTACAGGCTGGTTTTGTATATGAATACTAATATGCACATATTTTATGTACAGTATTCAGAAATTATCTTTACATGTGAAATTCGTTTTACATGCATTACATTTAAACTTTATAACAATCTATAAAAAATTATCCAATTTTTCAGATAAGAAAACAGGTTCAGAAAGGTTATGACAACCCAGCTAGTGAGTAGAGTCATACCCAAATTTTCATGAGGTCAAAAAGGTTTACTCTGGATCACTATGTAATAATTTCTCACCAGTATGCTCCATCGATCTGTACATCCATCTATCCATCCAATCATTCATTCCTTCATTGACTGGTTTCTAAAAACTGTAGTATTTACCCAGCATATATGATACCAGATACTCTCTAGCAAGAATTGGAGACGCAACAGTGTGAAAGAGCAATGCCTCTGCCCACCAAGAGCTTGCACTCTTGTACAAGTAGAGGAGACTAGAAGCAAAAACGTAAAGAGAGTAACACAGAAGGTGATTACGGGCTTGGAAAGGAATGGAGGGTGCACTGTGCAGGAGAGAAGCTGGATCTGGATGGCTGAGATCAATCACACTGCTTTTCCCAGGGAAATCTGAAGGGCTCTCCGAGGAGGGGCTACCTGAGCTGAGCGCTGCAGGATGAGAAGGGGCCACCCATTCGCACAGCCAGAGGGAGAAGTGTTCCAGGAGGAGGAGGCAGTAATGGGGAGGCACCTGAGAGGGCCATTGGCAGGTAATGGGTGCTTACACTTTTGAGTGCCCATTTCAAAAACCAGGCAGCTAGTTCAGCGGAGAGGAGCTACAACCCATTATATACTATGCTGCTTTCTAGGAGAGAGGCCACTGGACCAGAGGTGGCTTTTGTAGATGGCATTAAGGCTCCTATTACATTCTCCAGATGTTCCTTTTAGGTTTAAACAACCAAACTCTGAATTCTATTTATAATATGTACCACATTTATTTTTGAAACCTAGGAGAAAGAAGTCTCAGCTGGAAGTTCTTAGGACAAAATTATGGGCAAGTGACACTTCTAATTAGCCTTTTTGCATGACCTAGTGCTTTAGTTAAAAATTTTTGGTAGCCTTCCCATTTCCTCTCATCTACTGATTAATAAGTTGTTGAGTGTTTGTAAACACTATGCTGAAGGCTAATAACTGAAACTCTCTGTGAAAGAGATGTTCAGTGCAGAGTACAAGGTTAATTTTGCCCTTAGGGTGTTGGAAGAGAAAGTATTTCTTGTGCACTGTCATTATTTCACTTATTAGACTGAGCCAGAAAAGATTCACCTCCATGTGACATTTCTCTGAGAGACAAGAAAATATTTGGATTCATATGACAAAGTAAATGTTTCATTTTAAGCTGCCTAACTGCTCAGAACAACGTTATAAGCGCTGGTGTCTCTAATTTCAGGCTCTAGAGAGTGAGCTTTTCTTTTTAAAGCCACGAGAAAGTATAAGATAATGTGTGATATGTGATATTGCTTTTGATTGACAGAGTCCGATCTAATAATCCAAAGGGCTAAGACAGGAGCTTCTCATTTCTAGTGTGGGCATCGTAGATAACGGAGGCTATGATATCCACTTGGCCGCTCAGTCTGTTTAGGTTTTGTGAATGAATGTGACATACTTCCAGTATGAATATGTTGGCAGTACCGTGACATGTTTGCTAGTTTGTGATGACTATGGTATGTCACCCAGTACCAAACGAATTGCTTTTCAAAGCAATTCTCTCTTACAGTGTAAATTCTCAGGGAACAGGGACTGTGTCTGTCTAAAGCATGAGCTTGGAGCTTAGCTACTAGCAGTAGGATTTCATCGATGCTTGGGAGGAAGAGGAGGATGGAGTTGATGTGCCAATTGTTGGGTTGAGCCATGTCTCTGAGGGCATCTTCCTTTCTACTTTCACTTTTATCCTAAAGAAAAGCAGTTTTGTAACAGAACCCTTGGGCTACTCCGATTGAAACAGAACCCCCGGGCTGTTTAGTTAGGGGTCTGATTGCCCGCCGCCAGAATCATAACTCTGAATACCAGAGTTTGGTGAAAAGAAAAAGAATTGTTTATTTACACATAGTCCTGCCTCCCCCTCCCTACTTCCTAGGCACAGTTCAGCTTTACCAGTAGCTGCCAATCACTCAGTTCTGATTGGGGAGGTCCTTTCTGTGCTGTGGTGCCCTCCAGCTCTCAATGCAGGACCGCCTGGATTCTCAGCCTCCTTGTAAACTGCCTTCTTCCTACTGTAAACCGCGTGGATCTCCTCTCCTTCTCAAAACCGCCTGGCGAGAGCGTCTTCTTTAAGCAGCCTGGAGAACCCCTTCTCCAAGCCACATGGAGGGAGCCCACAAGAGCCAGAGAGTCAGGGCGTGAGAGCCAGAGAGAGAGCCTGAGAGAGAGAGCCTCCTAGAGCCAGAGCCAGCCCAAAATGTCCGCAGGTCCTCTCTTCCTCCCTGTCTCCTCTCTCCCCCTGCGTCCTCTCACACAGTGGGTGTTGCAAACCGTCCTGACCATTCACAGAACCCTATGTAGGCTCTGTCTGCTTCTTCTGTACCAGCCCACAGTCCAAGACCCCTCCCATCTTCCTGAGTCTTGGAAGTAAAGTGGATCTTTGCAACAATGTTTTCAGCCACTAGCTCCAGGCATGCAAGGGCATCCTGAAAGCTGCTTCCTGCTCCCTATCTCTCAGCCACACACTCTGGGGTTTGTTTTGGACTCCCCTGTTTCTGTAACAGCTTCTGTGAACGTTACCCTGTTCAATTGCTGGTAAACCAGACATGAGGCAGGACATGGAATTGCCTGTGCCGACTCTTGGGGGAGTTATGCAGAATAGCGGCCGCAACCATCAAGTGTTCTTGGTCCAGTAGGTAGCGAACTGAGAGTCTCCCAGCAAGAGCACAAGGAAAGAAAATGGCTTCATTACCGATGCTACCTTAGGATTTGCCAGATGCAACCTCATAAAAACTGGACAAAATTTGGTTTTAAAAAGTGTGTGTGAAATAAATTTCAGATTAGTGAAAATATTCCGTATGATACTATAAGCGTGGATATGTTACAGATGGGGAGAGAGAGACCCGAGTCAAGAGGCTCCCTCCCCGACCTGGGTTCTTGTCTCGAGCTCGCAAGACAAGAATTCAAGCGAGAAACAAACACATGTGGTGGAAACGAGATAGCAAGTTTATTTATGAAATGCCTACGAGCACAGAGCTGCAAGCAGGCACCCAGCTAGTCTACGTGCCCCACGTATATGGGAAAGAAAGTTGTTAGTAAGTTAGTGGGTTTGTTCTATACACTTGAGCCGAGGCTACAAGTGGGTACTTACCTAATCTAAGTACACTGCCTATTGGGTTCAGGGGTCATACAGCTTAGCTAGCTCCTTCTCCCCTTCTAAATCTTGGGAACAATGTACAGCTACAAAGGCTTTCTTTCTCAGTTAGCAAAGGCTTTTTGTCTTAGTAAAATTGTTACAGAGGCCTCCTTTCCCAGCATAGGTCCCTCCTTCCTCCTGTGCAATTCTGCTGTGATATTCAGAACACCCGCAAGCTTAGTGAGATTGTGGCAGAAGCTCCTTTTCTCTGCAGAGAGAGTCTCAAGGACTCTCCCCTCCTCCTGCGCTATTTTGCTTCTAATGCTCGGGACACCTTGTAACCTTATCAAACCCAGCTCAGGAATGCCAAGTTAATTGGTGACACATGTCTTCCTTTTGCTTCTAGCCTCCTGTATTCATTTTTGTTGTTGTTGTTGAAGTGTAATGGCAAGGGCCCTGCCTTTGTTTCCCCTCTGGCACTCATTCCTAGCTGCTACCTAATAGATACATGCCACTATACATTTGTCCAAAGACCAAGAATGAACCCGAATGTAAGGACATTGGGTGTGATGCTAATCAATGTAGGTTCATCAATTTTAAGAAATGTATCATTCTGGTGGGGATGCTGATAATGGGGAAGCTATGCATGCATTGGAGCACAGGGGTATATGGGAAATCTCTGTATCCACCCAATTTTTCTGTGAACCTAAAACTGTTGTGGAAAATAAAGTCTATTAATAATTAAGAAATGACATGTAAGTAATTAACTGTTGACAGGCTTATAAGTCATTCCTAAAGTACACATTAAATCGGACTATTAAAAAAAAGTATGTGTGAGTGCGAATGCATGCCCATAAATGCACAAAGAGTTCCATGAAGCTTTTCAGGATATTCTTAAAATGGATTCATTCCCTTGGTCTTAACCTAGGTCTTACTATCTACTTTTTGAATTTTAAAGATATTCTGCTGTGTGTGTGTGTGTTTCTTTTTAAGTTAAAAATATGCCAAAAAGGTTTATTTAGGTGGTATTTATCTTATGGTACATTTTATGTATTTTATCCATAAATGACTTCTCAATAATTCATGTATTCATGTATTTAACAATATTAAATCTTGGGAAATGTTTTGTGACCTCTGGAGGATAAAGAGGATTATTTTTACTCATGGCAGTCTTCTGAATTGTCTGAATACTGTCATTCAAATTTTTCTGGTTAGGAAATCAGGACAGAAGGAAGCAAACTTATTCACTGACACACTGGAAATCAGAAAAAGGGACAGATTCAGAACTTGCAGCCCCTAGTTTAGCTACTGGCTGCATTTAGCATGACAGTGCAGTCAATTTAGTGGCTGTACCAGTTAAAACGATGGTCAGGCTGGATTCAGGGGTCAAATAAGCTAGACTTGAGGCACAATACCCTCATAGGCCTGTTTAATACACAGAAGAATACCATATTGTCTAAGCTAGTGAGTAGAAATTAAATAATCAGATTTACCTGGCAAAGAGGTAGAATTAGTAGTAAATGAGTAGGTGGATTAGAATGGAATGCCCAAAGGCCTGTAATCTGGCCAGTCAACAGTGGAAAGGATATATTTGAGCAGACAATGAGTCCAATGTATTTAAACCTTAGGACTAATCAGTAAATCTCACTTTAGTTGGGGCCCAAATTTTATTAAAAAGTGAAGAAGAAATGACCATGTCGAATATAGCAGATTAAAAAGGCCTATTCTTCAGTTACTGACAAGTAACATCCATAATAATGATGATTCTAAGAAGTGATGGAGACTTAATATTCGTTGGGACATTACAGTAATCATAGAATCGATTTCTCCTTCTGTTTCCTTCAATAGAAAATGGCCAAGGGTCATCTGAGTTTATCATTTATCAGCTTTCTTTGAAACTAACTCATGCCTAGGAAGGGCAGTTTGTGCCAAATCCTATTCTTAACAACTTCTATCAAAAACTGTTCCTACGGTTTTGTACTATGGGTTTTTGTTGCACATGTTGGGTTGGCCAAAAAGTTTTCTGTTTTTTTCCGTATGATGGCTCTGGTAGTGGTTAGTTGTCTTTAACCTCATCAGAAACAATTTTGTTAGATTGTATTGTGACAGCTGTCATCAGCGTGCATTCAAAACAGCTTATCAAAATTGGTGAATTTTTGTGTAGCCATTTTAATATTGAAGATGAAAGAAATACGCAACATTTTTTGGCAAATTATGCTTTATTATTTCAAGAAAGGTGGAAATGCAAAAAAAGATTTGTGCAGAGTATGGAGAAGGTGCTGTGACTGATCGAATGTGTCAAAAATGATTTGCTAAATTTCATGCTGGAGATTCCTTGCTTGAGAATTTTTTCTGGATGATGCTCCATGGTTGAGTAGACTAGTTGAAGTTGATAGCGAACAATCAACGTTATACCATGTGGAAGATAGCTGACATACTCAAAATATCCTAATCAATAAAGTTAATTGTGAAAATGAAAAATGTGTCTTTTGTTTTATGGAAAAACTAAATGGACTTTTTGCCCAACCCAACATAAAAAAACAGGAGGACATTGTTATGGTCTGTGTCTTGGATATTATCTGTGTAGCAGTTGCATCTGAATGTTTATAATGTTAAAAATAAAACTGATTCTGTGAGTAATGAAGGATCACAATTCTGGTAAAGGCGCTGAGAAAAATCTTAGTTTTAGATTCTGAAGGGTCAAGAGAAATATTATCCTAGGCACATGAAGCTTTAAAAAAATCTGTTGCAAATATATTTTCAATAGTGTGTTTTGTATTCACTTGCTAGAATTAAGTACATATTTTTCTTCTCCTTTGGAATTAGCTGATGGGAGGAAAATGGAAGCTCCCACCACCTCCCCGACCAGTACCTTGGTGACAGAGTGGAGAGTTTAGGGATACAAAAGGGAAGATGAAACCTCACTTGTTTGGGGTTGGATACAAATTTGAAGAAATCCATCCCCCCTTGGTGGGGGTGAGATTTGCTACAATTGGATTAGCACTTCACATTGGACAACAGTGTGGTGATCGATAGGGAAAGGGGGCTGTAAGGGGACTAAATGGTAATGGAAAAACATGCAATAAAGATTAAATAAAAAATAAAATTAAAAAAAAAAAAGTAGACTCAGTGGAAGCACATTCGTTAACACGAAAAGAAGAGATGAATGAGTTACGTTTCCTGGTGGCTGCTCTTCCAAGCAGAAAACCTAGTTGCAGTCCCCGGATGCTTTGGGGTTTGACATGAAAAGCAATGGCTGGTCTTTCAGAGGAAAGCTTCTGGGTGGCTTTTGTCTTGTCTCCTGGACTCTCTCCCGAGAGGCAGCCTTGTCAGCCTCCAATCCATCCATGGAGAACAGGAGCATGCCCCTCTGCCCTCTGGGCATTCATCTGGGCCTTGCTGTGAAAATCCTTCCGTGCATTTCCACTTCAAGGACGTGGGCTATTTCAAAGTGGGTTTTTGTTTCTGTTTCTTATTCTAATGCCTCAAAATCTCTGCTTAGGTTCTTTGAACCCTCTCTTCCTTGCCAATGCAGATAAAATAAAGAGGAGAGACATACATGGCTGTGGAAATGTGAAGCCAGCAGAAGACCGCTGTGGAGGTTGCCAGGCATAGGCGAGCGTATCTAGCTCAGAGGGTGCATTTAGGGGTTAATTAGTTTAAGTTTGCAGAGTGCCTGGAAAAGGAAGTGTGGGGTATGGAGACTAATCAATCAAATATATACTTCATAAACATTTTAACCGCCTAGCCCTAATATTTTCCCCCACCCAAAACCTGCTAGTTTATTTTTGTATTATTTATTTGCATCTATCAGGCTTAATAAAATCTTTCTTTTACTGTTCTAGTATCAATATTTTATCAAGGCATTCTTTTTTCAACAGATACAAATTGTATTTGCACTGGAACATTTCTACAGCTTAATCTCTTTAAAAATCAAAATGGCAAAACAGAAGAGTTGTATAGTACCAATTTATCAAAAAGAAAATAAAATTCAGATGACTTCCATTCCATTTTCAAGTAAGGTATGAAATATCAGGGAATGGTTTATGTTTTATACATGTTGACTTTAGATTAAAATGAAATTTTCATAATGCTCTTTAAAATACAATCCAATTAAATTTCCAATGTCTTTGTTTTCAAGTTCTTGGATGGAACTTTTGAAAAACCTCACAGTGTAGTAATAACCATAAAACCACCTTCCGAAGGAAATGCTACCCAACTTGGAAACAATATCTTTACAGTCTGTGTGGAGATACCCGAATACAGACTCTTTAGCAGGTGATTACACTGATGGAGTTTGCATTTCCTCTCCTGTTGTGTCAGTAATGAGGATACATTTTGAATGCCTGAGCAGGTAGTATGAAGCAGGCACAGATCTACTATTTTAGAAAGCTGAGCCCAAAACGTGTGGGGAATCTACCCATGCCATATGGTTGACGGCAGGTTAAAATCCACAGGTCTTCTTTCCAATAACCTCTACTTGCTTGTTGGGTCCTTCCATTCCTGGGTAATTCTTAGTCTTCTGCTAAGACTGGGGCCAATTTCTCAGGGACAGCCAAGACATCTCGCTTAGACAAAACTAAGTCTGTAGCAACTCACTTGTATATAAAATGTCTTACACGCCAGATACCGATGCTAAGAACTTCTATACACGTTACCTCTCCTACTCTTCACAAGAACTCTCCAAGATGGATTCTGTTAACGCATCCATTTTACAGACGGGAAACTGAAAACCACAGAGGTCAGGTAACTTGTTCAAGGTGACACATATAAGAAGGTGGTCAAACCAGAAACTGAAGCTAAGTTTAACTTGAAAGCCTGTACATTAAGCTACCTCACTAGACTGCCTGCCTCTCCACACAAACAACAGTCCAACAGGATGACAAACCCACATTATTTAAAACAAGCACATTTTCATGTCTTTTTTAAAAGGATAGTTGCATGCAAACAATGGCAACATGAAGTATTTCTGGAATAATGAGCTTAAATTTCATGAATGCAAATCATGAGAACTTGGTACTTTAACGTCTGGGGCTGATCAAGTGATTTTGCACAAATACACACATCCTTTCTGCAAATGAAATATCAAGCAAGGTGTAAGACACTTCCGTAAATTATTTTTGCACAAGCGTGAGCTACCACTTGTTAAACCCTATTAAGGAATTGTTGCCAACAACTGCCAGCACTGGGGACCCCAAACAATGCTTAGTCGTATCAGAGATGACATGTGCTTGTGGCTGACAAGATATTTATTCCCAGAGGTAACTGTTAGAAAGTGCATTTTGCCCCTTCAGTTGCTATAAACTTGTGATAGAGAGTGGGCGGAGAGGACAACCTGTAATTCAGGATGGTTTGGAAGCTGGTTGCCCGGGAAACTGGGATAGCAGCATAATGCCCACCCAAACCAACTGTCTACAAGAGAGGGGAAGCGCTTTTATGATGTGTTGCTTTCCAAGCACAGATTTCGTGCCTCTTGTGGAGTCTGATTAGGGCCGTGGGCCCTTGGGCACCCCAAAGGTAGATCAAGGAGTACAGGAGATGTTTCACAAACATTGTGCTGACAACACGCTGGGGCGAGGTGGATAATGGTGCAGTTACAATAAGTGTGTAAGCGGATAAGGTGATTGCAGATTAATATTTTACATAATGTAACATGCAGGCGAGTTCTGATCATAACTGATCTACATTTAAGTTCACTGCAGCAAAGCCTACTTTTTTTTAACATAAAAGTTTATTTCCCATCACCACTTATTCCCTACTTCTCTGCTACTTACCTCAGAAGCTTTGGTTTATAGCAAAATATTATAGTTACCCTCAAGGGCAGCGCTTGGAAATTCACAAACCTTTGATGAAAATAGTACCTAGTTTCCCAATAGTACTTTTAAAATATGCCCACTTATTTTTCTTTTTAACATGTTGCATATCGGAATATTTAAATGCCTTTTAGAAATGACGAGAATTCTCGCCACCCGTACGCAATGTGTTAAATGCATAATACATGTATGCATATACACTTACAGATATGTAGATATGTGTGCATATATATTTAAGTCTAATCAGATGAAATTGCTTGTTGTAGGTCGTACTGTGCCTAGAAAACTGGCAATTTTATATAATTCAACTAACAAATAAATAAGAGAGGTGATAGCATACTTTTTTTCGTGTAGTATTTTCTTGTCTTTTTTACTTGGGTTCCTTTCCCTCTTTTCCCATTTCCACGTCAGCCTTATCCGACCCCCTGCATATATGCTCCGCTATCCTTGCCTCCACGGGCAACCCACTTTAACGACACAGTCTGTATCTCCACACTCTCAGAATCACGAACAGATGTAAGTATTTCTGTGCATCCATATATGTGCTAGTGACAACTCTCTGTATGAAATCTTGAACTTCCAGATTGTTTGTTTCCTGTTTGCAGCCAAATAGTCTCTTTCCTACATTTGAATAATGCTTATCTTTTCTTCATTGCACCTCCCCTTAATGGATTTCACCCCAATTTTAAGTAGCTTCCTCCCTTTTTGACATTCTCTCACTTGAATTTTATTTCTCTTTTATGTGCTTGCAATTACTCACAAATGAGTCAAGCTGTAATGTGTGGCCACATAACATGTGGATGGATTAGGAATTCTTTTCTGGCTTCCTACTTTTGTCTCTCCAGAACAAGGTGTTATTTTGCAAAGTTAAGTACGTGAGAAGGAATTAGTTTGTTTTTTCATTCTGCTAACGCAAGACCCAGAATTTCTCCTGCAAAGAAAACGACCCGAACCCCCGGGCCATTCTCTGGTTTCCGTGTGTCAGAGCAAAGTTAATAACCATTTAGCAATGCGCCCGTGTGAAAAGACCACAGAATTAATACTCCAGTGTTTGAAACCTTACCCAAGAGGTGCAGCTTCGCCCACAGATGTGATGGGAGACCTGCATTCTCACTCTTGGCAAAGATGACTTCTCCCCCTCGCTGCCTGCTGCAATTGCCCCGCATCCCATTCTCTTTCTGGGGACAATATTTATTTTACACTTAGTTTAGTAGGTGGTTGTGGTTTCTGCTCATCAAGACGGACAAACTGTCAGGATGCTGGGCCACTGGGCTCTTCCAGACTACTCTGAGTTTTCTCACAAAGAAGTGAGTGTTGACAGAGGGAGAGGGACAAAGCACTCAGTGGTCTGGTTTACACTCTCTTCCACTCAGCACTGCCCACCCCTGTAAGCACCTGTACAAGCCTTGGTTGGACATGTGTCAGCCCCCGCACAAACGCCTGTCCTTTGACCATGCTCTTCCCCTTGGCCTATCATATCTTTTCTTATTTGGAAAAGGAAGTTCTTTGTAATGAACTCAAAAGTAAATTCCTAGGAGGTTGTGGTTGAAGATCTCAAGATCAGCTTAGAAAACTCCATTCTTAAGAGCTGTGATAGGTTTGCTTCATAGGGTTTCCGTGGGTGTGAGTCTTTTATCCTTAGCAGAGCGTGCCCAGCCCAGGGAGAGCACAGATCCTCCTGGTTCTTTCACGGGTGAGGGTTTTTATTTATTTAGAAACTGAGCCTGCCCTCCTTCTGTCTGTTAAAATGGTTTCAAAGCTGCTGCACCAGGAACTGTTTCAGACTACAGACTTCAGTAACTAATGACCCATGTCCTCTGTTCAGTAGTGAAATCCCAAAATGGTCCTAGGAGAAGGGAAGTAAATCCTTACAGCTGCTTAGAGGTCATCTTAGGACTAAATGTCAGGAGAAATGCAAAGAGAGAAAGAGAGAGAGAGGAGGGAGAGGGCAAGGGAGAGAAAGAGCGGGGGGGAGAGAGAGAGCGGGGCAGAGAGGGGGGGGGGAGAGAGAGAGATCCCAAAAGGAAAGGGAAATAAAATTTAAAAATGAGATTATTGTACAAAAGGGTAGCTGTTTGCAGATCACCCAGGTATGCTCTAAAGACCAAACCTCTACATCAGCAATTACAAGGAGGAAACCCTGAGCTCCTCTACCCCTTAAAAAGCACAATGGAATCAGATAGCATGGGAAGTGCACTCACACACACACTTCGCATGATCCTACCTGCAAGCCTCTCTAGAAAAGGAGTTTCCATGGGCGAGAGAATGAGACCAGGTGATAGTCCAAGGAGGCTGTACTTTTAGCACATCCACCAAGAACACGGATGTAGGAAGCTTGCTATATTAAGTCCTGGAAGCCTTTTGATTTTTTTCCTTTGGAAAGTGTGTGAATACTTGTAATGCTGCTTTGCTTCCAAAACTGGACAGTGAGTTAAACAGCAGCAGCAACAACAATAACAAGAGTAACTACAGCAGCGGCAAGGACTCTCATCCCGGCCACCATGGAGTTTCTTGAAAGAACTTATCTTGTGAATAACAAAGCTGCCAAGATGTATGCCTTCACACTAGACAGGTAACAGACATCTGTTTCTGCCTCACAATTTTCTGTCTTCAATACTCAATAAATCCCCAGGTCCCACAGCTTCAAAATTGGAAACTTTTGCTGTGCAACTTTGGGCATTTTGTAAAATTGTATATAAACTGTTCGCTGGCTTGTGTATTTCATATGCTGAAACACAAAATACTCTATATAGTTTGATTCATAAATATCCTAAGAGCATGAAGGACACACTTTATGAATGTATTTCCATTTGTAGATTCCCTTTCAGAAAACAGACATATATAATCTAATGTGTTTACCTTTCTTTTTGTCAATTATTCCTACTTTTAAAAGACAGTAAATTTTATTAAATTATATTTGGAATAATTTTTTTTATATTTAAAAGAATTAAGGCTTTTCAGCTATGTGACAAAATTGTGGTTATGTTGATTTTTAAATTATTTGCTATTTTCTTAATCATCTACTACCATTATAAAAAATACACACCTACAATAAAAATAGCTGAGTTTAATGTTCTACAGAGTTCTGCTTCCTTTGAGTATCTCCCACAGAGCCATGTGCAATATATTCATTCATTTTCCCTTATTTAAAAATTATTGAATGAACACACCTGGATATATAATGGAGAAGAAAAGATTCCTAGTCCCAGATCTCTGTTCTCTAGAACTCTGGGTCTTACGTGAAATACATATAAGAAAAAGTTAATTCCAGAAACAGCATATGTGTCATTCTGGGAGGTGTTTGATGAGAATATCTCAAGGAATCCTAGGTCTTAGCTGGACTATGGCAGTCAGAGAAAGCTTTTCAGAAGTGACAGGTCAAGAACTGAAAAATAAAGGAGAACTGGAGTAAGGTTAGGGAAACCTTACACAGGCAATAGGGTTAAGAAAAGCTTTTCAGACAGAGATATTGCCTAGTAAAGACAGAGACCTGTAAGAATAAGAGTTCTGTGTGTTTGGGGAATTCAATCCAAGTGGGGAGCAAAGAGAAACACAATACATATAAATGAATGAATGAAAATCTGAAATAAATTCATGGTAGGAGCAGATTTTAAGAAAATAATTATCCATTAATAATATGTGTAATGATGTTTGTTTCATGGAACCAAATTAATATCCCAAAGAGTAGCAACATTGTGTTGGAGAGAATCAAATGCCTGAACAACTGCGAAGAAAAACTTTCTCTTAGGATATTTATAACTTTGCTTTGAAAATGTATGACAAAGACTTGCGCACATCTATTACCTCACCGTATGAGAATTATTTTTCTTAGAAATCAGTACTAGATGTGATTGATTGCGATCATAAACACTAAAGCCTCATGTTAGGTCAGAGAAATTTTGTACAACACATTGTCAACACTATGGACACTATGAACAGCACATCTCTACATTATTAAAATAACAGTATTTCCCTTCCCATTAAAATAGAACATTAGCGTTCTGTTACGCACATAAAACCAATGATTTATAGTTACAGGGTCTCATTTGCCTCATAAATGGGTTTAGTTTGCAGGACACGTGATGATCAAAACTGTCAAACTTGTTTGTATATTCTTTTCAAATAAAAACAATCAAACCTCGGAGAGATTATTTACCCTGATACCTTACCTTACCAGTTAGAAACATGTTCCTCCCCATTTTTTTCTCTTTGATGCTATTGTAAATTTCTTTGGTGTGTTGTTCCAGCTCTTCAGAGCCTCAAACCTGTTAGAATGCTTGGGAATCTATGGTGATACATTCATTGGCAGAACATTTACATTTAATTTTTTGATGCATTATAGTAATTGCTTTTTTTGAAATTTCTTTTAAAAATTCTTCTTGGAATTCACCATTATCTTTCAGCTCAAGAGCCTATATCATATCTAGGGACAGTCAGACTACCTTACTCTAGTAAGATAAAGGGGAATGTATTTTAATCTGGATTTTTAACTTCTTTTGGAATCATAGATTCTTTGGGGAGCCCAGAGAAGCCTGTGGACTCTGCCTTGCCCCCATAAAGCACACATGGACACACATAGGAACACTTTACATCCAATGGCAATGGACCTTATGAAGCCCACTTTTGGACATCTGTTTTTGTGCTTCAAGCTCAATCACAGTTCAAAGTACAGCACTATCGGCTGATCAGAAGTATACAGGGAAACAGTATTTGAAAGTCAAAATCGGTCACGGTTCCTGCCTTTTTCCCCTTGTGGCACTGTCCGCAGGCCATGCCCCGGTGGAATTCCTGCCTTGATCCACCTTCTAAACTGTTCCAGGATAAGTTCTCTCTCCTGGTCACTCACCACCTGGGTTTCTCTGGCCATAAGATTTATGAAAAATAGAAAGTACAGTAAAGTCTCTTATGATCACAGTAAACCAGTCGTTACACAAACAGCGCTGGAACAGCTGGTGATCCTGCCTTCCTCGTGCTGCCTTCTCAGAGCAAGAAAAGGGGGAACCTCTTCTAAGTTCTCAGGTTCCCGAGTTGAGAACCACTGGCGACCCACACTACTACATTATATGGTTGTTTATCATATGTATCACATTACAAAAGCAAAAATGTATCGATTTAAATGTTTGATGTGCTTTCTGCCAAATGGTTCTTATTTCAATATGAAGATTATTTGGAACCGCTCAAAATCCTGAGTGCTATTAACATCATTGGTACAAATATTCTGAAGTCAATCTGGCAATGTACATCAACGTCTTTAAAAATATAGATACTCTTTGACCAAACAGTTTCCCTTTTAGAGTTATATTTTAAAGAGATAGTGATATATTGAGCGAAGATTATAAGAATATGAATCACAGTGGTACTTATCTGAGCAAATAATTAGAAAATTATTTCCTATTATTATTGTCTAATATTGTTTAATAATAGGAAATCAATTAAGCATGTTGTAATATATCTATATTAAATATAATAATCTCTATATGTTAAAAATAATACTGTAAAATATTTAATAAACTGAGAAAATGTTAACAATATACACAACTAAGAATCAGGTTCCAAAGCAGTATCTTTGGTAGGACCCTATGGTGACACTGTCATTTCATCCACATTCATCTTGGGCCATCCCCACTGAGTTACAACCACAAGATTTAGGTAGCATTTACCCCATCCTCAGCTCTCAGAGTCAGGATGGCTGGGTTCAGCCAATCCTCTGACTGGAACAAGGTCTGAGCCAATCAGCCCATTTATATTCCCCTAGCTAGAGGGTCGATTCCCATTTGACCAAATCAGCGCGTGCAACTCAGGACTTGTTCAGTGGTTGGAAATGGGGACATTTTTGCTCCCCATGTAAGAAACAGCAAGTATGTAGCCCTGACTGCCTTGGGCAAACATCCACTACCATGAGGAAAACCAGCCTGAGATTGAATCACAGTTAGAACTGCAAAGCAATGGATCTGCAGTCCTGGTAATTCAGCCTGAAGCTTATACCACCAAACATTTTCAGTTGCAGAACCAAAAATCCCCATTTACTAATTAACCTAGCAGAGGCTTTGTTTTTTGTACTTGCCACCAAAAACATCCCAATTAACATAGTTTCTAATTATGGATACAAAGTGTGTTTGTGTATTACAAAGCTAAACAACAAACATCTCTTGCAAGTAAGCTTACCTGTGACTTTTCCCCTCACTTTGTGCTTTTCTGTAATTTCAACTTTTCTATAATGAATAGATTATTTTAGTCAGAAAAGAAGTGTAATGATAATTAGAGTCATAATCAAAATTATCTTCTAAGCTAAAGCCTGCAGACCTTTAATTCCAGATGGTGATAAGACAAATGAGAGAGCTCTTCAACTGGAGGCTTCAACAAAGTTCTTAATTCTAAGAATCTTATTACTGCATTCTAATAAGTTTATTTAAAAAAAAAAATTCAAATCTGATTAGCTCAAGATCAACAGCAACATTTACAACAGTAAAAAATGGTTTTAGATGTACTGTGTTCAGGTAGGAAGCAAAGTGGGCTGACCTTGGCATCCCAGCTCTGCCATTTCCTGGCTACTTGACCTCAGGCAATTAACCTCTCTGAACCTTAATTACTTCAGCTTAGAAACTATGGGGCTGAACTAAATGTTACGACACTCTTTCCATCTATGAAATTCTATAATTCTATAAATGGCTCTGAATGATGATTTCTACTTGAGCAGAACTGAAATGTACTACTTGGTATAGGAAGTATAAGTAAGTTGCCACTTCCATGGATTGGGAGAGGTGGTATGCAACGCTGTGTTAGGAAGGTTTCTGAGGGTCCATAGGGACTTAGCAGGGAAAAGTGCTCCAAGCCATCAACAATGTTGTTGTGGAGAAGACATGCAATGGCATGCAACGGTGGGTATCTGAAGCATCAGGCTGGCTCATCCACACATATCCAACCTTGTTCCCACTCCCTTTTTTAGTTTGTGGGACAGTGTCCAATATCTTTTCAAAATGAAGTAACTGGGAAGGAAATGCATCGGAGTGTATCGGCTTCCTTTCTCCCGTTCCTTTGATAGCTCTTAATTGCTGGTGGTAGAGACTGAATAGAGTTTGATTGAATAAAAGCAAAACTTCTAGCAGTTGAGACTTCAGATGGAAATGTCTTGCTTGTTCCTTGCACTTGATATTTCTAGTAGAAGGAGCTGTGAATTACGATTCCCTAGTTAGGCAGCAAATGTCCTGATAGTGGCTCAGAGGATGGGTAGGGCTGTCAGTGGTGTTTGCAACCACGTTCATTTCTTGTTTCTGTCAAACTTGACCATAGCCTAGATCTTCAGCAGAAACCCGTGGATAAAGATCGGTGTGCTGGAGAGAAGCCACCGGAGCGGGAGTCAGAAGCTATCTATCACTGTCACGGCAATGCCAAGGCCACGGAGAACAGGGCCAACGAGCAAGTCTATGCCAAGTGGCAACTCTGTGCTGCTTCAGGAATATGCTTTGTTTTCATGATTGCAGAGGTCGTGGGTGAGTATTTCCCCAGAAGTCTTCTCTGATTTTAAATAGGCAAACAAAAGCCTACATCCTTATGGGAGCGTTACCTAGGTTCTCCTTTTAAAGTAAGAGTTAATATTTTCTGTAAGTATGAGGTAACAATGTGCTCATTGTAGATAAGTTGTAAAATAGAAGGAAACAAAATAAAATTCATCCCTGTCCCACATTTGGGTGATAACCTCCAATAAAATTATGAAATATTTCTGTACAATATATTTTCTATTCATAGCTCAGGTTTGTTTGTTTTTTAACATAACTGAGAGCATGCTGAATGCTTCTGACCATGCCATCAAATACTCTTTAAGAACATTTTTATGCCTGAACAATATACACTCCACTGTGATTTAAATAACCATTTCTCTATTGTTAGACATTTAGGGATATTTTTTTTCCTGCTCAGGGACAATGCTTCAGTAAAAAAATCTTGAATAAAACTCTGCCTGCCTTTCTGTTAATCCCTTCAAAAGGAGTCCTAAAAGTGGAAATAATTGGTGGAAGGACATGAATATTTTTATTACTTCTTGACGCATGTTGCAAAACTGCTATCCAGAAAGCTTAAAACAATTCATGTGTCTTCCGAGTTTACATAAGAATGATTTCTCTCCAATCTTTATCAGAACTTATTTTACTCTTTAGAAAACTTCTGTTAACGTATAAACGAATATGCTTTATTTTAACATTCTTTTCCACTAGAATATTTTTTGCATGCTTATTAGTGATCTGTATTTCCCTGTAAATGCATTAACTGCTTGCCTCATAGTGTCTTTTTTTTTTTAGATCATTTGTAATTCTCTATATTGATCCCTGGGAACTCTTTATATATCAGGATATTAAACATTTGTTATATTTGTTAGAAGTAGTTTTTCACTTTGCTGTTTACTTTTTACTTTTTGTTTAATTTTTGGTTTGATGTAGGGAAGTTTTAAATTTTATATACATCACTGTATCAAACATTTTATTTTTAGCTGATTTTTTTTTTTTACCACTCTTTCACTGTTGTAGTGCTTAGCAAGCTTTCCCCAGCTACTGAAAAGATAAATATCATTTTGTTGTTGTTCAGGTTTTTACACTTATTTTTAAGTCAATGTGAAATTAGATATGCTCCAAGGATTGAAAACTCTTTTCTAAAGAGCTAACAAACTTTTCAGTGTAATTTATAGAATAATTATTTTCTTCATTGATTTTTGATGTTTCTTTTACCATTTATCAAATTTTTATAAACAATAGGGTTTGGTTCTAAGGCATTTCATGATCTGTGTTGCTGGTCTGTCAGTAGTAACAGATTTAATTAACGCAAATTTATATATTATAAAATCTCTTATTCTTTCCTGATTATTCTTTAATAGAAAAAAGTTATTTCAGTTTATTATTTTAATTAAACATGAGAATAACTTTGTTCAGTTTCCTCCAAAATCTCATTATGATTTTATTGGTATATAAATTAATTTGGGAACACAAATATCTTTAAAATACTCAATTTTTCCTCCAGGAATATTATATGTTTCTCTGTTTATTCAAATACTCTACAACTTTTATCAAAGTTTTGGGGGTTTCATTTCTTTATTTTTTTTAACAGGGGCAGCCTATTTCTTGCTAGAGTTATAGTTACTTGATGTGCTTGGTTTGTTCTTTCTAGAGGTGAGTGGGGGGTCTTCTTTTTCTCCTGTACTGTTCTCTAGATGGTTAGTTTTCACTCTGTAAAGTTTTAATTTTGTACTCAACAGTATACATATTTGTATATACTTGAAATATCATTCTAAGTGTATCGCAGTCCATTTTCCTGGTTCCTCTCTCATCCATTCCCTCCCCCATTATCCCTGGAGATACCCTTTCTTGTGCAAAAACCATATTTTTATTTTCAATAGTTATAGATAGCTCTTTTGTATTTTTCATATTTTTATCATGTTAAATAATATCTTATGCTAAATCAAGTCCTATGTTCAACTATTTAACTGTTACATAAAATGTTTTCTAAGGGTTTAAGCATTTTTATTATGTTAATGAAGTATTCTTCTTGTCCTAGTTTTTTAATGATTAACCAATGATCACGGGTGAGTGCTGACTTTTATCAAATATATTTTCCTTTAAATTTACTCTGTTAAAAACAATTTTATGCATTGTGGATGTGTATTATGTGAATAGTAGATTTCCTATTATAATGTGATCTTTGTATTTCTGGCATTATGGTGTTAATAACTAATATTTACTTAATGCTCACTCTGCGCCATGAGCTGTGATGAGCACTTTCCATTGCATTATCTTCCTTAATCCTGACAAAGCCCCTTCTTGCCAGGCCCTTCTTGCCTGCAAAATTTCCTTTGAGAAAGTAGCTGACAGCCTTAAGAGAACTCCTTTGTAGGTAACTATCTGCTTTTCTCTCGCTTCTTCTAAGATTCTCTCTTTATCTTTTACCTTTTTGCATTTTAATTATGATGTGTCTTGGTGTGGTCCTCTTTGGGTCTAGCTTGTTTGGGACTCTCTGTGCTTCCTGGACTTGTATGTCTATTTCTTCACCAGATTAGGGAAGTTTTCTTTCATTATTTTTTCAAGTAAGTTTTCAGTTTCCTGCTCTTTCTCTTCTCCTTCTGGCACCTCTATGTTCTGAATGTTGGTATGTTTGAGGTTGTCCCAGAGGCTCCTTAGCCTATCCTTTTTTTTTTTTTTGATTCTTTTTTTCTTCTTGCTGTTCTTTTTTTTTTTTTCTTTTTTCTTTTCTTCCTTATGTTCCAAATCATTGATTTGACTCTTGGCTTCATCCACTCCACTGCTGGTCCCTGTACAATTTTATTTATTTCACTTAGTGTAACCTTCATTTCTGCCTGGGTCTTTTTTATGTTGTTGTAGTACCTGATGAGCTCCTACAGCATCCTGATAACCAGTGTTTTGAACTCTGCATCTGACAGCTTGCTTATCTCCATTTTATTTAGCTCTTTTTTCTGGAGTTTTGTTCTGTTCTTTCATATGGGTCATACTTCTTTGTCTCCTCATTTTGGCAGCCTCCCTGTACTTGCCTGTATGTATGAGGTAGAGCTGCTTTGACTCCTAGTCTCAGTAACGTGGCCTATTGTAGAAAAGTGCATTGATGAGTTGGATGGGGCAGAGTCTTAGCTAATCTCCAGGGCGGGGCAACCCACATGAACCAGGTTGATGGAGTCTCTGATATGGTGTCACCACTCTGTGGCTCTCTGGCTCTGTGTAAAGGAAGGCTCAGGAAGGGGACAATGCTGCTGCCTGGCCTCTGGAGTTTTGTCTGGGAGGAATCTGTCCTTGACACTTGCCCTTATGCCAGACACTTCAATTTCTCCCTATATGCCATTGGGGCCCTTCCAGCTGCTGCCTAGTGCTGGAGCCCAGAGGGAGTGAGTCTGCATAAGTCCTAAGTCCACTGTGGGCCCTTTAAGAGAAGACTCCTGACTTTCTTCTGCTGCCCCAACCCTCACTTGTTTTTACAGCCAGACATTGTGGGGACTTACCTTCCTGGCATTGGAATCCTGGGCTGGATTGTCTGGTGTGGGGCTGGGATCCCTCATTCCTGAAGTATCCCTCCTGATTTTTATCCACCACACGTGGGTGCAGGACCATCTGTTCTGCATCTCCACCCCTCCTCCCCATCTGGATGAATGTGACTTCCTTAATTCCATGGTTGTTGGACTTCCATACAGCTCGATTTTCTGACAATTCTGGGTGACAGTCGTTTTGTAGTTTAGTTATAATTTTTGCTCTGGTTGTGCAAGGAGGCGAGCAGTGTTTACCTATGCCTCCATCTTTACTGGAAGTCCTAAAATAAGATACATCTCTGCTCAGGAGTCCAGGGAAGAGTGGGAGCTGCTCCTGCACTCCAGAGGAGTAGGGTTATCCTTCATTTTTCTTAATAAAATTATGTGCAGCTATGAACTTAGTCTGAAGGTTTTGATATGCAATGTTATTTATTTTTTCAAAAATAATTTTTAACAAAAAACTAAATAAACTACATTGTTACCTGTTACATTCTGTTACCAACATTTTGGCTTCATTTTTTCTCTATTACCCAAAAGGTGGCATAAATTAATAATAATATGAGAGTGGAAGGAAATAGAATCTTCTAAGCTATTTTTTTGAACTATAATAGCTAGCAATCAGAATTAATTGGTTTCTTCAAGTAATAGAGTCTTATGGTCTACATATTCAGACTTTTATAGATTTTTCAAAACTGGAAAAGAACTTAGACCTATCCAGTCCAAGATAAATCCAGGGCTGTTAATAACCTTCTCCCAGTTGGTTTACAAAAATAATTGATATCACACAATTTCTAGAGTCAGGCCACGTCTTTTGAAGGAACTGACTTAATAGCTTGGTGGAGTTGCAAATAATTTACTTTTAGCAGTTCCAATCTGGAAAACACCCTTTGGAAACCCTCTGACATCTTTGCCAGTGGGGTATTCTTTTTTTACTATTGAAATTCATAAGATTGTGGACAATATTGAATTGCTCATGAAACAGATGGAAAAAATGGATAATCTAAAAAGCAGAATCCATTTGAAATGTGATTTGAAAAGGCGATGTTCCGGAAATTCACAGCCACCCAAACAAAATCCTGGCACCATCCCATGCAAACACAGCTCAGGAAGAGGTAGAAACTGGCTGGGTTCCTCCACTGCTTTCTTCCTCTGCTTTTCCCTGAATCCATGTGAATGCTGAGAATTGGTGGCATCTTCTTCCCAGCTAATGTCTAACCAATAGTCTGAAATGACATGGTCTTCCATTTACAAAACTCACTTTTCTCCTTGTACCTTTTCTTAATGCCCTGTCACGTTGATTTTTAAAATGACTTATTTTTAAGGGGTAAATGGGAAGTTATTCACTTGGAGTGAGCAAATCAGTCTTCTCCTTTCCTTCTTGTTTCTGCTAATTAGTGTGAGTCCTAATCTGACTTTATTTTAGGGTCAGAGGAAAGTGATGTTGTCAGTAAAGGAATTAAATGGATACCGACAGACAGCCCTTTAGAACTTGACCTGTATTTATTTTGAGCGGATTTTCCTAAAACATTCCTCTTATCATGTTAATTCTGTCTTAAAATTCTTCCATGGCTCCCCTCTGCCTAGTGCAGCCCTTCACAGCCTTTTCCCCATTGTGACAGATGTGGGAAATGTTACTGAGCACTGGGGTAAACTGGCGAGGATGCCCGTGGCCAGAAGAGGCTTGGCCCCGCTGGCTGCCCCAAGGGAGCAAGATCAATATATTGAAAGCTCTAGCATCCTGGACAAAATAAAAAAATTCTTACTTTGGCTTTCAGGTTATTCCTCCTTCTGGCTGCCAAACTAGCAGTCTTCTTCTTACAACACTTGCCTACACAGCTCTTCTGTTTCAGCCGTTTATTCATTGAACGCATAATAATCATTGTACCTGAATGTCTTCATAGCTTTGGTTTATGGTTTTTTGTTTGAATGAAAAATCTCTCTCCTCATCCCCCACACTCATCAAAACCCTGGCCATGATTCAAGAGCCCAACCCACAGCTCACCTCCTAAAGTTATTCTGATCATGTCAGAGAAAACAATTATTATTCTCAGATCACTCCTGCAGAATACAGAATTTGAGCCTGGAGGGATGGGTAGAAATTGAGAGGTGGCTAAGAGGGAGATGAGAAGGGCTTTTCAGAGGGAGAAGCCTGAATCAGCAGCTGTAGTCCAAGAGGTAGTAAATATCAGCCTTGCCTAGAGAGACTGAGTGGGTGGGTCTGCAACAGGACAAGAAATATGCATCCCTAGGAAGCAATTCAAGTGAGTTTGACATGCAGTCACATTTGGGGGCCACTGTTGGTAGTGGACTGATAAGCAAGCTTTCTGACACTCAACGCACTGGCTGCAGTTCTGGTCCTCCCGGCCCGTGTACCTCATGCTCATAGACAAGGCTGGGTATGAGATGCCAGGCTGGACTAATCAGCCTCTGGGTCTTTATGCAGGGAGGCTCGGGGACAGAGCTTCTTCTGTTTACTCTACAAATACTACGCTGAAATGACATGAAGCTGGAGCTTCCAGAGGCCCACTTTTCTTGCTGACAGGGAGGAAGTGTGACTTTAGTAGGACAATAAATAGCAATAGTTGGAGACAGAGTAGAGCCCCGATAACATTTTTGGAATCTTAGTTTAGACTGCACTCAATCCAATCCTACCCAGGTCTGTCCTAAGTTGTTTGAGTCAATAAATTATCATTTTGTTGTTGTTGCTGTTCCAGCTAGCTTGGGTTAAGCAGTAATGACTTAGAAATGAAAGGACCAATCTAAGGCAGTGGTGTAGGGTAAAGCATGGTTAGTGGAGAATAAAACTGGAACGGTCATTAGGAGTTCAAGGACCAAGAGGCCTGGCTGGGGAACTGGATTCATTCATTCTGCAGACCTGGAGGCATAACTGACATTTTGAACAGAGGGGAACAAGGTCACAGAGCAGTGTTTAGAGAGAGAACTGGCCTCAGCTCTCAGAACAGATGGGAGGAAGAAATTAAAGAAGGCTGTGAGTGTCAATGTGTCCTTTGTTAATGGGCCCTTGAACTGGGACTCTCTCTGATTGCTCGTGAAAATTCCTAATTGTAGTAAGGCCATGAGGAGATGAATTTCAGTGCAGATGTAAACATGTATCCTAATTTGAAAAGATGGGCATACAGGCACGGAGAACTCGTGAAAATAAGCTCAGCTATGGCCATTACTGGAAGAAATTGAGAGTGGTCAGGAAAGGCATCCTGAAGTAGGATTACTGAGAATGAAGTAAGGATGGAGGAGGCACTATATTGCTAGATAGAGATACAGAACTGGAAGCAGGCTGGGGAAGATGGTGAGCATTTTGGAGTTAAAAAAGAAATCTTAGTAATAAAAAGATACAGCTGGGCAGTGTGATAGCCACAAGCTTTGTTGATAAGGGAACTTACTTTCTACCAGAGCCAGGGTGTCTCAGCAGCTTACACCACTTAGATTTCTTCATGTTCCTGGTATTAAAATTTTAAGAAATGTCAAAATATGCCTATGCAAACTGCGGTATGTGTTGAATACTTGTTATGTAATAAGTCCATGAGTTTTTGACATAACAAGCTACATAGGATAATCACGCTATTAGAGAATTTTTAAAACATGGGTTAGAGGCATACAAGGGTGAAGCCGTGTAAAGGGAAAGAAGGCCAGTGTTCTCAGAGAAGCGCCTACTTCTCTCAGTGCTGTCAGCATGTCTCTGCTCCCCACAGAAAACACCACGTGGACTCTGGATCCGAGCGGAAAACGAGACCCAGGCCCAGCAGCTCTCCTGATCTTCTCTTCACCCCACGGGCCCTAAGGAGGGTCTGTTTCCAGAACATAGGCCTTAGTGCCTTTCCTGCCTTTTATACGTGCATTGCTCACTACATCTTGCCAAGTAATCCAGAAACATGAATGCTGCCACCTTACTTCATGCCCTTATCATCATTTCCTTCGGCTATTCCCATTCTGTGTTAACTGCCAGCTTCTTCTGTCTCCAAGTGAGCCTCCATATTGCTGGCAAAGATCTCTGTCTTAGATACAGGTCTGAACATATCACAATCTTGCCTCAAAATCATCAGTAGATCCCCTTATGCCATAGGATAACATTCCCACTCTTCAGCATGACATATAATGCCCCGCACAAGGGTCCCCAACCCACCTTTCCAGTCTGACCTTCCATTGTTCCTCCAACACTCCACTCCTTCTGCTTGTCCACAAAAGTTCCATGTTCTTTTATTTGTCTGTTTCTGTTCCTGCTCTTACCTCTTCCTGAAAAACCCTTCTCTTCTAGCTAATTCTTACCCTTCTCTCCTTTGAAAAGTTCCTAAGCACTCCCACTAAGAGTGGTTTTCTAGTCTTTCAGCCCATTAGGCATGTCCTCTGTACAGCGAATGTTAGACAGTGAGATGGCTGAAGACAGTGAATGTGATTTTTTAACTTTATCTTTGTATATCCTATCCCTCTACTGTGCACAGTAAGGGCTCAATAAATACTGGCTGGATGATTGGGTTAATTGTCAGTAGTACCCCATGTGTTCAGAAGCAAATACAAGTTCAGTTGCAAACTACCTCTTGCAAAAAGTTTGCTCCGTAGTCACTCAGCATAATTGCCCAGTTTTTTGGGTGGTTCTTAAAAGTAGTTGTGATGGTTGCAAAAGGGTTCTTGGTTCATGGGCCTCTATAGCCAGGCCCTTTTTCTTTCTCAGTTCCTCCTGACTCAGCTGAGTCTAGAAACCCCATGAGACTTCATTTCCTTGACTTAGGCCATGATTTCAATTCAGCCCATAGAATCACCATCATCATTCATTGCTGAGATGGTGGCATGCGGCTTATCTGCGTATAGTCATTTCCCGGGCAAGAAATAATGTATTATTAACACAGCTTCATTATCAGGCCCCGGTTTGGCAGACAGAGCAACATTAGAGCATAATTGGAAGGACAGCTGATTTGTTAGCAAAATGTTGCTTTTTGGCTAATGAATCATTGCGACTTTTGCACTGACAGCTCAGTAACAAGCCTGAAGACTACTTTGCTTCCGACCATTAAACTTCGACAAACCAGTTATTAACTGCAGCTAGAGCCAGCAGTCCGGGGGGATTACTGCAATTATGAGCCATATACGTAATTTTTAAAAATCATTAGTCGACAAGGTGAGTCTGATGATGGAGGGGTGATGACTGACAGCCCCCGTTCCTTTTCAGTACAGAAGGCAATAAACAGCCGCTGGGAGGACTATCAGTCAGCAAAGCTCGTTGCTGGGAAGACGCAGAGAGAGTAATAAAGGTTATTGCCCTCGAACAACAAGCCCTGTCTGGGAAGGAAGAGACAAGGTTTTCCTTTGACTTCAGTTTCAGAGGCCGGAGGTGTTTTCTCAAAAGGGACCTGGAGGGAATGCAGAGAAAAGCCAGGCAGGACCTCAGGGCTTGAGGTCTCTTCCTGCACTTCACTGCCTTGTAGCGCTCAGGAATCCCTTTGGAAAGTGCGCGCCCTTCTCCTTACCGTCCCCACTATTTATAACAGGAGTCTTGAACCCAGGTGGACCATACAAATTAGTAGAGAAGAAAAACGTGGTAAGGACTGTGGTAAAATTACAAGTCAGAAAATAAAAACACATCAGTGGGCTATTGTGTCATCTGGTTTACAGACAGAAGTCCAGATGCTCAGTGTGGAGTGTGAGACCCTTCAAATCTGGCCTGTACTTCTCTGTCCTCACCTTTTTGCATTGCCCTTTCTGAATCCTCATGCCCCAGTCTAACAGGGACAGTCTCTAAGAATGCCCACACTTTCCAATCTCTGTACCTTTACTCCCCTAGCAATGGCCTTGCCTTCGAAAGTCATTTCTGCATGCTTAGATCCTACCCACTCTCTGGGTCTCAGTTTCTTTATGTGTCAAATTGGGAAGAAGAGGTGGATTGAACCAATGCTAGTCTCTCTTCTAAAGCTCTGTGAGGCTGTGGCATCTTCGCCAACTCTGGTAAGCAGGCCTATGGATACAGCTGTAGTCCGGGGGCCCATGCAACATGTGTGATACTCTGCACCCTCTAGGTGGCTGCATCGCTGGGAGTCTTGCTGTCGCCACAGATGCTGCCCATCTCTTAATTGACCTAACCAGCTTCCTGCTCAGCCTCTTCTCCTTGTGGCTGTCCTCGAAGCCTCCCTCCAAGCGGCTGACATTTGGATGGCATCGAGCAGGTACAGTTCATTGACAGAGCACTCATGGCGGTGTAGTGCTTCAGAGTCAGAGTCAAACCGAGGATGAAGACAAAAGGGACAAAGCAAAGCCTTGTTCAAAAGTCTCTCAGAGGCACATCGCGTGTGCACAGGATAAAATAGACATGAACATGGGAACATGTGTTCTTGTGTTAATTCAGCTAAAAGCCAGATTAATCAGGTTACACCTACTCCAGGAGGGCAACAGAAACACATGGATCACTTTGGCAGTCACCCCAGCCCCAGAGGCTCATGGGTGGCGACAGCCACAATGCCATTCATTAAGTTTCTCTACATCTGGGAGAGAAGGGGGGGGGGTGGTAAAGCTCCTACCATTTTTCAAAGTCAGACACAGAGAGCACAAAAATGTTGTAGAGCTGGAAGAACTTCTCACAGGGGAGCAAGAGTAGAAAGTGGAAGAGAACTGAGCAGAGTAGGGTGGGCAACATGCTGACATGGCCAGGCTTCGCTGAAAGGCGCTGCCAGACAGACACTGGCAACTGCAGACAGTAGTTTTGCAAGCTTAGAATAAAAGGGAGTTCTAATTTCATCCACTGAGACAGAAAAGGCAGTAAACATGGATAAAAAGAGTTTGTGACAATGTGACCCAAAGATGCTTTCTCAGTCCCTCGACAGAGCTACTTTTGGAAAACCATGTACTTTTGGCTGGGCACCTAATCATTCGTTTGTCTGAATTATTACTTTTACTTTACCTTTTCTGATACCATTGTCCAGAGATGTTCTGTAAACATAGGATGTTTTATAACCATGGGGGGGGCGGGGGAGGACTCAGAATTTCAAATGCTGCTTGTCCTGGTCCTGGCCATGGAAATACATGAGCAGGGACAGGCCAGAAGACGAGGGCCACTCAACAGAGAGCTGCTTCAGAGGAGATGTTCTATAATATAGAGCACCATGTGGCCTTAGAACAATTTAGTATATGACTGCTGCTACTGAAGAACTGGATTTTTACTTTTACCGAATTTCAATTTAAACGACCACAGAAGATTGATGGCTATTGTATTAGGCAGTACCGCGACACAGAGGTGGAAATCAGCTAGAACATCAAACACATAATTTCACGGATAATTTTGTTAAGGAAGAAGCTAAGTATAAAATGTGAATTCATTTAAGGAGAATATTAGGTGTCTAATGAGACAGGTGGCAGGTGGATATGGCAAAAATCATGACAACTGTATGTAAGTGACTAAAGTTTGGGGAACATGTCCCACAATGGAAAATATGTTACAGTGTCCCACATCAAAGGGGGGAGGCCAAAATTATGCAATGTGCCTGACCACTGACTCAGGATGTTTCTAGATCCTTGTGGGCTTTTGGAATTCATCTACAAGGTTCAGTTACAAATTAAGGTGAGGTGTTAAGGAACTCCTGAGTGAGCAATGTCCTTTACTTAGTGGGCAGATTCAACACTGTCTTGTCTTTAAATAATAATATAAATGTCTTCATTCTGATGCTTCTTTTCCTCACTGCTGCTCTTAAAATGCAGCAAGAGTATTGATATACCTCTGAACTTACTTCTGTGCTGATGGTATGTTGGGTTGGCAAATGGAACTCATTTTTCAAGTACCCTCTGAAGGCTTCCTTTTCTACTACTTTAATCCACAGAAGATACTGGTGCTGGCACGTTGTGAACATTTTATGGCAAAATTAAGAGTTTATAAATACCTTATACTCTTTGTGTCTCATTATTTCATCTCCTAAAAAGTTTCAATCATTTTAGCACCTGCTTAAATTAAAATCCCTGAGGAAAACAGCATGGGTAGGCAGCAATTAATATGCTTTAAAAATTTGCTGCAAATTACTCAGTAACATGGAGCATAATGAACTCAGATGCTGGTGTTTTATAAATGCAATATAAAACTACCCTGTCTTAGTGCTAAAATCCTTCCAAACTTGGGAGTCAGAGGGAACTGGTTTGAAACCTCTTTTTGGGGGAAGGAACATTAATGCCTTATGACTCTTGGGAACATGAAGGTGAGTCATACATTGTCTGTGTGTGCTTACGTCCTTAGAGATCCTCGGTGCTCTGCTGTCCGTCCTGTGTGTCTGGGCAGTGACAGGTGTGCTGGTGTACCTGGCGTGTGAGCGGCTCCTGTACCCGGATTACCAGATCCAGGCAACCATGATGATCATCATTTCAGGCTGTGCAGTGGCAGCCAATGTTGTGTGAGTCCCCTGCCCCCCAACACTGCCCATGAAGCTCATCTTTCACCCTGCCTGGACATAGATGTGTGTGTTTGTTGTCGCTGTGAGTTTTGTTTTTGTTTAATTCCTCCACTGATGAGGATGGTAGGGACCTGACAGAGTGTTCAGTTGGCTTTCTGACTGAAAATCAAGTTGGCTGGACTAGTTTAAGTGCTTGAATACTGGCTTCTAATAGCTACCATTTTGAATGCTCGTATGTGGAAGGGACTGTGCTAAGACCTTTTAATCTACATTGCCAAGCTCAATGTTCACCACATCCCTACTATACAGATCAGAAAACTAAAGCTCAGCGAGGTTAAATATGTTGCCAAGGAGGTGGTGTTGAGCCAGGATTTGAATCTAGGCACTCAGAATCCGGTCCCGGCCATTCTGCTCTCTCATGCATATTGATGGCTCCATATGGAATGTGACTTACTCCTATTTGGTTTTTATTTCAGGAACATATCATGGGTTCCCAGAGAGCTGGGTTGGAAGGGATGTTAAATTTTATTTATTTCAGTTCCCGTCCTGCTTTTGAATTCTCTTTTGCAACATTCCCATAAAATGGTCATTAGTTGCATATATTTTAACAGAACCAATAACACAATTTATTTCTTTCAAAAGCACTCTATCTTATCTTTGCATTATTTTGACTACATGAAAATTCTTCCTTAAGCTCTGTTAGCTACTCCATATTTTCTGCCTTTGGTCCATTCTTTTAACCAGGTAGTCTAAATCATTCTTATGGGACATGTGATCATGGATATATTTGTCTGCCCTTCCCCCTATCAACTACTTGATTGTGCATGACAATGGGGTTTTAAGGGCAGGGCTTTGATCCTTTTGGTCAATTTGCACCTTTCCATTTCAGTAGGGTTGCCCTGATTCTGGGCAACCCTACTCAAAACTGTATCTGTCTGTCTGTCTAACTATCTATCATCTGTTGTAAAGAGAATAATGGCCCCTCAAAAATTTTCACATTCTACTACTTGGCACTTCTAAATATGTTAACTTAGATGGCAAAAGAAATTTCTAAAATGTGATTAAGAATGGATCTTGACATGGGAAAATTACTCTGGATCATTCAAATAGTACCAATGTAACCACAAAGGTCCTTATAAAGGGGAAGTATAAAGTCAGAGAGGAGAGAAGATGCTGCATTGCTGGCTTTGAAGATAGAGGAAGGGACTTGGAGTCAAGGAATGTAAGTGATATCTAGAAGCTGGAAAAGGTAAGAAAATGTGTTCTCCCCTAGACCTTCAGAAGCAATGCAGTCCTGCACATGCATTTTAGATTTCTGACCTCCAGAACTATAAGATAATAAATTTATCTTGTCCTAAGCTAGAAAGGCTTGTTGCAATTTGTTACAGCAGCATTCAGAGACTCATACACTATCAATGCATCATCTTTTTGTCTGTCTTGCAATGCAACATGGTACACACTAATGCGGTAGGTTTATACATGAAAGTGAAGAAAACAGTGATAGACGAATAGCATCTTAAACAGTGTTTTTAAAGAGAGGGCACAGTGGAATCTCTAATATTGTAGGAAAACCTGACCATGCACACTTTGAAAAAGCTCCTCAGGTCACTTTAATACCCTTACCTTGTGCCTGTCCCTGCTCCTCACCTCTTAGTTTGCAAACCATGGCTCAAAATCTCTGAGCTAGACAATTAGAAGAGTGGTATTTCGCTTGCTGTTACTGACTAGATCCCTGTCCACCACCCCTGCTTCCCCTCCCCCCACCAGTTTTACTGAAAAGGTGTTTCACGTTGGCATTGGGGAGATCAATGCAAATCTGTCACCATTAGGAGACAAGCCAGAGCACATGTCCTCCTGACTGGGTGTCAATGACATCATCTTTGTGTAGGACAACAATATGTCCACAAGGCAGCAGGAAGTATAAAGACACTCACAACTTCCTGAGTCATATGTCACATAAATTGTGTCAATGCTGCACAAAGATGAAGGCTGCCCCTAACTAACGACCCCATAAATCTGAACCCTCAATGATTGTGTTTGACTTCTAAACAGATACCATCCACATTTTCTTTTTACTGCAACTGCTTTTGAACTTTGGCCTTAATTTTCAAGTGTCCAGAAAGACAAGGGAATTGAAAAGCATTAACTTCCCTGTGCAAGCAGGAAGTTATTAATGGATAAGTATGCCGAGTGATTATAATGTTTTCTCACAGAAATGGGATTACAGGTTTCAAGTGCAGCTAGAGGCTGTGTTGTCTGAACAGAGACATCAAAGCCGTAATTTGGGAATAAATTTATTCCCTGGGGACTCAAAATGAAGACAGAAAGTTGTAATACAGGTTGCAAAGGGATTCTAGGATGAAAATTATTGACAGAGGCTTAAGGCTATTGCATGCTAAATTTTTTCTCCCTGAAACATCCCCTCCCCTCTTAGCCTATTTAACTCTAACCTTTCAAGTCCAACTCAATTGCTTTGTCTTGCTAACTAAACCAGACTCCCTGGTTTGAGTGTCTGTAGCAGCAGTTCTTAGTACACTTGCTATAATTAGAATTTTCCATGTGTTTGTGTGTGTCTTCTTCTTCAGTTCTCTGCATTTCCTTCCTACTTAAAGCCACAATGCGGAGGGACCATGTCTGTTTCACTCACTTATGCCCCAAACATTTAACAGTGCCTGGCATACACTGGTCCCTAAGCAAGATTTTTTAAAAATAAAATGAGTGAAGAATGAATGACAACGTGGTGAGCACACATGGAAGACCTAGAAAGAGTATCTATTACTTGCCAGCCATAGCAGACTGTCTGAAGAATCTTAAATGGTACCTCCTAACTGAAGGTTAATTTCTGCCCAAACACTGACAATCTAAAAAATGTACATTATGTAATAATCAAATTTTGGTGGAGAGCAGTCAGTTCACTTTGTGATGATGGCCTGAGATTTAACAGACACTTTACTGAAAATAGAGGTACAAGACACTAAACAATAATTTTTAAAACCTTTGTAACAAAGTGTACAGAAAAAGTTTCTTGGCAAAACAATCCTTATTGGCCATCAGTAAAAAAAGTCCTCATTTTACCTTTGGTCTAATACCTCTTGAAGCTGTAGATAAATAGCACAGGTACATAATTTATAATGACTACCACGTAACTCTGATGTGAATAGGAAATGTTAAATTTTACCATATTTACATATATATGTACATATATACCTATTTACACCACACACATATGTAACTATATCTGTATATGCATTTATAATATTTTAATATATTTTAGTTTCTGGATAAATAGCTACATGTACATAAGCACAGCATATTCATCATTAGCCATTAGAAAATTATTCAGATTTCAAATTCTTATGTAAGTGAACAAAATTAAGTGAAATAAAATATCTAACCCTGATGAAATTCACTACTTATTTTGTTTTATCCCTTTCTGCTGCTTTTTGCATTTGAAACCAGCACATTTCATTAAGTTCCCACCCAAACTCAGCTTTAAGCCTAGCCCAGTGCCTGACATGTAGCAGACCATCAGTAAGTGACATTTCCCTTCCTCACTGTCAAACACTTGGCTTTCATCTAAGAAGTGATGCTTTCCAATTTTAATGTGAAATAGTGGCATCAAGTTGATGGAAGGGAAAACTGCGGCAAATATTCATTGTCTGTCCTTGTGTGAAAAAATTTTAATGCTATGATCCACTTGTGTTCAAAATTAGTCCAAAATAGTGTATCTTAGAACATTACTATTTCAATTATTTGCCAATCTAGATAATATATGCTACTGTCCACTCTTCCATTACAGTGTGTCGGCTTTTAAGGGTTAATCTCATGTGTGCTGAGAATGTTGTTCTCTTGTTCAGACTAAGTGTGATTTTGCACCAGAAATGCCCTGGGCACAACCACAGGAAAATGCAAGCTAACGCCAGTGTCAGAGCGGCTTTTGTACATGCCCTCGGAGACCTATTTCAGAGCATCAGTGTGTTAACCAGTGCACTCATTATCTACTTTAAGGTGAGTGTGTTTGATTTAACCCGTTGTCATAGTAATTTGTAGATCAACTGTACAGAAATGGATCTTCCAACATTAACTTAAATGAAGGTAGCCAGACTATGTTCCCCTAAACAAACTACCATGCAAGTTTTCAAGTTTTTAAGCAAACAGACAAACTTTCAAAACCTGAAACCTTAGACTTTCCAAATTCCTAGAAGCTATGTCTTTAACTGTAGGGCTTCCAGCCTTTCAAGAAAGTAGTTCCTTTTGTCACGGGGTCAATATGGACCACAATGGAACCATGAATACCTTAGGGATCTTGTGTTTTAAGCAAGAGAAAAGATCTCTAGCTCACTTAAGGAAAAAAAAAAAAAAAAAAAAAATATATATATATATATATATATATATATATATATATACTGAAATTCATTGGATGTACCCCCAGACAGAAATCAAGGTACAAATAAGGATTGCTTCTGGTATCTAGATTTCAGAAACTATCCAACTTCTGTCCCAGACACAAGGCTAAAATGAATGTGACCCCACCGATTTTTTTTCCATTTCTTGTCATTATGCTGAAGAGTCATATTTCTGGGAAAGGGAGTCTAATTGACCTAGTTTGGGTCTTGTACCTGCTGTTTGGCTGGGGGAGGGTATAGCACCTGAATGACTGTTCCACCAATATCACCCACAATGGGGCAGAGGTATCTGCTCTCCAAAAAGGCAGGGTGTTAATGGAAAGTCGGAATGGATCTGGGTGGGTCTCTGACCCTAAGGAAATATTCACTACAGATCTCTATTTGGTAGTACCAAGAACTAAGAGGGGTGGTTTAGAACGGAGGTAGCGGGTAATAGAGGAAAAGAGCATTTATCTCTGTTCATATCACGATTGTTCAGTTAGCGGGGACTCTACATTGCTTTTATTAAAAAATAAAAACATGTAAATACAAATTACCAAGACATATCTGACTTCAGTTGAGCAAATGCTCAGTGAAAGCTTTAAGTTTAAGGCAAAACACTTCAAAATTATATGGGTTAGTGAAGTCTGAGAGTATTCCTGTAAAGGTTATGTTGATGCCAAGTTTCTTAGAGATAATGAGATACGGACTTTTCTGTGGCATGAAACTGCATCAGAGGCAGAATAGCAGGTGTTTCGCCCTGAGGCTCAGGGCTGCAGTGGTAGAGGCAAGAAGGAAGCCTCAGCTTGTCCTCTTAGGACTATATCACGGATGCCTGCCTTGAGGATGTGCCATACTTGGGAGGGAAAAAACAAAGTACCCCCAGTCTGCCACTGCTCCAGCTGTGCCTCGGTCATGTGCAACCTCTGAGCAGATGACATGCTTTCTTCTCGTAAAAAAGTAAGGCTGAAAAGTCACTGGGTACTGTGCAAATCAGTCCAACACATACTCTGTACTTCTCTTAATTTCAGAGAAGTTAAATCAGGCCTCTTGAGAAAACACTCAAGGATACCTTTCCCTTTACTTCTTAAATTATGGGAGAGCATGTCCTGTAGTCTTTCTTCTTCTGTCACTGGTTGTTTAGAGTTTAAAAGAAGGATTAAGTCTTCAGCAAGTGTTGTCTCTGAGCTGTCAGTGGGGTGGAGGGTGATGGGAAGGGAAGGGAACAGGGAGGTTTATTTATTTTATTGATCAGGCTGTCTGCCAAGGAGACACAGATTCAGTTAACCAAAGTCCCTGTGTTTTCTAGCCAGACTATAAAATGGCCGACCCAATCTGCACCTTTGTCTTTTCCGTCCTGGTTCTGGCCAGCACCATCACCATCTTAAAGGACTTCTCCATCTTACTCTTGGAAGGTAGGAGTGATTTTCCTATTATTCCTAGGATCCATGTTTTCTCTCCCCTATGACAACAAAGGGGGGTGGCCTGACTGTTAATATGCATCAGAGAGAACAATTAAACCGATAAGGAATTTGGGGAAAAACAAACACTATGATTTGCTTTCAGATGGGAACAGGTAAAAAGTATTGGCTTCTATTTTTCCTTCAACAAATGTTAAATGATATGGCTCAGTAAAAACAATATGAACAAACACTACAGATAAACATGGAGGAAGTTATTGCAAAGATATTAGTTTATCCCTAAATGTATGGAAAAGACCCAAGAAAGTCTGTATAGATGTGTCCTTCAAGCAACATTGTAACTATTGCGAAGGACTTGCCTCAAACCCTGGTTAGACTAGGCTGGTGGTTCTCCAAGGCCAGTGGCATCAGAATCACTTGGAGGATTTGTTAAAACACAGATTGCTTGGGCCACCCCCCTGTTCCTGAGACAGAAGGTCTGGAGTAGGGCCCAGGAATTTGAATTTCTAACAAGATACTGATGCTGCTGGTCAGAGACCACACTTTGAGAACACCAGGACTAGTCTTTTCAGATCACTAAAGAGATTTCTATAAGAGGGGACTGTGAACAACACCCAGAAAATTCAACCACACTGAGAGATTTGCATTATATCAAACATTCAGATGATCAAAAATATCTGGATATTGGCTGAACTTTTCTTTTTTGCCAAGCATACTGTGATACAAGGTATACACTGTCTTTGAGGGCAGTTGCCTTCAAAACAGCTCACATTTCTAGTGTTTGCTGCCAAGGCTACATTTAAGGGTCCTCTTCTCAGTGGGCACTGGAATTGTTGGCAGATGATAATGTAGACAGTAGTGAAACCAAGTGGAGTCAAACGTCACTGAGTAACCGGTGAACTTCCTCGCTCTGGGAGTGACAATATTTGGTTTGACAAGTCATAAATACATCTATTTCCTTTCCTGAGAACCATGTGCTGAGCTGCGCTGTTGTTGCTATAATGGAACTTACTGAAAGGGGGAAAAAAGACAAATTGGTGCGCAATTGGAGATGACTATATTCCACTTTCCCTGTCTTTCAGTATGAATCTTCCCCAGTGATTATCTTTCTTATTTTCTTTAAAGAAAGGACAGCTAATCACTGAAACTTTCCGATAATGCTTATCTGGCTGATACTTAATTTTTAAACTAGGTTTTCAAATTAGGTTAGCATAAAGAAAACTTATCTTTGGTAAAGTATTGAAATAATATGGAAAAGTAAAAATGTTTTTAAAAAGTCTCCCCATTTTTACACCTTTGAATTCTCAGTCCCATTCATCAAGGGTAATGCCTACTAATAAGTTGACGTACATCTTTGAAAGATAACTATGCATTTGTACATGTACATGTTATATATACACACATGTAAGTATATATGTACAGTGTATATGTATGTATGTATTTTTTAAACAAATGGGATTCTGCACTTGTTTTTTTCACTTGGAGATCTTTCCATATTAGTACATACATAGAAGCACCCCATTCTTTTACATAGCTACAAAGTATGCATGTACTTGCCACCGTATGCATGTACTTGCTTATTGATGGTCATTAAAAACAATGGTATAATTACCATTCTTGTACTTATATTTATAGCACTTGTATATCTGTGGAATAATTCCTAGAAATGTTATTTCTGTTTCAAAAGTTCTATGCATTTTAAAATTTGACAGATATTGCCATTGCTCCCAAAGATACTACGTCGATTTCTTTTTGGCCAACAGAATATGACAATGCCCATGCCTCACATGTTCACCACTGTTGGGTATTATCAAACTGCTGACCCTCTTCTGATAGGTGAACTTGTTTATCTTACTGATTTCACATTCAGTTCTTTGAGTTATGTTGAGTGATTTTTACATACATTTTTAAGTCTGGGAAAATATTTTTTACACATGCATGTGAGTATTTTCCTGGATGCATTAGTATTTTTACAGGCTCTCCCTTGGAGAGACAAAGGTTTCTAGAAAGTGATGGAGCACTGAGGTCAGTGAGAGCACGTCCTCGTGCTTGTCAACATTGTTTCATAGAGTAAAGTAAGTCATAGTGGACTTGTGTTCTCCATAAACATAAAGAGATAAGGGGGGAAGACGGACGAAGGGTAATGAGATCACGATTTCATCTCAAGGGTCCTAAATGAATGGTAGCAGGTCTTCGAGAGTCAAAGGAAACTCCCCAGAGATGACACACTAGGCATAACAGTCAACTCTGGGTTGCAATACATGGAGTCTGGCATTTGCATAATACTTCACACTCAGAGCATGAACTCTGACACCCCACTTATCTATGAAGCCTTGGCAATGCTTTTTAACTTCTCTGTCTCCCAATTTCCTTTCCTCCAGTTTAATAGCAACTGTAACATTGATAACTAACTCTTAAAGGCCTTGTAAATATTAAATAAAATAATCACTATAAATAAAGTGCTTAGCACAAACCTTGACGTATGGCAGGTTCTCAATAAAGGTGTATTATTATTATTATTATTATTATTATTACTACTACTACAATATAACAACTTCACCCACAACTCCATACACATTCCATGGCTCATCTGAGACAAAAACTCCTTTGTTTCTGGTACCCTGAGCTTTGTGCAGCGCATTTGGTAAAAGTCATGTTAACCATCTCTTTTTTTACTTCCATGCAACAATACGAACTGGGATTAAACTAAACTCCTGAGAAAGAAGAGTTAAGGATGCCTTATATATTTTTAAGTAAATGCTTTTCAATTTGCTGTTCTTGACAATAGGGGAAGCTTTTTAAAAATACTTAGGCCCAGGCCCCGTACCTAGAGATTCTGATATAACTGACTTGGGTGGGGGGACTGGCTTTGATATTTTCTAACACGTGGCCAAGCTTGAGAACCACTGCAAAGTAGAAACACTGTCCAGTGGCTTGTACATGTTAGTACAATGGTTTTCATCATTGACTTTGTGTTATAGCCATTAAATGAGCACTGGAAATACTGATGCTGGGTCTTATCCCCAGGGGCTCTGATTTAATTGGTCTTCCACGTAACCTGGTCAACAGGATTTCTAAAATCTCCTCCAGAGATCCTAATGTGCATCCAAGGTTGAAAGCCACTTGGAAATGCATAGATTTCAGAACCTCACCTACAGAAATTTTCTTCAGGAGGATGGGAATGCAACTGAGGCATACTTATTTTGAACAAACACATCAGGTGTTGGTGTGGTATATATACAATTGAAGTAGAGGCTAAAAGGTGGTCAGCCTTAGAAATCTCTTCTACAGCATTTTCTTTGGACTGTCTTCAATTGACAGGGATTAACTACTGCATCTGATGGCTTTTCTCATTGTTGTGCAGGTTGAACTGATATCTTGTACAATGCTAACCAACCATTGGCTCCTTCTCTAGTGAGCCAAAGCAAGTGACTTCAAACTTCATACCCTTTAGTCTATTTTTTGACAATCTCTGCAACATTTGAAACAGATGATCCTACTTGCTGAGCCTGCTCTTCTCCAGGCTAGAGACACCCCAGTTCCTTCAGCCCCAGAGAATAGCTGATTGGCTGCCTGTCAGACCACCTACCTTCCTGAGGGCTCCACTCTGTTCCTTTAGAAACAAGGATGACCATTAAATGATTACGTTCTGTGACCTGAACTTTAAACTCTAACTAATGAATCTAAATGAATACGTTTATTGCATTGGTTAATGAAATTATACAGATTTTTGGTGTATAATTCTATAGTACATAATCCATATATTGTATTGTGTCCGTCACCCCAAATCAAGTCTCCTTCCATCACCATTTATCCCCCTATAGCATCTTCTATCTCCTCCCACCTCCCTTTCCCTCTAGCAATCACCATATTGTTGTCTGTGTCTATGAGCTTTTTTTCTTAATACATTCACCTTTATCACGCAGCACCCCAACCCCCTCCTCTCTGACAGCTGTCAGTCTGTACTCTGTCTCTATGAGTCTGTTTCTATTTTGTTAGAAAGTTTATTAAAATTTTACATACTGAGTAATAAAATGGTATTACAATGTTAAGAGCACCTACTAATGCAGGTCACTAAAAGTGACCTGTTGGATAACTAATGTTGCATAGCATGGCAGCTTACAAAGGGCAGTTATTTTCTGATATGCTCCTCAAAGAACTCTGTGAACTACATATTGTTCTTATCACCCTTATTTTATTACAAATGATGCTAAAAATTTGAAAAGTTCCAAGATTTGGGTAAATTCAAAATAGTTGTATTCAGAATGCTAACCCAGGATTATCTTATACCAAATCCCATGTCACTTCATTTTCCTTCCAGAGTGTATGCAAAGACCATTGGGAAAAGCACAGTTGGTTTCATAGTACAGCCTGGAAATGAAGGATGATCACTGTTGTTGTTTATTGCACGATAAGATCTGCAAATATGTCTCACGAGCTTTTGATGGATGGTAAATCTGTTGCCATTGGTGAATCTGATTTGTACACATTTGAAATAAGAAACCATAAATGGAGAGGGCACATGTTGCTATCTGGGTGAGGGCTTGCAGACCCATTTAGCCATCTCAATGAGCTATATTCAGTTGAATAGCAGCAACCTCCCACTCTTTCCTTTTGTCAGGAGTGCCAAGGAACCTGAACTACAACGCTGTGAAAGAGCTCATCTTAGCAGTGGATGGGGTGGTGTCTGTGCACAGCTTGCACATCTGGTCCCTGACAATGAACCAGGTGATTCTCTCAGCGCATGTTGCTGCAGGTCAGTGAGTTCTGTAAACACCCTGGACAAAATTCAGCCCTTGTTCTATAAACTCAGTAATTTTCTTCCTCTTTGTAGAGCTGCTCTTAGTGTCTGCTGCCTGTCAAAACAACTGTGAAGTGTTTTGTATTACCAGGGGCCTTTGAAAACCATCCCTCCTGTCAATGTTGTCATGGCAACAGCGATAGTGATGACATCCCTAGAGGTCAATTGAAGAGGGTAGAGAGTAGAACAAAGGGGTAAAATGCTACCCAAATGTCAAGACCTTAGGATCTGAAAAATTAGACGTCACCTGTTGGACTTGGCACCCAAACAGTTAAATAATAGGGATGATTTCAACAATAAACCTCCATTAACTTTCTCTGGTGTATGAGATGCTTTGCCTATCACTCAAGATAGAAAGATGAAGGACACACAGGCCCCATCTTTAAGGTTCCAAAAACCTAAAAAACATGCTAGTAAGAATTAATGATGCATTTTTGTTTGTTTGTTTTTGATTTGTTTTTACCGAATGGTTAGAAAGTCTGTAACCATGTGAGATAATTCTTAGGATGTTATACGTTTATTGTAAAAACTACTTTCTTAAGTAGAAGGTGATTTTGTCCATGACATGTCGAGGGCTGAGAAACTGGGCTGTGGGAGGAGTCTTGCTGCCTCACAAGACAGCTCAGGCCAAGTATGATACATTAGGCTGCTAAGAAATAACTCAAGAACTTAGGGACAGGGGACAGGCACATCGGTGACAGTCACTTGAGGACTTTGCTTTTTTCGACATTCTCATCTTCTTTGAGAGGCTCAGATCTGGCTACAGGGAATTTCCAGCATCCACTACACCAATATTTTATTGCAAATGAAATAATCTAGTAATCAGGTTGCTATGGAGGGAGCTTTAGAGCCTCCTGAAACCTTTGGGGACAAGAGAAAAGATGGAGCGAGGGCCGCTGCTCTAAGAAAGGTCTGTGGGGAGCCCTAAATGCTTCCTGCCTCCTGTCACTAGTCCTGACATAGCTTCTGATTAGATACAAGGGCTGTAACCCAGAGGTCCCTGCGGACTGGTGAGCAAAGTTGTATAAGAAATAACAGTTCTGTCTTGGCTTTTTCCAGGGCTCATTTCCTCTTCTATAAGCAGCTCCTAGGAGTGCCAGACCCCAGAGAAAACTGAGGAAGAGCTCCCATACTGACAGGGTACTTTGCTGCACTAGAATTTCCCCCCCTGCCCTGTTTATGTGCATGTAGCTGGTTGTCAGAGCCAACCTGCCTCCTTCTGAGCACTTGGCCTGTGCCCCAGCCCACAAAGTACTTGAAGCTGGAGATTCAGTAGTCACTATGTGTGTCAATCAATGCCAGTCTCACTGTGGTTCCTTTTCAACAGCAGCCAGCCGGGACAGCCAGGGTGTTCGGAGAGAGATTGCCAAAGCCCTCGGAAATAGCTTCCCTTTGCATTCACTCACCATTCAGATGGAATCTCCAGACGACCAGGACTCCAACTGCCTTTTCTGTGAAGATCCCCGGGACTAGTTCAGTCACACTGTCAGTATCTCAAGTGTTACGGGTCACTAAATGATGCTCTGCAGTTTTCTAGAACATAAAAGATAAAGAACCAAAGGAAGAAGTTTGAGAAATTGATAATACAATACAGTGCACATTTTATACTTCTTTATTTAGCTCCATCCACCATGAATAGGATGAATTTAGATTCACCAATCAATTGGATTATCAACTCATCCGTAGCTGTGTTCAATTTCAGGAGTGTGTATGTAGGTCATTCCTGACGGAGGCTGAAATAACAGCTGTCTGTAACCACAGGCAATAAAAAGTTCATTGCCCTTCAATGGCACAGCCCAAGGGTGAGTAAAAATGAACTCAGGAAAGTCTGATCAGGAATCTGTGGCAAGGAAAAGAGTCACAAAAATTTCCCAAAACCTGAGAAGCAAAAATAAGAAGATCCAAGTCAGAGGTAAAAGAGAATCTGGAGGCCTAATACCTCTTAAGAACTTGACTTTTCCACCAAGTTGTCAAATGGTAACATGATTTGGGGCAAGTTTTTTTAATCTTCACCTGAGGATATGCTTATTGATTTTAGAGAGGGGGAAAGGGAGGAAGAGAAACATTCACTGGTACGCACCCCGGCCAGGGACCCAACCCATAAACCTAGCCATGTGCTCTGACTGGGAATCAAACCTGCGACCTTTCAGTTTATGGGGCAAGGCTCCCACCAACTGGCCACACCAGCCGAAGCAGGGCAATTCTTTTGAATCCTTGTCTATCAACATCACTGTTCACTAAATGGGGTAGAAATGCCCTCTCTTCATCTTACTTTTAAGTAATGTTCTAATATGTCGGAAACTATTGGATTATATTTTACTTCTCTGTAAAAGAATTCTGTACAAATTAAAAATTATGAAATTACTGTTTTGGGGTGTTTTCATATGGTATGACCTATTAATAAAAGAAAATGAGGAGACATAAGAGAGGTAGAGTACTTATCCCAAGTCACATGGAAAATAATTTAATCAGAGAATTAAGAACTAACAGGTCTTGAATAATATTTATGGAGCACTGACAACTGTCTAGGTATTATACTGGGTGATTTATCACCTCGCTTCATTCTAATAATTTTGTGAAGTTATAGTTAATACCATCATTGTATAGGTAAGGACATAAGGCTCATACAGGTTAAGTAAATTAACTATGTCATTTATTCATTCATTCAAAAATATTTTTGAGACAAGCTATTGACTGAGCATTGGTGAACCAAGCTATTATGGCCTTTGCCTTCACAGAGTTCTTTCCCTTTTGTGGGAGAGACAGGCATTGCACTAATAAATATCACTGGACACCACCAAGACTGTAATACCAATAGTGACAAGTGATAAGAGAAAAGAGAGGCTGATTTATATTGTGGGCAGTCAATGGAGAGCCTCTAAGAAGAAATAGCTTCTAAGCTGAGAACTGAACAAAGAAGTGGGTGATAAGTAAATGAAAAGTAGGAGGGAGCTGATTCTTGAGGTGCAAGATAATGACTGGAAGCGCTGAAGAAAGGACTTGGTGCATTTGAGGAACTGATGGAGGGCCTCGTGCTGGAAGGCGCTAAGTGAGAATTAAAAACAAAAACAAAAAACAGGAGAGATAAGGAAGTTCACGTTGGAAAGTAGCTGAGACCCAGATCTATTTTATCCAAAATCTCATCTATGTTTTGTCTTTGAACACTTTTGTTTTTTTGCTATTTCTTTTTTGTTTCCAATTAAGTTTACAATCAATATTACTCTGTGCTAGCTTCAGACATACAGTGCAGTCATTAGACCATCATGTACTTTACAGAGTGGTGGTCCCCTGATATTTTAAGTACTCACCTGACCCCATATATAGTTATTACAATCTTTTTGACCAAGTAACCTGCATTGACAATGAACCATTATTTCAGAATTGCATGCAAAAGATGAGTCTATGTTCTTCAGAAGAATGAGATGAAAAAATTCCTGAGTTTCAAAGCGAGGACTGACAGTGCTTTCTTAACGTAGACTCTCCTAGGAAGCACTAAACTTATATAATCTCTACGGAGTCTGGCTAAGGAAAGAGGAAACCTGAACTAATGGAAATGGTCGTGGGCTGACCTGCCAAAAGACCTTGCCCCCAGGAAACCTGAGTTATGCTGGTGACACCGGGGACATGAAAGGCAGATGTGGATGACGAGGGGCATGTAGGGAACGCTGTTGGAGAAATGCAAGTGACAGGGAGTTAGAAACTATCCCTTTCTGCTTCCTCCCAGATCTGTGGCCTTGAGCCGGTCCTCACTGTCTCTGAGCTTCAGCTTCCTCATCTAAAAACGGGGATTATATTCAAGATTTTTCATCAAGGGGTTTCTGTTAGGATAACACGAGACAATAAATGTAAAGAACAGTTTCTATATGTGATAAAAGTGAGTGCTCGACAAATGTTCTTTTCAATCCAGGCTCTCTGGACCTCAGCATTATCGATATTTTAGACTGGGTCATTCTCTGCTGCAGAGGATTGGGGCATGAAGACTTGGAGCTTGAGGTGGCAATATTTTGACAAAAAGCCAGAGGGATTATAAGTAACTGAAGGCTGTTCCATTCATTCCAGGGCCACTTCTGCTCACCTTCCAGGTCCTCCATCAAGGGCTACGTTTTGGACTATGTTTTCCTCTTAGACAGGGTTACTGTGTCTTACAGCTAGGGGCACATGCTCTCATTCTTTTCTCTTCTTGCCCCCTTGATATGTAAATCTAGGCAGAGGGTGTCTCTTTGATCCAGGTCCATGCATGGCTCTCCCCTCTTCCCTTCCAGCTCCTCTGAACACAGAGCTGAGGGGGTAAGTTAGACCAAGGCCTTCTCTGCACCTCCCGTCTCTCCTTCTTACTGCCTCTCTGCACAGGGAGAATTGAATATCTTGCTTTCAAGATTTTGATTTAAATAGTAGAAAAGAAATGGATGGCTCACTTCAGCATCTAGCCCAAGCAGTCCATTCTAAACCATGAAGTATTTCACTGGATTATAGGATCCCGACTCACATATTAGTGATGTGATATTTTGATTTGTATTCTGCTATTATTTTTGTATGGCTACGTCTCTTCTCCATGGGGAAGATGGGCAAGTGACAAGACCAGATTTTCTCATTCTGAATCCTTGATCATATAATAACATGTTACATCATTTAAACTTCAGTCCTTACCTCCAACAAGGAGAATGAAATCCTTAGGAAGAATTAGTAAGTTTCCATTTTGAATATGTTATCAAAATGTACAAACATTTATTGGGCAGTTAGAAATTTGGTCTAGACCTTAATCTTGGGATTTTATTTCTAGTCTGGACATGTGTATGAATATATAGAGAGGCTGTTTACAATGAATATTTATTTCCTTGTCCCGTTATGGTAATAAATCCCTTCTATTGTATCTTTAAATTCTCACTTTTCTATTGTAAAACTTCATGCAAAAGAAAATACATGTTTCCAGCTCAGATAACTGGCTTTATCTGAGTGCTAAAGCATTGGGACCAGCCAAAGAACGCAGCTGTAGAAACCCAGAGATCTGCGAGATAAACCTGCAAAAACATCGGAGTTGATCCCAGCAGTTGGTGCCATGTATAATTTAAATATTTACCTACAAAGAGACATAAAGTGAATGTGAGGAATTCATTCAGTCCGCAAGCATGATCTGAGTACCTGCTGCGTGCTAGGCTTTGCTCCTGGCATTGGAGCTATAAACAGGGATCAGGCACAGTGAGTGCTTCTAAGCCCTGATTGTACATCAACATCACCTGTGGAGAGTAAAATAAAATACAGATGTGCAGGTCTATACCCTAGAAATCTTGAGCCGATGGTCTTGTTTGGAACCTGAACGTCTGTATTTTTTTTTTAACATACCCAGAGATGATTCTAAAGAACAGCGAGAATCTAGAAGAACCTCTACCAAAGGAGATTCCCCCCACTGAGCGGGGGCTTCAGACGCACACTCCGATATTTACAATTCTATCTTGCATTGCAATGGTGTGAATAGAGGTATGGGGGTGCGCAGAGAAGTGATGAGGACTATAGAGTGGGCGTGGCCACTGAGGCTTCATGCCATCGAGGTGACAGCCATGCTGGACTTCATATGGTATGTGGAGGATCTCCAGGTTGATAAACAAGAGGGCATTCCAGATGAAAAGATTATGTGCAAGCCATGCTTCTGTTTGTTAGTTTTTATTTAAAAAGCAGAACACATATGGCAAAGGAAATTTAAAACTCTGTGATCTCTACAACTACATAACTTTGGCTACTTTATCATTACTCATGTTGTCGAGAGCAGGAGTTATATCTTCGATGATGATTTTTATGTCATTGTCAGTACCTAGCAGGACACTGGAAGCCCAGCAGGCATTAGTAATTGTTGAGGCAATGACTCTGGGGCGATATGTGGGCCTTGTCATTATTTTTCATTTGCATTTGTATTTTTCTGAAATTCTGAGGGCCAAGAAAACATTGACTTTGACTAAGGAGGTCACATCTGTGCCATCTCTGCAAATCAATCAACGCTGCTGAAATAGCTACTTAGCATTCTGCTGACAGCTTGCCCTGCTCGGTGGAGACAAATAGACTTGTCTGCCACCTCAGTAAGCGCTGAGAATTAGGCGGCCAGCACTAGAGCCACTCAGGTTCCTAATGTCTCCTGCTTCAGATGGCTCTCAACGTGGACAAGGCAGCCCACCCCAAATCATTTCTCCTGTCCCAAGGGCCACTGGATGGTTTTGCTTTTCCCTATTTTGTGCAGGACAGATCCCTGAAGACCAGATGACCTTGCAAACATGCGAGTTCTAGTCTAATCCTTTGCTCTGCTTTCTTTTTGAAACCATGTTTGTCTTTAATTTTATGTCAGAGACACACTGAATGCCAAGTAGTCATAAGGAAGGGGGGTTTGTATGTCAACCTAAGGAACTGCCCCTAGCTCCATTTGTGCTATATCCCTGAGCTTCTACTTCTTCAGTTGGCTAGACTGAAAACTCTGGATGGTAAATGTTTTTGTGATAAAACACAGGACAACCTGCAATAGGGCTTTCAGGGGTGTAAGATGAAAGAGAAGATACTACCAAGGGGCTTTATGCACCAGACATTAGTTTTGAAGGTCGGCTTCTCTCTTTTCCAACCTTCAGAACTGCTATACTGGGAGAGTGTAGTAGAATTCTCAGCTTCATGGCAGTGTATTCCTATGGCCATCAAAACATTAGTGATCTTTCATGTCTTTCAAAGCAACACGCTTTATCCTTCAGAATACTGAAATCAACCAACTTTACCGCCACCCTCTATCCACAATATGCTCCTCTGTCACCCAGCACCCAATCAACATTTATCTCGGGCTCCACAGTGATCTTAGGGCCCATAAAAGAAATTTATGGGTTCCATATGTTTGGTTACAGATGGGGAATGGGAATGTTGAAGGACATGAAGGAAAGAAGGTTTGTGCTTTGAACATCAGTTCGGTAGTTAGATTGCCTGAGTCTAAATCTTAGCTCTTTCCTTTATTAGCTCTCTGACCTTGAGCTAGTTGCTTAAGATGCTCTGGCTCTCTGTTTCCTAATCAGCAAAACCTCCCTATTCAGAGGTAGGAGAATTTAACACATTAGGAGACTTAAAGAGGTTGGACTTGTGTACAACATGGCATTAGCACTCAGTAAATATTAAGTATTTAAGCAAAGGTGTGTGTGTGTGTATGTGTGCACAAACACAAAGATTTATATCATCCAAACTTCTAAAAGGTTTTGAGTCATCAACATAACTCTCATAAGGGAGTGAGAAAATGATTGGGCAAGAACTACACAGCCCTTTCCCAAACAGGGAGCAACTGAGGCTTGCTGAGATAAAGGCCGTTATCTGAGAGCGTTACCTAGGGAGGGAGTCGTGGATTCATTAAAATAGTTGAGTCCCTTTCTGACGTGCTCTGAAAAATTCTACTTTTATCTCTGAAGTAAAAGCTGAATTAGTTACTCAAAGTGCATTAACAGCATATAACTGTCCGGTTCAATGAAGGCAGAGTCCTGGATCCCCCTGTTTCTGTGAAATATCACTTCCTTGGTGCCTCTCCTGATCTCTAAATTGTCAATTCATATTTGGATCACTTACTGATGTGTTAAATTTTGCAAGCCAACAAAGGCCTTTAGCTCTCTAGTGTCAAAAAAAAGTGCTTCTGAGCAGACACATTTTATAGATTGTCAGAGAATGTTGTTCCCTAGCTCCAGTCCCACCCAACGAAATAAGAGCCAGAGAATCCTGCAAAAAGACAAGCCTCGTTTTCTGCAATTAGCTTTAAAGTACCTCCAGGAAATGACTTTCTCAGCTTATCTTCCTGCATTCCCAGTTTTGGATCACACGGCAATCTGTTCAAATGACAAATTACAAACGTCATTAGAGGCACCAAGCTAATGTTGCCTGTGAATGCCTACCTCTAGGTTTTACAAGAACTCCTTGGCATGACAGTGATGAGATCACTTAACAGTCCAGTGAAGGCGGATGTTAAAAAAAAAAGGTGACCATATGTGGTTCAGTTTCTCAACTTTCAGATTTCACACTTAACGGTTGTCATTCTGTTACTGGGCACCTGTTTAAATTATTTTAAAATGTTAAAGTGTGTTGTGTACAACAAAATCAGGAAAGAGTGTTTTGGGTTAAGTTGTCAAATTTTGTGCAATAAAATCATGACAGAAAATGTTTCTCGTGACACCAATCAGGACTGTGACAAGAATATCCTCTTCCACTGTCAATCTTTTCTTAGCAGGAAGAACCCATTTTGGGAGCAGATTGGTTTAAGAGAGATCAAAGGTGATCAGGGCACTTTTGACATCATCCTGGTCATTGTTACAAAACCCCAGTGGGGAAAGAGCATGGTGGTGAGAGGCAGTATGTAGCCCTTGGTGGTTGTAAAACACAAACAAGCTTGTGATTCTTCACCTATAAAGGCCGAGAAGCAAAGAGTTGTCAGTCAAGCCTAAAGAGGCATGTATCAATTGCCTTGTGTTTCCTTTCTTCAAAGGAGTAGCCATTTGGCGAAAACATAATTGTCCCCTTTGCAGCCATTACATGCACAGTCTAATGCTACTGCAAATGTTACTCCCCTAGGTCTGTAGTGTTTAGGCGTGTTCTGGGATACGGATTACCAAAGAAGAAAGAATGCCAGCTGTCCTAAAGATATTATAAAACATGGCGAGTTAGCCTGTACAACAGCATCGGAGTCTGATGTGATTTTGGTCTTGAAGTTGAACTGCATTCTCCAAATGGGAATCAGTAGGAACTTAGTTTACTAAGTTCCTGTTTCTTTTCCATCCCCTTCCCTATTTTATCAGAGAAGAACGGGGCCGGGGGGAGGGAGGAGGCATTTTTATGTGGCAAATACATGGGATTTATTACCAAGAATTTCTGTTACTATCCCATTCTCCACTTCAAATTTTTCTCTGAACATGGCAGAAGTCCATGATCAGAAAAGTATAGAACCCTGTATTGACACTCCATTAGAGCAATACTTTCTATGAATAATTAATGGCCCAGAAAGATGAAGCCTCTATTTCTGATTTCCACTTTCTCGTACACTTCAGCACCTTGTAGGAATCTGGATGGGGAAAAGACAGTTCAGATTTCCCTGGCTCAGTGAGCTCTGAATTAAGAACTAAGAAACAGATTCTTTTTCCATTCACTCTCTAATCATTTATAAACATATAACCACGGAGAAGATTTTTCAGGGTCTTAGATGACATAAAATTTATGCTAAATAAAGAAAAAATTTGAGGGAGGCACATGATCAAGCACACCTGATGAGGACATGCAATTATTTTTCTTCTCTTCCTGTTCCTCCTCCTCCTTCTTATTATTATTTTGATAGCTTTTAAATATACTGGAAGTTACCGCTTATACTCTGTGGGGTCAATACATGGCTCTCCCACAACCTGTGTGAGGGCTGGCCCAGGGGACCCCGGGCCAGAAGGAATTCGTATTGTTTTGGGAATGCATTGTAACTCACTCCTTATCTCCTTTTGGGAGCGGCTGCTTGTCCTGTGACTGCTTCTTGACCTTTTCCTTCTGCACGTGTGCACTGATGTAATGTAGCTCCAGGCCATATGTAAGTTTGTGCAACCTGGACCCATGCTGCCTTTGTCTGGGACCCCTTATAATGAGCCTCAGACTGGAGGGGTGCAGTCTCTCTGGCACTGACCCACCTCTCTTGGTACTCTCCCCCGTAATGTGAGTGATGACCGGCATGTCCATATCTGCTAGTCCACTGGGTGGTATTTTTCTGAATATCACAAACACTTGACCAGCTCTCCAGTTTGGGGCTCCTGCGGTACATACTTCAACAATGTAGAATGTTTTATCTGGATATAAAAATTTGCACAACAGTAGAAATACTTCAATATAGAGAGTTTGAAGAAACCTCTAATCTCTTACTCTGAGACTTTTCATTAATTCATCTATCTCATTTTTCAATTAATTTTTCTAATACTTATTCATCAACTACATGTCAGACACAGAGTCAGGGAGTATAATATTGTTTTATATATATTTATATTGCTGTACAAGACTTTTACTTATATCAAGGATTAAGAGGTGACTGAATAACTAAACCATGGAGGTCCTGGGAAAAATATTCTATTACTCATGCTAGGCATCAACTCTGAGATGTAAACACATCTGCATTGCTTCTCTCTCGAGACGGACGGCTGCCGATGATATATATATAAATATATATATATTTTACATATATATAAAATACATATATATAATATTTTTTCATATTTATTTTTTGCTTAGGTTCAGTCAATTCTTAAGTTAGTCACATTTCCTGCAGAAACTGGTGAAGAATTTCACTTTACTTCTTTCTCCAGTTACTGAGGTATCAATGCCTCTCATTGTGCAAGAGTGAATATTTGCCAGTGACTTGGGGGTTAGATGGGTTCAAAATATTAGTGCCAGAAAGGTTGGAATAAAATACTTAGGAGTAAATTTAATCCAGAAGGTTAAAAAATATGCACACAGAACACTATAAGATATTGATGAAAGAAATTGATGCAAACACAAATAAATGAAAAGATATTACATGTTCATAGATTAGAAGAAAAGACATTGTTAAAATATCTGTACTACCCAAAGTTATCTACAGATTCAGTGTAATTCCTATCAATATTCCAATGGCATTTTTCACAAAAATAGAAAAAACAATTTTAAAATTGATATAAAACTTGTAAGACACTGAAAAGCCAAAGTGATCTTGAGCAAGAAGAACAAAACTATAGGTGTCACAGTTCCTGATTTCAAAATATACCACAAAGTTACAATAATCATAACAGTATGGTATTGGAATAAAAATAGACATATAGACCAATGCAATAGAATAGAGATCCCCAAAATATATCCATGATCAACTGCTCTTTGAAAAGGTGCCAAGAACATAGAACTGAAAAAGATAGTCTCGTCAATCAATGGCGTTGGGAAAACTGAAGGTCTACATGCAGAAAAATGAAATTGGACCCTTATTTCACACTATGTGCAGAAGTGAATACAAATGAATTATAGTCTGAAAGGTAAGACCTAAAACTGTCAAACTGTTGGGTTGGCCAAAAAAGGTCATTTAGTTTTTTCCATATGGTGGCTCTAGTACTACTTAGTTGTTTTTAACTTCATTTGAAAGAATTTTTAGATTGTATTGTGACAGCTGTGACATCAGCGTGCGTTTAAAGAAAAACCATCAAAATTGATGATTTTTTGTGTACCCATTTTGATATTGAAGATGGAAGAAGATACACAACATTTTCAGCATATTATGCATTATTATTTTAAGAAAGGTAAACATGCAACTGAAATGCAAAAAAAGATTTGTGCAGTGTACAGAGAAGGTGCTGTGACTGATCAAACGTGTCATAAGTGGTTTGCAAAGTTTCTTGGTACTATTGATATTTTGGTCAAATAATTCTTTGCTGTGGGGCTGTCTTATGCATTGGAAGATGTTTAGCAGCACCCTTGGCACTAGAAGCCTATAGTGGGAGATAGCCGACATATTCAAAATATTTAAATCAATAAAGTTATTGGTGAAAATAAAAAGTGTCTTTTATTTTACAGGAAAAACTAAATGGACTTTTTGGCCAACCCAATACTTGATGAAAACATAGGGAACCAGCTTCTTGATATTGGTCTGGGCAATAATATTTTTGGATGTAACCTCAAAAGCACAAGCAGCAAAAGCAAAAATAGACAAGTGGGTTTCATCAAAGTAAAAACCTTCTTTGCAGCAAAGGAAATAGAGTGAAGAGACAACCTACTGAATAGGAGCAAATATTTAAAAATCTTTCACCTGCCAAAGAGTTAAAATCCAATAGCAAAAATAAAATAACACAATTAAAAAATGAACAAAGGCCCTGAATAGACATTTCTCAAAAGAAGACATGCAAATATCAATTTCACTTATCATAGGGAAATGCAAACCAAAACCAAAATAAGAAATCACCTTTTAAAATGTAAAGATGTGAAGTAAAGGGAACCTTTATATGCTGTTGGTGGGAATGTTAACTGGTACAGCCATTATGAAAAACTGTATGGAGTTTCCTCCAAAGATTAAAAAACAGAACTAAAATATGATGCAACAATCCCACTTCTGAGTTATATATCCAAAGTAAATGAAAATGGGACCGCAAAGAAATATCTGTGCTCCCATATTCTAGTGGGATTATTCACAATAGCTAAAACATGGCAGCAACCTTTAAGTCCATTAACAAATAAATGGATGAAGTAAATGTGATGTAGATGTACAATGTAATGTCACTCAGCCAAGAGAAAGAAGAAAATCTGTATCCTTTCCTATTTATCTTTGAACAATAACACCTAGTAGATGGACTAGCACAGCATAG